>NC_134834.1:71600867-71940227 GCF_004210375.1 Tachypleus tridentatus | reverse complement strand
GGAACTTATCGTTCAAAAAGGTTTTCTTTCCAAACAACTTTTAAACTGATTGAGAAAAAAATCGAATTGTTCAATTAGACGAGTTAGTCATGTAAGAGTAATCAAAAGAAGGAAAGAAAAATTATAAAATCTTAATAATTCATAAAATATGAAAGTATACACGCCACATTTTGCTTTATTGTTTCAAGAAAGCTGTTACTAAAATGTAATTACTAGGCCTTAAACATGACAAACTATATTCGATAATTATTCGAGAGACAATAAATTAAATTATTTTTGTTTGTTTGATAAAACTTAGGGTGTATTTTAGTTTGATTGGAATTTTGCGCAGAGCTACAGTAGGGTTATCTCACCAGTCATTCTTAATTAAGCGGCGAAAGACTGAAGGGAAGACATCATTACTACTTCGCCAGCTCTTGGGCTACTCTTTTATTAGCGAAGTGGAATTGACCCTTACATTATACGCCCCCACGGCTGAAAAGGCGAGCATGTTTGGTGTGAAGGAGATTCAAGCTAGCGACCCTCATATTGCGAATCAAGCGCCCTCACCATCTGGCCATGCTGGATCTTCGGCTTGTCTTGAAAAGGAACATAATAACGAAGATAAATCAAGCCTAGATTGTTTACCAAAGACATAAAGATGGGAAGAACTAAAGAGAAACTAAGGATTTGGCTAATTGGATTAGAAAGTCTGAAAGTGCTTGAGATAAACATCTAAAACTAATAGCAATTATATTTTTAAAGGAAATTAAAGGCGAGCAGAATACTGAAACAGTGATTGGTCCCATAAAAGCTGCTATTGGCAAGAATTTTGTTGATTACTATTAGGTAGTTTAGAGTAAAAGTTTTTTCTTCTCTTTACAATATGAGATATTGGTAGCATTCCAAACCTTTAGAACATTGTGGGAATTCTAAACTCGACATTTGGTGACTTGGGGTTTCGATATGGAAGCAAGTATTTATCATTTGTGGTATGTGTGTTTTCTTATAGCAAGGCCACATCAGGCTAACTGCTGTGTCCACCGAGGGAAATAAAACCCCTGATTTTTGCGCTGTAAATCCGTAGACTTACCGCTGTTCCAGCGGGTACATCATCTGTGGTAAGTCTACAGACAACAGGCAGATTCTAAGCATTGAAGAGTTGCTAATGTTATTGTTTTGCTTTCCCGATAATAGTGATAAGATTTGCCCTAGAAACTACGAGCCAGTTAGTTGTACATCCATAGTAGTAAAAATTCTAGATAGTTTGATAAAATAAGTTTTACAAAATAATTTAGTAAAATAATATGTGTTAAAAGAAAGCTAACATTGATTCGTCAATGGGAAATTTTGTCTTATTGATATATATATATATATTCTGAGAATGTTATTTGTTACCTGCTAAATGGAGAGGGTGTTGACCTAATGTATTTTTAGATTTCCAAAAACACCTTTGATAATGTGCCTTGGAAAAGATTGTTATAGAAAATCATATCAGTGGATGCTAAGGAAGGACTAATAAATTCAACAGTGGAGCAGGTGGATGTAAGGAAGCAAAAGGTTCTTATTAATGGAGTCTAGTCAAACTGGGCCCTTGTTACAAATTGTGTGTCTCTGGTTTCAGTGTTTGGACTTTTATTTTTCTTATTTATATTAAATATATTGATATTGGTATATTTAGTAAATTAATAAAATTCCCTGATGATTTAAACTGTTGCATATTTATAGATGTATCGGGGATATTGAGGTGTTACAGAATTACTCAGATCACTTGGAGAAATATTTGACAAGTAATCTTTGTTTATAATTAGTACAATACATACAATATACAACTAAATTCCCTCAACAAATTGACAAAAAAAGTATCAAAATTATCTTTACAAGTGGTGAGTAAGTTACTTAAACTACCGAAGTAGTGCTCTATTTCTATTAATAAACCTAATAAGCTTTTAACGTGTATTTAAAAGCACACTGACAACAAGTCAACATAGGTAATTATGTCTTTATACAAATCACCTATTGGGCTTCATTTTTGCAGTTTTGATTTCCATATCTAAGAAATGTTGTTAACTTTCGTAGAAAGATTTTAGAAGAGAGAACTAGGATTAGTCTGAGAATTGAAGGGCTATCTTATGGTGATAGAATAGAACGTTTTAATTTATTTTCTTTTGAGTGGGTGCGTGTGTTTTCTTATAGCAAGTCCACATTGGGCTATTTGCTGAGCCCACCGAAGGGAATCGAGCCCCTGCTTTTAGGGTTGTGAATCCGTGGACATAGCGCTGTACTGGCGGGGTACTTTTCTTTAGAGAAAAGAAAGATAAGAAGTGATTTTAGGAAATTTGACAAGATAATTGCAGTGAAAATAGATAGGGCAAAAGGTAAATTCTGAAGATAATACGATAAGCGAGCACAAATTTAAGATTTATAATAATTATATTATAGGATTGACTTGTGAAATGTGTTGGCTTTATCAATTTACAGAAGTTTAAGAAAGAATGGACGATTTACAGAAAGATAAAGGGTGGTTTTAATTTATCATTTTATTAATGATGGGCTTCCGGCATGGATAGGTGGTTAGGGTACTTGACTCACAATCTGAGGCTTTGAATCGCGGACTCGAATCCCTTTCCCACAAAATATGCTTGCTCTTTCAACCGTGGAGGCGTTGTAAGGTTACGGTAAATCCGTGGAAGGTCATGGGTAGATATTAGAACTCTTCTCCAGATAGTCAAATCTGCTAAATTCTTAGGTGTAACATAAAGTTCCTAATTAACATGGTAAGAACATGTTCAAACAACGAAATCTAAAATTACAGTTGTAGTAACAATTATATTAAGAGTCTAACTGGCAAAAATAGAGGTAAATCAATACATAATGTATGGAAAATATACAAAATTTACATAAGTTTGTTTTTTGAATTTCGCGCAAAGCTACACGAGAGCTGTCTGCGTTAACCGTCCATAATTTAGCATTTTAAGACTAGAGGGAAGGCAAATAGTCATTACCATCTACCGCCAATTCTTGCGCTACTCTTTTACTAAACGAATAGTGTGATTGATCTTCATATTATAATGTTCCCACAGCAGAAACTGCGAGTATGTTTCGTGTAACGTGGAATCGAACCCTCATGCCTTAACTACCTGGCCATGCTGGGCCAACTTATTTAAGACTTGTAATATAATATATATGTTAATTATGAATAAATATAGCAATATTGTACCTACAAAACATTGGAAACTCAGTACTAATTGCTACTTTTCGTGTACCAAAAGCCAGGCTTCCTAAAGTTTCGACAAAATACTTTAAAATAAACTTGCACGAGAATGAGCTGTTAACCTTCATTGCTAGATATAACGTATATGATGATGAAAGGCCTAACAAATTCTACCCCCATTGATAAATGTAGTAGACTCTACTCCATACCAGCTAGTTCTGTACTTCAACCATATAATTATGTATAAATACTGTCTTAGAAGATTGTCTTTGTTAACTTGTGTGAAGGAATTGTTTGTGAGTGAAAAACTTTACACGCAATCAAATTGGGAGAATCACTTTTGCTCAAATACTTGTAAATTTATCCACGACCACGGAAAAGTTTCCAAGAGTGCGTAAGTCGTAGCATTATCATGAAGAGAAGAAGAGATCCGAATGGGACATGACCTTTTTTGTCAAAAGACCAAACATCGATCAAAAACAGTGAATTCAAAGTTCACTCTGCAAATGAATTGATATTTGGTGTAAATTTAAGTATTTGGTGTGTTCTTTTTAAAAATCATACTAAAAATTCTGTTGTAATAAAAAGAGTGAACAGAAACAGGTGTTTTAAAAGAGCGATAGAGCAAAGATTCTTAATTCGTAAGATACAGTTTGAAGATAGATAGCTCAACAGCTAACTGTAATAACATATAGAAACAGTAATGAAATTAATATGCACATTATAAGGTTCAGGGTTTTGTAAAACTTTATCAAATGTTCAAAGTCGTTCCTACGGGGTAATTAGTGACAAACATTAAAAATAACTTGTAATCTCCTTTTTCCAATACTAAGGTGTAATGTGACAATTAAAGTATCATTAAAAATGAAAGTAACACAATTAAACACAATGACCCCAATTTGACGTGCCTTGAAAAGACGTCCGAATTTTATTATTATACAAAATTGCCCCAGGAAAACATTTGCCAATTGTGTATCTGAGCACGATTTTAAGTGTAATTCAGATAGATATCCACAAAAGTTTAAAAAATGAGCAATCTCATCTCATATGTTTAATGACAATAGAAGTAAAATATCCACCGGATACCAAAGGATTGGAAAGTGGGGTAAAGAAATGCGAACTTATAATACAGATATTAAATACGATGAAAAAAAAACAGCCATCCAGGAAAGTAGTATTGTGAAAGTTTAGACGCTAGAGTTAATGTCATTTAAACGTTATGATAATCCAACCAACAGTTCATTCAAAATAAACAATGATGTTAGATGAAACAGTTTTTGTCCCAATCATTCTGTTTTATTTTACATTTGTAAGCTAAATTCGAAGATAAATCATTATTTAATATTGCAATATATGAGATCATAACATATTCTACTGAACTTCAGCACATTTTCAACTAGCTTATTTTGTATAAAGAAACAGTTTAGAGTGTATTATGTCGAATTTCAATGAATCAGTCAATGTGTAAAAGCTAAGTTTTGATCTTTTATTTCTGTTTGCATCCGATTTCAAATATTAAAGAACTTTTGTTCCAAGATATTTTTAATTAATCAAAATGAAAATATTTAGATAGCATTAATGTTATCACAAAGAAAGATAATATGTTGCTATTTCCTTACATTGTATTAATAGGTAATATTCCAATAAAGCATCTACAAAATAAAATAGAACTTATATTTAGTATTGATGGTTTTTATTGTTGTTGTTTTTTACGTATACTAAGAATTCTTAACACATGGTGGCCCGGCATGGCCAAGCGTGTTAAGGCGTGCGACTCGTAATCTGAGAGTCGCTGGTTCGCATCCCGGTCACGCCAAACATGCTCGCCCTCCCAGCCGTGGGGGCGTTATAATGTGACGGTCAATCCCACTATTTGTTGGTAAAAGAGTAGCCCAAGAGTTGGCGGTGGGTGGTGATGACTAGCTGCCTTCCCTCTAGTCTTACACTGCTAAATTAGGGACGGCTAGCACAGATAGCCCTCGAGTAGCTTTGTGCGAAATTCAAAACAAACAAACTTAACACATGATATTTATTAGTTAATGGTAATGCTATTTCACATTTTGGAAAATTACTGGAAATAATTTTTTTTTTTCAGTTATGTTATTTTCTTGGTCTCAGCTCCTTGATCAAGATTTTGTTTTCAACTCGATCTCGGTGTTGGTAACGATTTCAGCACACAGATTATTTTACATCCTTATTCTTACTAAATTAAAAAAACATACGTACGTATTTCTAGGTATCAACTAAAAAATACAAAGCAATGTGTTATACTCTCTAGCAGAGGCGTCGCTAGGCGGTGACACACCGGGCCTGCCTCCCGCATCCTCAGTCGGTGTCTTGAAAAATCATAACAGAAAACCTTGATCGATATCATACTGAAAGAAACGCTGGATATTCTCGCGCCTTTTGTCCCAAGCCCCGAATCTTTTAAGTACCTAGTGACGCCCCTGCTCTTTAGGTACATTCGGAATGTACTTATCGCATCAGATTTCAAATAGCCAAGTCTCTCTGTCTTTCCCACTAAACAAGCTCGCGTTCTGCTACGCAATACAATTCCTGTAATATTTTAATTTAACAAACTGCTACATAATCAGTAACACAAAATGCAGTTATTGTATGATTATTTGTAATAACGGCCGTTGTATTGGCCATATTAAAAAAAAATGATACACTGCTAATTACCAGGATAAAAATATTTGAACATGTAGAAATTTTGAAAGTATTGATTTACAGTGGAAACTGTACAACATTATTTACTTTTTTCAATATGATTCCCGTGTGAAAACTTTCTATTGGAGATGAAACAGACGGTTATCTGCATAGAGAATAATCTATATAAATAACATGCTTGCATTTATCTATCCGATTTTTTTTCCGCAAATTTCTCAACGAAACGCTACAGATATAATATCGTTAGAAAGACCTTTGCCCGAGGATTCCGGATTGCGTAGAGGCTTTTACCTAGTTTTTCTCTAGTCAAACATTTTAATACAAGAAGTATGTGTGCTACACGATGGTACAATGTTGTTTTCATCAAGTGACAACTGGCTTGAATTTCAACTTTATTTTTTTTATTTGCAAATTATTTCACATAAACAATATTTAATCCTCCTGTAACTTCCTAAAAAATGAACATTGCACTAAAACAATTTCCATTTAAGATTATTTAAAGTTAAATTAAATGGTTTATTAAAAACCATATGCTTATGATTTTTGTGAACACCCATTCTGACATTTCTACACAATCAGCTAAAGTTGTCTTCATTATAATTTTACATTTACCTTAATTTGCAATGATTTAGCTTCGGCTCATTTCATAGATTGTTACAAATAATTTTAACTACCCTTTTCTTTGATACTAGTTTTATTCTTCGTTTACGTGAGTTTCTTTATTTCAACTGGTAAAACTGAATGATTATATATGTTTCATACTCTGTATGTACACTATTATAAATACCATTATTTTACTTTATCGTTTACTTTAGATGTAGTTTTGTTAAATAAAGTTACGTTTACTTGAATATATTCGTCGAAAAGCGTAAAAATATATTTATACAAACGAGAATTTTTCAATCTTATAGATATAACGTCTGCAAGAAATCTTAGCTTTTAAATTACAGAATAAGGAAAATTCAAGCAAAGGGCGTGAAAAATATCCCTAATATTTTGTGAGTTGCGGTTAGTGATATATTAATCTGCTTTTCTTTCAGTTGATTATAAATTATATGTTATAAAATTTCAGACAGATCTACTGGCAATTTGTGAATGAGAGGGTAAGACAAGTGAGCATTACAAGTGGGTCTGATTTTCTAATTTATGACAACATAAAAATGTAAGATTAAAAATTGTAAAATCATGCTTTGCCTGAATAATATCTATATTATAATAATTAATTTTATAAAAGAAGCAAACATGTAAACTTATAAGCATTGTTGTTACTCTTGCTTTTATTTATAAATATTATAATATTGGTAGCACAGAAAATACATTAATGTCTGTCTTAGTCTTATTTTTAATCTCGACTCAATCGGTTTTTTACTTCACCTCTAGGCTGAATAAGATAAATTAAAGATGTATTAGTATTACATTTCTGTAAATTTTCAAAAGATAGTCGTATAGTGAACATAATCATGAATTTAGTTACTGATGCAATAGAAAAAACGTTCTTACATTGGCGCAGGAACTTACCTTTGTTATGATAGATATTCAACGAACCTCATACTTAAAATGTCACTTATATGTGAAGAGTATTGTTATTGAGTAACTAAAGAAACGAGTAAAAATATGAGTGAAAACTTAGAACCTGTAAATGCATATTCAATTGTTGTTTTGGTTTCCATATGATTTTATCTTCCTGAGGATGACTGTTGCCCCTCTCACTCACTTCCTCTATACAAAGATAGGAGGAATGATTACTTCATTTGAAACTAATAGAAACGTGAAATGAAGTAGACTGTGTCTTGATTATCCTAATCTTTCCCCTTGTTCGTTCAATTCATGCATCAGTTATATATGGTGATGTATTTTTATTTCAAATAGTATAATAGAAATTATTTTTATGGCTATAGTTTATCTTTATAGCTTTAATTTCTCAAGCTCAACAAATTATCCAGTTTAATTAGTTTAAAAGTACCATGGGTTTACAGGTAGTGAATTTTTTCTCTGAGCACTGCAGTATCAGAGAGCAATCTTCAAGTACTTCTCCAAACATCTGAAAAGAAAGTGGATTGATCAAATATCGCGTTATAAAAATTGATACTTTTTCTTAAAAGGAAAATGACATGCAGAAGTTAGAATATATGAGAGAAAGTAATGCCTAAACGTCAGATTAAAGTGAAACTACTATATGTGTTAGACTAACAAAAACAGTCAAATATTATATTAAAAGAGTTTTATTTTATAGAAAACAAGCATTTGCTTCAAAAGTCAAGGAAAGCCAAGCTAAGAATAATCTTTTGTAGGCGATTATATGTTAACCTGGCATGGCTTGGTGGTTAGGGCTCTCAACTTTTAAATTACCCTCTGATCGTGAGAACGTTGTAAAGTGTTGGTCAACTGCATCTTTTCTTGGTAAAGGAATAGTCCGAAAGGTGGAGGTGGGTGATGTTGGCTAGCTGTCTTTCCCCTATTATATTACTTTTAGTTTACAAACAGCTATTGTAGATATCCCTTAAGTAGCTTTCCGCAAAATTCAACGAACATACAAGCCATTTTGTGTCTACAGTAACATACCTTTCAAAACTCAAGCAAAAATATTTACAATATCTGAAAGTCAAAAACAATCATTTATTTGCGAACATTTCTTTTCTTTGTCAAAACTGTAATTTCAGTTACAATAAAAGAAAGATCGTAGAAATTCTCATTTTCGTGATCCAACTTGAGCGGTTTTACAGATTTTAGATTTTATATCAATAACATCAAGTTTGTACACAATAATTTAACATATATATGTATCAGATATCTTATCTTACACTTATTCATTTACTGATTATCGAGTTTCAAGTTTTAACTATATTATACTAATTTTCTGTAAGCATAAGTAATAGCACCTAAATTGATTTGTCTAAAGGAAACTTTCTACCCCGCTGGGACACCTGTTAAGTCTTCGGATTTACAACTCTAAAATCAGGGGATCGATTCCCCTTGATGTACACAGCACATAGCTCGATGTGGCTTTGCTATATAAAAAAAAAAAAAAAAAACATTAATAATCTGGTAAACTTACTATTAATAATACTCTCAACACTAGAATAGGAAAGAGAAACAAAGATTTATGGATGGAACTATTTAACTCTTAAAATTTGGCCTGATTATCTTACTTATTTTTGTAATTACGTACATTTTTTATTTTGAAACTTTGAGGAAGCTACAATCTACCGAGCAGATTTACGTTGTTTAAGAACTATTCTTTAAGTACTTATATCTGTTAAAGTGTTAGACGTTAATGAGCGATATTCTATTTCAAAAAAATTGGGATAGGCCTATATTGAACACATATTTATTAGATTGTCATAATTTAGTCTAATCAATCCATAAATTTAAGCAACATTATTTAAGTATTGATCTGTAATATTATATGCTTTAAGCTGATTTTTCCTAAAAAACTCTAACTCATAAGCTTAAAATTTTAAGCGTACTGTCCATGAGAGTTTTAATAAACTTAAATGTAAGGTACGAACTTACAACAGGTGGCTTAATGAGTATCGCGACAACGTTAAGATTTAAGCCTAAAAGTATACCAGTCTAACATTTTTATTTGTTTATTTGCTTTTGTAAATTACAATACTACTGTTTCTAGCCTATGACTAAGCAACAGGCCTCAGGTACAATAACAATATTTACGTATGTCGTCACATACAAATTAATGAAGTGTTTCTGGCTTGTTAAACATTAAAGAATCCAGTTATGCATATACATATACATATATATATCATTTTAGGTTATTAAAATGTGTATACATATTATTGCTGTTTGATTATTTCCGAGTACAGTTGGAACACAAAATCGTTCACAGTAATGGTGTCCTAAATAAATTTATTGCTAAGCATAATCGCAAAAAAAAAAAAGAAAAAAAGAATTGACATCATATGAACCTGCATTGAACTTTGTTTTCGGATATTCGTACAAAGCGACTATGATATCTAAGCTAGCTGCTTTAATTAATGTGGAACCGTCAAGACTGAAGAGAAGACAGCTACTCAATATCACCCACGACAAAGTCTTGGAAGATTTCTTTCTTTGTGATAACGGGACGTAAATATTGAAGTAGCTTATCCACAGTCCTGTATGCTAACCACTGGGGTACTCCAGATCCGACCTACGAACATTACATTTTAACTTTTCGTGACATTATTCTTTTTTTAAACAGAGATTTAGAAATGTATGGAAAATTTTTCTTTACTTAAATAGCAAGATTGAATCAGACGGATAAACAGAAATGGCTCCAAAGTCCGTTCAAAGGAACGGAACTGCACAATCTCGAGGAATTCATAAAGAAAGTGCCAGCATTTCTCAGAAACAACTATCTACTAAAACTGATGTTGTACAAGGAAAAATAAATGAAACAGAGTGGTAACTTTATATATGTATATAACATTTTTACAATGATTTTTGTATTTTACGACTCAGTAAAGATATGGAGCCGCCATACGAAATATCAATTGTTTGTGGCACTAACAGTCTTTTCTTGCTATTGCAGGAAAATGATCATGGATACAGAAGATGATTTGCTCTTCATTTATAGTTTGGTAAATGATTTTGTGGAAACAGTTTTTACGTCGTTGTCAATAAAATCTTTTAGAGAAACACGTTATCCCTTTCACGGTTCAATGTGTTGGTGATGCTGTGTTGAATATCGTGCAGGTTAGATAGATTGATACGTACTATAAAGACATAGAGATAAGTATCGACAGACAAATATATATTTGTATTTTATTTTGATATACAACGGATTAAAGTGCTCGACATATATATTAAAATGATAACACAGTATTCACTTTCACAATCATAATAAAATTACACAGTCACCAGAAAATAGAACTTAGAACGCTGGAAATATGGTTTCGATACCCATGATGGGGACAACAAGGACAGCCCATTTCGTAACTTTGTTCTTAACTACAACAAAAGTAATGTTTTATTAGAAAAACGAATATTTTTTTGGAATTGCAATGTAGTTGTTAAATAAACCGGTGAAACAATTTTGTTTCATATATCTGTATGCTATATAATATTTTATACTAAAATATCCAACCTGTAAAAACAAAATTTGTCTCAGCTTTTTCTTACAACCAGACATTTTTAATTTGATTTGCTGATGCATTGAAAAATATACTGTTTGAACCTGTTGGCGCCCTTGGAACTTTATTCAAACAAAATAAACGTTAATCAATTATTAATGTCGACTTTCTTGGTTTAGAAGTAGAATTCCCAACAGCTGATTCATGGTGTCTTGGCACAGAGCCTTGTAAAACAACGAAACAAAGGATTTCACATAGAAACCAAAAAGAATTCATGGTGTCCTGGCACAGAGCCTTGTAAAACAACGAAACAAAGGAAACCAAAAAGAATTCATGTGTCCTCCTCGTCTGCCTCTCGAACACATGTTGCCAGAAAAGTGTGGGTGAAAAAAAAACATTCATCTACTAAAACTGTTGTCAGTAATAAGACAACAGGAAAGAACGTAAATATGGATTATAGAGATGTGATTAATGAACCTCCTAGTAGAACAAAGCTTAAGGTATTTCCAAAGTATTTGAGGTGTTTTTTTTCCTTTTTTTAATTTTCGTGCTAAGATTTTTTACGTATATATTTATATGTATGTAAATCAAATCTTAGCACTATACATGTATATCAAGCTCAAAGACAAAATACAATCAAGAAAGAAATAAGATCACCGACGACGAAGAATGACAACAGTTTCTTGTAGCTTGTTAGAATGAACAGTATAGATAGCCATATTGTAACTGGAACGTCTAGTGTATTTTTAGAATTTTGCTTACGAATAGTGAGACAAAAAGCAAAGAAAAGAAAAGCTTATTCCTAAATTTCATGTCAGAACGAAGTTTTTAGAAAGAAACCCTTTTGCACTGATTATCTTTTTCAAATGATTGCGTCAAAGCAGTAGTGAATTTTTAATTAATATTAGTATTTCTGTGATTGACAGGTATGTAGGTTGACTTTAGATTATAATGTTTTGACGCTTTAAAATAGATTAAATAAATTTATGAATTAAGATGTCTAGCTGGAGATGGTTATTGTGGCTTAAAGTAGACAAATCTAACCAGAAAATGGGATTGCAACAAACAAACAAAAACAGAGCCAGTCGAGCGTTTACATATCTTCTATAATAGAAGATACACAAATGTAGGAAAATTCTAATTCTCATATTCTAATAAAAATTATAAAGCGCTATTTTGTTGACATCTTTTGCTTTATTGTGTATCTCATGTGAATGAAACATTTCTTTCAGGAATCAATATTGGCAAATTCTTTTAAACGAGATTATATCAATCATGAAACAAATAAAGATGAAAAGTGCTTAATAAGAAAAAATCTGGACAGTAAATGCTTCTTTTCAAACAAAAATCCCACATTCTCGTGGAAAAAATCAGAAACAAACCAAGAGAAAAAAATTGAAAAGATTTCCTAAAGGAATGAGCTAGAATGTTTTTCAATCATAAAAAAAAGATTCCATGAAGAAGAAATTATTCAGGAACTTCCTAAAACAAAGACACTGGAGCGTGCGTGAGTAGATTTGAAATAACTGACGTTTAAATTAAATGAATTTTTTTTTATTTCATATTAGCTATTTTTTACTACTTTACAACTTTAATCAGTACCGAAACAATAAGAAAAGTTTCATTTCCTGTAATAATTAATTCCTATATTTACTCATTCTGAGTAGAATCACGAGGCGTATGAACAATTTTCCCTGGATATAAAATTACAAAGTCTACATAGTTTTGCTTTTATCATCTATAAAATAAGACGATTAGTGTTAAGTTGCACAGAACGTATTTCTTTCTAAGTAAGGCCCGTTAAGGCGTGCGACTCGTAAGCAGAGGGTCGCGGGTTCGAATCCCTGTCACATCAAACATGCTCGCCTTTTCAGCCGTGGGAGCGTTATAATGCGACGGTCAATCCCACTATTCGTTGGTAAAAGAGTAGCCCAAGAATTGGCAGTGGGTGGTGATAACTAGCTGCCTTTCCTCTAGCCTTACACTGCTAAATTAAGGAGAGCTAGCGAAGATAGCCCTAGTGTAGCTTTGCGCGAAATTAAAAAACAAACAAACAAATTCCAGAGAAATGAAGGCCGATGGTTATATTTTTTTAGTTTTTGTGCTCGTCTTCGGTTATAGCCTACATTGATCGTTACTTTTTAGGACTCCCAAGTCATTCATATCCTTGTAAAAGGCGGGTTTTATTTTAAAATGTAAAATAAACTAAATGTCAGATGATTGAGCGAGCTAAATAATGGCGAAAAAAGTCATAACATGGTTAATATGCAATGATCTTTTGAATTTTTTTGGAAGTATGAGATCAGGTGTTTATCCAAAAAGTCAAATACTATTGTTGTGACTTTTTGTTCAAAGACCTGTGTCATGAAAATTATAATAACTTTGCCAGTCAAAGAGAAGACGTTAAATATTAATTAAAACTGTGGTTATCAATTTCTGGGAACGGCAAACTGCAACAAACGTCAGACATCTTCTAGTTGACTGACACCTACACAGGTATCGGGATTTGATTATTTTGAACTAAATTATGCAAAGACTATTACAAAGATGTCATAACGCAAAATACAGTTAGTTCGAGAACCGCGTATCTCAGATACAAACGGACGAACACAGCTTCGGTAATGTTTAAGAATGTTAAACGTGGAGAGTAAACGATTGGAAACATGAAATGTAAAGGAACATTTGTGTGGGAAGGGTTGGCTTTTCGTTTCTTTAGAAAAATTGATGAGATTAATATTATATCTAGTCAAAATATCTGAAGAATGTTGCTGTTAACGACTTTCCCAGGGGTATTTAATTAAAGATGATAATGAAACAGTTCACAGCGTTCGTATTGTCCTAAGTTGTTTTAAGTAATAATATGACTTTAGTCATCTTCTTTGACAAACACGATAATCAAATTTAAATTACACTGAGCATTTTTGGGATCAACCTTTACATTCCATTCACCATAGTAAATCTCTCTTGACATTTTTAAACTAATTACTAACTGCATTTCTTGACAAATGAGCTACAATCAAGAAAGACACATTGATGTACCATGGAAGATCTAGGTTACTTGGTTGTCTAAGCCGATTAGTGTATCAACGATTGAATTATAGTAAAAAAAACAATTTTAGGGTTAAACTTAGTTGTCTGTGTAAAGCTGTACATTTTTAAATCTTATCAAAATATAAGGGTATTAGCTGAATGTATTATTTTACGGAATAACATCATATACATAATAGCATAAAGAGTACTTAAAACCAACATATCAATATGCTGCATATATAGATACTGAATTGCAATAGATAACACTGAGATATAAATTTATTTTTAAATGTGTGAATTAGTATGATAAAATAATTATGGTACTTATCGTTTTGAGTTCTTCATATGTTTAGTATTTTTATAATAAACTCAGTTGTTAATTCATTTTTACACAAACTTTTGAGAGAAAATTCATCTTGAAGTTTAAATGTTTATATATGTATTACAGGATACAATCAACCTTTACTGATGTCGTTATTACCACAGGCAAGAAAGAACATACGGTAGTTTAAATGTTCAAGGACAATATTGTAACAAATGTTGATGGGTCTTCCACATCAGAAAAGTCTTCACTCCGAAAGTTAGAAATCGATCTACAGGGACAACATTCACTCCAGCTGGGCTCACACGTGAATTAAGTATGTTGGTTAACCATGGGTTCACATGTGAAGTAAGTATGTTAGTTAACCATGGGTTCACAAGTGAAGTATGTTGGTTAACCTTTGTGTAATTTGAGATCAGCAAAGTGTTTTCAAACGTTAACATTTTTATTGTAGTTTGTACGTTAATTATCAAAATGTTAAAGGTACTCTTCCCTTAATGTACTGGTTCTCTGAGGACTGCAGTTGTTCGGAAATGTTGAACTATTTCACAAGTAACAACATGATTAACGTTTATTTAAAAGTGCTGGCTTGCTTACGTTACACTATTTCTTTCTAAACAATATTGCTCAATACGTACCAGTTCAGTTCTGTCAACGTTTTACTTAGAGTTGAAATCAGAACAGACTATAAAGCCATGATTGGATCTACACTGGTATGTAAACTTTCTTCAGTTTTCTGTATAGTTATGATTGAGTCCTCATAATTTTGTAATGGTTGCAGTGACTTACGCGTTTAACTGTTTCAGCTGAAAGGACAATTCCCATTTCTAGCTCTCAATTAAAATTTAAGGATGTAAAGACAGAATAAATATAAGTAAGGTTAATGTCATGATGGAATATTTTTAATTGGTTCACATTTACAGAGTGGGAATAATGTTATTCGGTTTGTTTGTTTTATTGGAATTTCGCACAAAACTACACGAGGGGTGTCTGCGCTAGCCGTCCCTAATTTAGCAGTGTTAGACTAGAGGGAAGGCAGCTAGTCATCACCACTCACCGCCAACTCTTGGGCTACTCTTTTACCAACGAATAGTGGGATTGACCTCACATTATAACGCCCCCACGGCTGAAAGGGCAAGCATGTTTGGCGCGACCGGGATGCGAACCCGTGACCCTCAGATTACGAGTCGCACGCCTTAACACGCTTGGCCATGCCGGGCCTAATGTTATTTGGATCACGTATTATGGCTGTGACAAGATAAGTTATATTATATATCTATAAGACTATCCTTGTACCATTATTATGCTTATAACCTTTATATAATGTAAATAAACCAAATATAGCTTGTTGTTTTTAATAACTTACCGATATTTTCAAGAAAAGTCCCTTACCTGTTCTTTTCCAACAGGCTACATACAGCACTTGTTTATAACGAAGACCTTCTAACGCCACTTAAAGAGATATCCAAAGAAAATAGGGACAAAAATATTCTTCTTTATAAAAACATAGAATCTTCTCTAACAGTCTTTCTTTTTCTGTTTTATCTTCGATTATAAATAAAAACTGTAGAACTAACATAGAAAGTTCTTTTGCTTTGGTTCTTGAAAATGTTACCATGCGAGTAAGTATTTAGGTGAATAGTGAACAAATTAATGCCTTTCGTGATTGTTTTATATGTATTAAACGAAAAGACGATTAATAGTTTGAGTAGTTACTCTACTAGAACTTAAATTTGTGTTGTGTTTTATCTTAAAACTTATCCTTTAGTTATCTTATTCTTATTATTTTTGGTTGTACATCATAAAGAAGTTACTAGGTTGAAGTGCTGTATATTTTAATGGCCAATTTTGTTACGTTACAGAAACAAAATGCAGTAAATACAAGGCCTACTGAGTTTTTAAAAGGTTATTTTTTAAATAATATTTTAAACAGTACAACTTGTGTTTATAGATGGCAGCACTATAACAGAGCGCAGATAATTCATTGCGTAATTGAGCTCAACTGAAAACAAAGAAAAATATACTATTTAAGTATTGCATGATTCTCTGGTACTTTATGAGGCAAAAAAAGATATATTTAATATTTCTATTTGTATGTTTTAGCATTTAGATATGAAATTCTAACTTTGAACTCCACCGTGGTCGACATGTAGGCTGATAAATATGGTCAAAGACTTCATAATCCCTAATCTAAAACTGCTGATCAGAAGAAGCGCACGCCAACTATAGAGTTTTTACTAATCGAATAGCGCGTTTGACTGTTTAAATTATAACGGAGGCCCGGCATGGCCAGGTGGGTTTAGGCGTTCGACTCGTAATCTGTGGGTCATGGTTTGGAATCCCGGTCGCACCAAACATGCTCGCTATTTTAGCCGTGGGGGCGTTATAAAGTGACTGTCAATCCCACTATTCGTTGGTAAAAGTGTAGCCCAAGAGTTGGCGGTGGGTGGTGATTACTAGCTGCCTTTCCTCTAGTCTTACATTGCTAAATTAGGAACGGCTAGCGCAGATAGCTTTCGTGTAGCTTTGCGCGAAATTCAAAAAAACAAAAAACAAACAAAATTATAACGGTTCCACAGTTGAACCTTGGGTCTCAAAATATTGAACTCGGAGTTCTGAGTACTGAGATACATTTGGCCCTTTATCGTTTAACGTGGAATTCTGCTAGGTAATTTTTCCTATCAAATCTCCCAGAAATTTCTGTAGAAATAACCAGTCATTATTATTATTGTACACCGTTTTTAAATATGAACCAGTTGACATGTGTTTATTTGGCACGTTCGAATGCTAAGCTATGAAAGTTTCACAATTTTTCTTCTAATGTTTCGTAGCTTGACATTTATTTTAACACAGAGGTGCTCATATAGAGAGTTTAAAATGTTATTAACAACGATTCCAAGAAATATATGTTAACCATACTTACCGATAAAACTAGAATTGGTGATGAATTTAAGAAATAAACAAAGTGAAGTGTCTTTTTTTTACCGGATTACCAAAATCTATTACGTCCATTTATACTGTTAATCATGACCAAGTGATGCAATATTGACACTTTATGAGTTAGGTAATTAAATTGGTTGTTAAAATTGCTCAGTCGTGTTTTTTGAAAGAACAGTTAGTTTTACAAAAGTTCTTTTATTTAGTTTCAACCAACTTAGTTTTATTTTCACTACTTTTCTTTACAGAAGTGGGTTATCTTATCATTTTCCTACATCATGAATTTAATTGGCCCTCCCATTTTAGGCACCCACTCTAAACTTACTTACCGCCCTTTCTTGCCTACCCATAATTTCTCATTTTCTTCCGCTAAGATGATTTTCAATGATAACATCTAATTTTAGGGTATGACGTTATTTCGAGGGATTGTGACTCTTATTTTTGATGCTTGATATCAGATTGGTTAGTGGGCCAAGCGTAAGTTTGACTTCGCAATAAATTACCTTGTGGATTGTTAATTTAAAACAGAACACAAAAGTAAACCAACAGAATACGGAATAAATAGCACTGAAAGCTTTCAGAATTTTTTTTATGATAATTTAACTGATGATTTAAAATCATACAGAGAAACATCTACCTTATTTAAAACTATTGGAAATACAAGACTTTAGACTTAGTACAGCTCTCAAAGTACAAGCGATTCCTGTGTACAATTTTAACAAACTATGTAACGATTTCAAAAGACTCATAACGTGAATATTTGAATGAAATTAAATATAAACTCCAAATTGATTTGTTTGTGAATAAACTGACTTCTCATCTCCTACCAACTGGTGCTACGTCAACAGAGATAGAATTAAAACAAATCTAATTTGAGCCTAACTTTTTAAGGACTTTTATGATTGAATACAGGCTTTAGTTCACTCCAAAATTGCTTCTTTTTGTCATCATTAAAGTACTTGTTACTTTAAATAATTTTAGCTGTGATTTATGCTGATATCTTATTATTGGTGAGTTCTTTATAACTGCTTGCAAGGAAAGAAAATTTATAAAATAGAAATAGAGAACTACATCCAAAACACCAACGAAAAAAAGGGACTTTAGAGCAGCATTTACCAAACGCTGGTCTGTGGACCACTACTAGTCCTTGAGTTAATTTCAACCAGTCTGCAACATGTCTTGGCTGGTGAAAACACTAACACTGATTTGCGGTTTTTTTCATTATTTGATGACTGAAAGTTGCCTAAGGGTTAGCGTATATTTTTCATTATTTGATGACTGAAAGTTGCCAAAGGGTTAGCGTATATTTTTCATTATTTTATGACTGAAAGTTGCCTAAGGGTTAGTGTATATTTTTCATTTTAACAAATGGCGGAAATTTCCGTTTTCCTAAATCCGGTGTAATATAATTACAGATATTTTATTTGGTTTGTTTTTGTTTCAATTTTGCGCAAAGTTACACGATATCTATTTGTGCTAGCCGTCTCTAATTTAGCATTATTACACCAGAGAGAAGGTAGTGAGTCATCATCACCCACCGCTAACTCTTGGGCTACTTTTTTACCAGCGAATAGCGGGATTGAGCGTAATATTATGACAGACCCACAGCTGAAAGGGGGAGCATATTTGGTGTGATAGGAATTAGAACTCGTAAACCTCATATTACGAGTCGAGTGCTTTAACCACCTAGCTATACCGAGCTCATTGTATTTGGAATGTATGTCCCCGAAAATTCTTTTAGAAATTTACCGGTTCGTGACTGCCAAAAGTCTGGGAACCACTATCATAGAGGACGTTAATTGGTTTGTTTTGTTTTATAACAAACAAACAAACAATCACATATTTATAAAATCAGTTCATATCCAATTATAGTAAGCATATTCATAAAACAAACTAACATTGGACTATCTGCTATGTCCACCGCGGAGAATCGACCTCAGATTCTAGCGTTGTGAGTGGGTAAACTTATCGCTGTTTCGTCAAGGGACTAGATGATTTTATGCATGTAATGATGTAACTCATACGGTAGAGGAGCTTTTTATAATTTGTGATATTATAATTCGAAACGTTATTGTATGAAGATCTGAAGTGTTCAAACAAAAATATTAGTATTTGAATATTGACTACCTAAAGGGGATTAAAAATTATGTAATGAATAAATTAACATTTAAAATATATATCACTCAAAACAAAACGTTAGTTACGAAAGTTTAAAAATACTGAAATTAAACGGGATAGTGTATATTCCAAGTTTGTTGTTTGTTGAAGACTGGAGTTATAATATGAGCAATTTTCACTTTTGAATTAGTCAATGTAATCGTCAACAGCTTTAGCTATATGCTAGCTGTAAACAATACAATTCACACGACCACAACAATCTATAAATGTGATATAATGACTACATTACCATGTGTATGTTCTGGTCTTACCTGTCAATGCAGAAGTATTAACTGAGTTGATTGTGGTTCTAGTCGAGCGCCCTAACCACCTAATCATACAGCGCCAATTAACTCATAAGTCGTATCTGTCATAACTGGTCCACTTATTTTGGTGTGATAGGAATTCGAACGTGTGACTCTCACATCAAAATATGCTCATCATTTCAGCCGTGGTGGCATTATAAAGTTACGGTTAATCCCAATAATTGTTGGTGAAAGAGTAATCCAAGAGTTGGCGGTGGGTGGTGATGACTAGCTGCCTTTCCTATTGTCTTACACTGCCAAATTAGAGACGTCTAGCGCAGATAGGCCTCGTGTAGTTTTCCACAAAATTAAAACAAAGAAAAGTTAATCAACAGGTTATTTGTTTTGAATATGTTTCAAAAGTGCATGTCAAAAATAACTCAGAAAAGTAAGGGTGACGAAGAATAACATGACAAAAATTTGTTAATGTTCATACAAGTTATTTATTAAAATAAATAAACAGATAAATAGATTGACAGACAGTCAGAGAAAAATGGAGAAAGACGAATGTATATTGACACATTACATGAAAATAACGCAAAGAAATGTGAAAAAGAACAACTTGTATATTTATATGTACATGTGTGCAACATCGGTGACAAGTTTAAGGCGTGTGGGCATTGAAGTTTCAACAAAAATGTTTCAAACGTAATATATTAGTTTGGATTATGTTATGATTATATCCACTTTTATAATATTAGCCATAAAAAGCCCAATTTTGGATTGTAACAAATTGAATAATCGATATTTAGTAGATAGTTTTAACTGTATGATGATATCGATTTGGCATGCGTACTACAAGTGTTATGAGATTGTCAGTCGGTATTTCCTTTCGTTTTTGTTGAGCAGCCTCTCAAAGATTAATTGGTTTTTCTTTTTCAATTGAATCTCCACCGAGGTTTAGGCTGGCCATTTCATAGATTTTTATACCCAGTTCTTTCCATCTCTTCCAAATTTATACCTCTTATTCAGAAGGATATTATGTTTTGACTCAATATGATAATCTCGTGTTAAACGGATAGTCCATTAAACGTTGGTAACTCCATGATGAACTAGGATTATAAATCTTATCATCAGCTTGTAACAACCTCTTCGATTCGTCTTGTAAAATTTTCATCTTACAATAAAACCTTCCACAAGTGTCTCTCCTTTTTCCAGTTTTTGGTACATAGTCTAAAAGTTCGATCACGTTTCAACGTTTATTATTTTTTAGGCACAACGTTTCTTCTTAGATCACTTTTTTTTCAAGAATTTTCGAACAAAATAGTGCTGACACAAACTCCATGCAAGTCTGTGTTTCTGTATTTATTTAGGGAATGTTTTGAATCGATTTGATGTTGAGATTTTTCAAATAACACCATTTTTATGTTGAGATCTGTTTACCCTCAAGCTCTCAACTACAGCAAAATACTTTAATGTTTTTTGAATCACCACGTTGAAACCCTAAGTTTTAAGAATGTACCATCGAGTTTCCTTCTCATTACACAAAACAATGCTTTTTGTTCGTTTCTCACAACGTCATACCAATGTTTCTTTAAACTTTCCTTACATTTTTATATCTAACTGCGTTGTAACGTAGATAGAGTTTCGATATGTTTTACTGTAAGTTGATGCACTTATCTTATTGGTACAAGATCGTTGGTAACTTGAAACATTTGTCACAAAAGTACTGTTTCGTTATTAGTAAGTTCATGAAGCTCACTCAACCAACACTTAATTTTCCTAAACGTTCATTTTTAGTTAAGTTGTAATACTATTTACGAAGGGAATAATTACTTTTGCAATCATAAAACAATGTGTGGAAAGAACGAGATCTTGTATTTTACAATCATTATTTTTTATTCTTGCAGGATTTAAGAGCAAAATAAGTCTCTTTATTTTTCTGTGTAATCAACACGCATGAATCATGAGGTAGATAAATTAGACGCACATGATCATTTGTGAATGTGCTATTGTTTTCTTTATCGCTTATGTGTTATTCAGGAGATACACTGTTTCTTCCACCTTGCTGTGGAAGATTTAATCAGAACCTCAAACAGGAAGTACATATTAACGTGTTTTTTATAGACTCTAACTAGGTATAATTTTTATCTGATTATTGAAAACATGATTCATGTTGAATATAATCAAGGTTTTAATTTTCCCGTCCACTAAATTTGTTAACTAATACTCAGCGGAGGCTCATACAGAAATCATCTTAATATTATACAGCTTGTTAAACTTCAATCACTAATATTCCCCATTTCGTGTCTTTAATTTTTTTTAACAGCATGTGTGAACGTTATTAAAAGCGCAGCTAATCTAGATTGGCGCACGCGCGACTCCACGGGTAAACTCAGTGCTGATGAAGTTAAAGTCAATTAAGTTTAAATAAACCAAGTGCACGGTGATGACCTAATGTTACATAATGCACATAAGTGTTTATTTATATTATTATATAGTTTCCAAATAAACACCGGGTTTTTACTTCTTAGATCGTAACAACCCACAAGTTTACCAAAACAGCATCAAACATCATCACAGATAAGCTTACTGGAAAATGAATTGTAAAAATATTCCATGATGTAAATTACAAGCAAGCCGTGCTCAACGAAGAGAAACGTACTTATATTAATATATTGTCTATATTAAAAACCTCTTCATTTATAACATATTTTGATGACAACTTTTAACAATTAAAAGTGTAATAAAATTATTACATTACATTTAAAGGCGAATTATAAAATGGATGATGTTTAAATATTATTTATTACCACTTATAGTTTGTTTGTTTCGAGCTTTGGTCTTAATTATCACAAATATTCTGATTCAGTGTTTGAAAAAAGAAAGTACTGTATTATTTAGAAAACTGAGTCTCATTTAAGTAGTATGAAGACTGTACTGTTGCTAACTATATTTTCAATGTCACGATGTATTTGTTAGCTAGAGGGAGACACGAGTCATTGGTAATGTAATACGACATTAAGTTCTAGTTAGTCCTAGAAATATCTATAAGAAGAGTAGATTATAATGTTTCGTGAAGCGTCAGGTTGTTAAAATAAAAGAGTGTGTTTGTATTTTCTTATAGCAAAGCCACATAGGGTTCTCTACTCAGCCCACCGAGGGGAATCGAACCGCTGATTTTAGCGTTGTAAATCCGGAGACATACCGCTGTACTAGCGGGGGGCTGAAATAGAAGAAAGGTTACGCGCTAATTTGTACACGTTGTTTTTTTTATATATATAGTATAAACCTAACCCTAACCATTTTATAATAGTTTAAAAGTGGTTTAATCTTGTTGAAATGTTTAAAGAGAGATAGAAACTGATTTAATCTCATGAAATAAACTTGACGCTGAATTAATTTCTCTTGACAATTGAAAAAAAAAGACAGAAATACTTACTCAGAAGTGGAATATTTTTGTGGAAACTGAATAGGACTTTAAATATATTTGAAATAAAACTTCAGTTGTTAGAGATAACGATCACCAACTCAAGTGGTAAGATTTGAGCGTTACATGAGATGACGGAATTATTGATACAAGTCGAGGAGAAACATGATAGAAAATTAGAAACAGACCAAGAAGAAAGTAATAGAAAATTAAAAAAAGAAAGAATAGAAGAAAGTGACAAAATTAGAAGAGAGGAGTCAAACGAAAGAGATATAATATAGAATAATATAATATAATATAATATAATATAATATAATATAATATTTGAAGAAAAATCAAAAATATATTTGATTGAAGACAAGATCGTTGACGTTCTAGGGGACATATAGAGGAATTACCAAAACAGGGTTGAACAGGTGAACAAGAACGTCAAAGAAGTGCAGTGAAGCTGTGATTGTTAAATTTCAAGACGCACATAAAGATGAGGATGAAGTAAAGACATACTCAACATACTCAAGAACGTAGAGAGGATCATGAATGAGATAGAAAGAACTTTAGTGATAGAATAAAACACTTGGGAAACAAATTATTTAATGTGAAGATTAAACCAGCTACATTTCTTTCTGAAGTTTCTCTAGGTTTCCAACTGAAAACACCATCTAATGCCAGATATGGAATAAAAGGACTTATCTGGTCTACACCTATTATCACCACTTGTTACTGACCGATCTTCCTGAATTACTCTAGTCATAATATTGCCAAACCTCCTTCCAGAATTTAGCTGGCTAATTTAACACCAGCCAAAGGAAAAACCGATGGACTATAATGGGAATGTGGTATTGGAGTCATACCAAATTCAGTTTGAAATCTTTTTCAGAGTTGAAAAAGAAAATGGCAGACAGCCAAGTCAAATGTCTATAGTGCTATTTTATATTTAATGTAGAGACTGACTGTCGCTGTTATAATTCCTCCAAAGTGGTATATTGCAGTTCATACCGTAGACTCTTCAAACTGCAGAACACTAACCACAAGGCTCTGCCACTCCAGGTTGCATTTAAGACAAATATTTTGTCCTCTGGTTGAAGATGTTTGTACCTAAGATCCTGTTTGAAATGTGTTGTTAATGACAGATAATTCTGATGGTTAATCGTCTGAAAACAGATTATTGAATTTAAAATATTTTTGATATTTAATAGTTTGAATTAAAAATAAAAAGAAGAAATTAAATGCTGATCTTTCTTCTCGTTTTGGTTTTCAGTCAACCTTAAATTTCCTTTTGGCATTTCAATGTATGGTATTTCTATTTGTCTCTCTGTTTGTGAGTAATATCTATAAACTTCTTGCGGACCGCTTACTTAAATTCTAATAAACTTTTTTATGTTCATCTATAAAATTCTCGCTGATCATCCAGCTAAATTATAAAAACATTTTTTATGTTAACCAATAAACTTTTCGTGGATCACCTACATAAATTATAATGACATTTTTGTGTTAATTCATAAACGTCTTATAGATCATTTAGTTAGATTATAATGATAGTTTAATCGTAACCCAAAAACTTACTGTGGAGCATGTAATTAAATCATAATATAATTTTATGCTACTCTCAATATGTAGTTGTTTGTTTATTTTTTTAACTACTATTTAATTATTTATCTTGTCCCCCACTGGAGCAGCAGTAAGTCTATGGAAATACAATGTTAAAATCAGCGGTTCGATTTCCCTCGGTGGACTCAGCAGAGAGCTCGATGTGGTTTTGCTGTAATAAAACAAAGAAACTATTTATTCGTCTGTATATCTTTCAAGTTGCCCATGGTTTAAAATATATGTACACAGGCTTCTCAATTGTAATATAAAACTACTTCTCACTAAATTATCTTTAATGTTAGTTTATGTAATAATATCAGTTTCTAACTAACTTCCTCAGGACGTTTTTATTTAAAATAAATATTTTTCTATAATATTTACTAATAAAAAATACGGACAACACATTTTTTAAATACACCCGTTTTCGGTTTTTTTTAACTTCTTATTCCCTGTGGGAGATATTTTTATCTATTAATGTTAACTTCTTTTCAGCTGTACAGGCGTCACCTCTATCGTGACAGAAGTACGCTTTCTCGTATTTTTACTGATTGACCACTTTGATAAAACTCCTTACAACCAATGACACAAAGCCTTGATGAGAACCAATCAGATAGCTCGTTACTTAGGATTTAACCCAGATAATAAAGTGGCAATCTTTCACTTACTTTTTGCTCCATCATTATACAACTCGAGTTACTTTAACTTTTGAAAACTTTTAACCTAACGTATATTCAAAAGTCATTCGCACTTGTGTGGACAAAGGGGACGGGAGGTAAGAAATATTTATGGAACCTTTTTTTTCTAGTATTTATAAAGAAAAATGTTCAAGTCACATGGGGATAAAAAGCATGGATTAATCTCTTATTCTCGACTTGTTAACAACCATTGAAAATCTCTTTTTTAGAGAACACTTAGAATATCACATAATTTCGGAAGAACTGAGTGATAAATTAATAAAATACATTTATAAAATTTATTGAGAAGGTAAGCACCCCTGAAACGTTTTTTTATTCTGAATGTTCCTCTAAGTTGACTCGCTAAAAGGGGGAAGAAAAGAGACTTTAATTTGGTTACATACTGGACCAAATTCTTTGATTTCGAATGACTATCGTAAAGTGAATCGTTCAAAACTTTTTTGGAATCAATCTTCGTAGACGCATCGAACATGAACTTAATCTGTGAAACTTGAGTCTAGAATTTTTTATACCTTGTTCAAATGTAAGGATTTTCAAAAGCCCTGTTCGTTTCAGCCGCGCTCTGTGTAGGTACAACCACGTGTGTCGTCATTGACGTGCAAAGCCTTAAGTAATACAGATTTAAAATTCTCGATCGACTCGTACTTCTCCATCAGGGAATACTTTAGTAGAGATGATGTGGTTGAAAGCGGAGTCTGGAAGAGCTCGTCCTATTGCTCTATGCTTCTTGCTGGTTTTCGTAAACTTGAGCACCGTGACTTCAGTGGGTGAGACTGCACGAGCTCGAGGAATGAAAAGACTACCTGATCGAAATAGTGAGTTTCAAAAAGGTAAATAAGCTTTCCATATTTGACTTAAACTTGACTCTCTATAAGATATTCGTATGTATTACA
This sequence comes from Tachypleus tridentatus, assembly GCF_004210375.1. Classification (NCBI taxonomy): domain Eukaryota; kingdom Metazoa; phylum Arthropoda; class Merostomata; order Xiphosura; family Limulidae; genus Tachypleus; species Tachypleus tridentatus. The sequence goes on along the minus strand of NC_134834.1, from coordinate 71,913,999 downwards.
TTCTCTATATACAGATTGCAAGCGAGAAATCAGACTCGCTTTGATTCTTCAAATTTATTTACACTTAAAAATAGCTGACTTATGCTTCGGATTAAGTAATTTTTGGGGGACACGTAGAATATAATTACACACCTTGTGATAACTGAAGAGAGACATGGCACGTTGTTTGAAGCACATCAAACAACTGTATATTTTGTGTTATATTGCCCCTCGACCTAGCGTGACCTGATGGTTAGGGCACTCGACTCACTATCTTCAAGTTGCGGGATCGAATTCCGTCATCGAACCTTTCAGCCGTGAGGGTGTTATTTTGTCATGCTAAATTCCTTTATTTGTTGATCAAGTGTTGGAGGTGGTTATGGTTCAATTGCTATCTTTCTTCAAGTTTATCACTTTAAAATTATAGACGGCTAATGCAGAGTCCTCGAGAAATTTGGCGCGAGATTCAACAAATAAAAACTATTACCATAGTAATATTACCACTCCTGAACTGTATTTTCGCCCATGCTCTGTCTTTTGGAAAATTTATCATATTATTTCATATATTAATATTTACTAGATTGTCTTTCTCAATATAACAACGAAATATTATAACACCAGCACATATAGACAGAAAATTAACAACTGTTATAATTAAATTATCTAGCCATGTAATGTATTGTTAGACAGTTGTAAAGTTTGTCTTAATGCAAAGCCACATCGTGCTAATGTGTTCATTGTACGAAATCAAACCTTGAATTTTAGCGTTGTAAGGCTAACCCACCAGAGGACGTATTGTGTAATCCTTGTGGAATCACTTTAAATAATAAATTTGAAAAAAGAGTTCGAAAGTAAATTGTAACTGTAGAAAAATTACGAGTTTAAATTACAGAACATATTTTGTTATATGTTAGACTAGAAATTTAGCGAAAAGCTCGTCACCTCCTCTTACTTACTGTGAACAAGCACTATTACCAATAAGCATCCTAAGATGTTCTATAGCATTTACTTGCACGTTTTATAACAGTTATGCAACATTTCCAGAGATATTTTAAAGCTTGAGTAACTCTTCAGCTGGTGGAATGAAATAGTCTATGATCAGAAATATTGACTTAGGTTATTCTTGGAACAATGTTAGTACTTAGTATCCAGTGATTCTGGGAAGTGTGTGTTTTCTTATAGCAAACCCACATCAGGCTATCTGCTGAGTTCACCGAGGGGAATCGAACCCCTGATTTTAACATTGTAAAAATCCGTAGACTTCCCGCTGTACCAGCGGAGGACAATTGTTGGAAGAGAGATTTCGGTACAAAATTTTAAGTATAAATCGAAATAATTTCCTAGGGTTGTCTTAGTGTTTGCAAGAAGAACCTTTTACCTTATAGTCCGATGAAAAATCATGAGGTATTTATTGCGAATGATAACAGCATTGAAATAAAAAATAAACTTTTGTATTTACAGTTTATTTTTCTAGAAATACCGCTGTCTTAAATACTAATTAAAACTTAATTAATTTAAAAAATCTGCTTTTAAAACATAATTTCTGAACAATATCTTTATCAAAGAAAAGCAAATAGATTTCTATCTTATACTAAATAAATTTCATATTTAACCATATTCAACCGTGATTTGAAGGAAAAATATAGCCAAGCTCCAGATTTAGATACCGTTTAAAAAGATGTTCACGCTTAGTTCACATTAAAAGTTATGTTTTATTTTTCGAATTCTGGTCAAACTATTGGGGGGGGGGAGGTTATAAGATGTGGCGAGACCTATTGTGGTGGTAATGTAGGGATACATAATGCCTTTTTCTTGGTGTTCTGTTAGACCGAGGTTGGCATCTTCGACATTTACTCTCTTTTAGTTAAATGTACAAATATAGCTTATTTTGCTGTTTATTTGTTATCTACAACATGTAATATTGTTTTTTATTTAGTAAATGGAATAATATTGCTTTAACTCGAATTTATATGCACTGTTAGATTTAGAAAAACCGAACAAAAACACAATCATTAACAGTTTTAGATACCGACGTAATTTTCTAAAGTGATATATATCACACACATCTACTAAGTGATATATATATATATATATATATATACACACACACACACACTGTTAAGACATAAGTGCAACATTTCATTTTCTGTTTATTTATTTTAACTCTCAAGCTTCGGGTCGTAATTTCAGCAACCGTCTTCAGGTAAAGATTTAGTGAAAGTCAATTAATGAAATTTGACGCCATGATAAAAAAAAAAAGACAGACTACTGAACAGAGCCATTTACACAGGGGCGGATTAAAGTCTTTATAGACCTTAAGCACTGAAAAGATTATGGTGCCCCACATATATGTAACTTGAAATAAAACAATATTAAATTGTAAAATAATCGTTTATCTTTCGAAATGAAACAAAACTTAGATGTATGATGAAATAAAATGATTGAATTACGGAGTTATACACAATGTACATTGAAAACACACGTAGAACTTCCTAAATTTTATATTGATCAATGCAGACCTGGTTTAGGTGAGGATAAGTAATAAAAGAGAATGAAAATGGGAGAATATTGTGCATTGGAGTGTAAGGAAGTGCAACAAAGTTTTACTGGTGCCCTAAGCACTTGCTTAGTCTGTCTACGGGGTAATCCAGGACAGCATACACAACACGTATATTTGTCGAAGAAAAGAGACCGTAGTGATGTCTCTTCAGGCCTAGCTGTAGGATTACAAGCGATGTTGTCCTAGATTATAAATTATTGTTCATAAAAGCTGATAATTTCACTCGACTGTTTAAGCTTATTGCAATCTCTAGAAAAATACAAAGATATTTGACAAAGAACTAGTGAAATGAATTTAATATTGCAATTTTTATTCTTGACGTAGACCTACATGGTATATATTGTTAATTTAATACACGAGAACATCACACAAAACAATAAAACATCTTTTGAAATACATTGTAGCCTAAGAAAGTATTTTATTAACTTCTTTTTATTGTGATGGAAAGATAGGATATTAGATTTTTCCCGAGCACTACGGTACTTGAACCCGGTTATATAAAAGTACTTTACTCATTGTTTTTACCACAAGTATCAGTAATGTCTCAATTTTTCATCAATATTTTATTAATTACTGTCCCCTAAATAAGATTGATTGTACTGCCGCTGGGTGTTATTTCCCCTATCTCTTTCACTAATTGTTGTATACATGTGATGTGTGCGTACTTTGAAGAACTGTATGAGAAGTCCTTTAATTCACATGTTATAATATCATTGCTCATTAAATTTCCTGCTTGTAAATAGGTTCTCACAGGACATAAATAGACTAATCTGAATTAGTTCCAATATTTGTAACTAGACATTTACGATAAAGTTTATTTTAGCTTTCGTGACGCCATTATAGAACCCTCTCAGAACCTTCTTATCATCATAATAATTTGACCACAAATGGGTTATTTTAGCTGGGGAATCCTTAACTTTTATGAGTCCCAATTTACTCTTCTTTAGCAAAAAAGCGGTTGTTGCATTTAGAAAATTACTCTTAAGCCTGTAATAGAGTGTAACGCATCTTTCAGTATACTCGAAGACATTTTTTTTGTGCATGCTGCTATAAGATTGAGATAAATACGATCCCTGTTTATATCTGTCTGTATAATTTTGGGTTGTCTTTGTCTGAGGGATGGGACTCAACAGTCAGAAGTTGTAGTATTTGTGTCACAATTTTCTCATAAAAAAAGGTGAATTCCTAGCAGTGAACTATTTTAGAAAACAGAATTAAATGTTAATACAGTTAGGTTATTGTTTCATCCTTATTTTTTAATGGAAGTAAAACTAATTTTAGATTATCCTGGCTGAATATTTGGATAAAGAGATATCTAACTGTAAGAGATGCATTCTGGACAAAGTCTTCATCCGTATATTTTACGTTCATGAGATTATAAATGAGACCATATGCAGGCACCTTTCTTTTGGTCTCGTATATGTAAGACATACCCGTGTGTTTCATCGTATTCTTAAAATATTTGGAAGGAACTTTTTGTTTAACAGTATTCTGATTATTGTATCGGATATCAACCTTACTTCCCGATGACGCGAGTCGAGAGAATAAAAAGATTAAACAATGTTTCTGGTGAATTCAATTGTTGTTTCAACATAAAAGAATTCTGGAATTCCAAACGCCTTACAAAATTAAAACACATTGGCGACGTAATTGCTGGATTTCTGTGTGGCAACATTTACTTTAATTTTCTGTCTCCTCCATTCGAATTGTTGCTCTTTCAAGACATTTGCACAATTCAATCCATCGCTTTAGTGCAACTTTTCAAAGTACTGTTACTGTTAGATAGCTTTCTTTCATTTAGCGACTAAATTTTTTTCCTCCAAGAATTTTTTCATTATTTTGGGCATATGTACAGCATCAAGAAATGTATAAATTTTAAAAAACATTCAATGAGGAAGATGCTCGATCCATATCTCAATATTATCGAAATCATTTCCACCACAACTTATCCCAAAAACTTTCATCAGTTCCATGCAATTTGAAAAGGAATTATATTATAAAGTTAGTATGAAGGAAATATATAACCTAGAAATTAAAAAAAAAGTTTTCATTGGGAAGTTTCTATCTCATATTTTTACAACAGAGAGCTCTAAAATGCGTTTTTTGTCATTGGAATATTATCATCTTGGCCAAGATCCAATTAGTCCACAGAGTTTTTCTCATTTCGATCAGCGAGCAGAAACCATGATGCAATTTGTTCACTCTTCTGCTTATGTTTCGTATTCTTACGAAATTTTCTTGAGAAAACCTGGCTTTTTGGCAAGATCTGGGGACCAGGCATGGAATATCTTCTTATGTAGAAACTTAACTATTTCTGCAAGCCCATGTACGTTTGTAACGAATAACAATATACGAGGTCTGTTAAAAAAATACGCGGACTGACGTCATAAAAAAAAATGTACTTTATTTAGAAGTTACAGGTCTGGGACCCCCAAGTACTCTCCTCCCCAACGCACACACTTATCCCAACGGTGTTTCCACTTGTTGAAACAGTCCTGGTACGCTTCTTTTGTAATGTCCTCCAGCTTCTTCGTCGCATTTGCCTTAATCTCTTAATCTTCTTCCTTTCAAGAGTCTTTTGAGTTTGGAGAACAAGAAAAAATCGCAAGGAGCAAGGTCAGGTGAGTAGGGGGGGTGAGGAAGAACAGTCATCGAGTGTTTGGCCAAAAACTCACGAGTCCTGAGGCACAAATTTTGCAGCAACGCGGTGCATCTTCAATTTTTCGGTCAAAATCTCGTAACAAGATCCAACTGATATCCCACACTCTTCAGCAAGCTTCCTGACAGTCAGACGTCGATTTGCCCGCACCAGGGTATTAATTTTGTCGACGTGTGGGTCGTCAGTTGACGTGGAAGGACGTCCAGGACGCTCATCATCTTCAATGGACTGTCGACCATCCTTAAAACGTTCATGCCACTTGAAACATGCCGTACGCTTCATAGCAACATAACCGTAAGCCGTGTTAAGCATAGCAAAAGTTTCAGTCGCAGATTTTTCAAGTTTAACACAAAATTTCACAGCAAGTCGTTGCTCCTTCAGGTCATTTATTCTCAAATCCGCCAAACGAAAAAATCGCACTTCACTTGAAACCGTGTAGCTAATACACAAATGAAGATATCTGCAATCGGGAAATGGCGTCGTAATCAGCTGATCTGTGCGAACCTAGCGACACCAAGCGGATTCCCCTGGAACCAACTGGAGCCGCGCAATTCAAACAGTCCGCGTTTTTTTGAACAGACCTCGTACAATGAAAGCATATTTTCTGATCTCATTTCACCGGAGCTCTTTTTCAATTCATTATTATATTCCTTTAACAGTAACAACAAAACTCTATCAAGTCACTTACCAATCAATTTCTTATCAACAGTGCTGAGTTTAGCTCTTACCATTTTCATAAAGCTCATGTATTCAGCTGTTTTTGTTCTAATCCACCACTGATTCTCTTTCAACCTTTTAAGACTTGGGCACTATAGCGGAGTCATCAACTTTCTTGGGCTAGGGTTAGTTATGTTTATGTATGATTGATGCCACATCTGAAATTTCGATATTTTAGAAATACTGTTAAAGAGAATAATTGAATCACTCTGTTTATGAAATGTCATTTGACCACAGAACTCAATGCAAATGTAGATGCTGTATAACTGAAAGTTATTAATTACATTTTTCCTTAGAATGTGGACAGGGATTGCAGTTATAATTCTATTCTTTCTTTCGTTTCTTAGTTTAGTTCGAATCATAATGGGGTCATTCCATGTCAAATCATCCAGATTTTGGAGAATTTTCCAGGTGACCCCCGCAGAATGCTTTGAAAAAATTCACATGTGCTCATCTACCCATATAATGAAAAATTGCCAAAGATTAGATCAATATCTCTAATAGTTTCTGATCTACAGCCCTGTAAAATTTAAGTAATTTTTGTTTTGGCGAATTTATTTTCGGGCAACTTTGGCTGCTTAAAGCTGCAAGAGTAATGGTAGTAGAAGGCTGACATTTGCTACACTGATCGAATTAATCTCTTAGAATTCAAAAATAGTCTCAAATCAAGTTTACCTTTCTTAGGATTTTCATAGTGAGGCTGTAAAATAACCTGAAAACACAAAATCGTAAAAAACATTAGTTTATTTAATAAGCCATAGCTCTAAGACTTAATATGATACAAAGCTGAATTTTTGTTTCAAATTTCCTATAACATATCAGTTGATAAATCAGCAATTTTTGTAATTAAACGTCTATTAGATCTTCTGTAAAAAAATGTAGTTGCATCCAACTTTTTATGATTTAGCTAAAAATAGCCCTACTTTAGGCCACAGTTTGACCATGTCATCAGTTATTCAGCCTTTTGAGATTTTTACCAAATATCCTTACATCTCTAAATATGATCTACAAAAATATCAGGATAGTTTTCAGGCTACTTTTTTAGTTATAATTTTTAAAGTATCCTCTGACCATACATTGTTTACTTGACAAAAAAAACTTCAATTCAGGTGTGTTACTGTGTGCAAATATATCCATACAATTTCGAAATAATGTATGAATCCCATTGAAATATTCTAATCAGCCTTTATCATATATTCTTACATCTCTGAACATGATCTTAAAAAAAAATCAAGGTTGTGAAATATAATAAATTATCAAATCTTAAGTGTCTCTGATATGTACCATTGGGCAAAGGACCACATTCAGGGCATTCAGTTCTTTCTTGTCAGTCAGGAATCAGTCCTGCAAAATTGTGTAAAGTTTGATCTACTTGAGCATTATGAAAAATGCAAAACTGTGGCAGGTATTAGGTCACATCATAGCTTTATTAGCTGGATGATTTGACATGGAATGACCTAATTACGTAAAATTCTTCAAAATACCTCCTACATAAAGTTAGCTAACAATTGCATTTTTTTCAATTTATAATCCATTTCGTAATGAGATCCTAGTTCTTCAGTGGAAACCTGAAACACAGGTTCACTTGATGTATGATGAATATGATATATGCTATGAAAATTAAAACAATCGTTCATAGTGTAGTTGATTGTTTACGATGCTAGACAAGATAACCGTTAGAGTTTTTTACAATGACATTCAGTAGGCCACAGTGATTTCTTATAACTTTAATAAACTCAGGCTTACTTATCCACAGATATTATGGATCGTGTTTTGTACTAACAAATACATTTAAAAGTTGTAATAAATGTTGCATAGCATAATTCTATACAAACCGCCAAAATGTTTCCTTATGACTGAATTGAACGTGTTTGGCCTTTACTTGTCATGGAGTCACGTTCTGTCCGGTTTAAGTTTAGTAGCTCTAAAATTAAGGATAACATTTCTCTTATGTATGTTTATAAATCACTGATATAACATCATTTGTTCGACAAGTATTATCCTCAACAATACGGCGAATATTGGATAAACAAATTTAGTGCAACAGTATATACTCTTCAAAACAAGAAACGCAAAAGGGATATTTTTGTTATTTAAAAGAGAAATATATGTAATAACGTTACAAGCTCAGAGTATGTGATGTTACACGTGTTAAGGCACTGATTGTCAGACCAAAATGACAATTAAAGTTGTGCACTTTGAAAACGGAGGAAAACAAAGGATCTTTCGCCAAAACGCATGCGTGTCCAATAAATTTGTTTGAGAGATCTGCATGTTCTGCAAGTGCAACATGTGCAAAATCCCTATAAAAGTGATGGGTTCTCGGTTTCCATAGCTCAGTGTTAAGACACCGACACGCAATACAGTTACGCCAAGACTGACTGAAGCACAACGCAACAATGCCATTGGTCGCTTGGAAGCAGGCGAATCTCGATCAGATGTTGCCAGAGCTGTGAATTTCCACCCAAGCACCATCAAAAGGCTATGGAATCGTCACCAACAACATGGATCAACTCGTGACCGTCCACGATCGGGCAGACCTCGTGTAACCATGCCCGCACAAGATCGCAACATCCGGTTACGTCACCTTCGGGATAGGACCACCACTGCGACGTCTACTGCCTCAACCATACCAGGGCTGCGTAGGATTTCCGATCAGATCGTACGCAACCGTCTACGAGATGCAGTAATCCGATCTCGACGTCCAGTCAGAGGCGTCATCCTCACCCAGCAACATCGTCAAGCACGGCTGCAGTGGACTCGGGCACATCGGGTATGGCCTCATCGACGATGGAGGCATGTTTGGTTCTGCGATGAATCACGTTTTATGCTTCGTAGGCAGGATGGAAGGACCCGTGTTTACCGTCGCTGAGATGAACGTTTTGCAGCAAACTGTGTGCAGGATGTTGACAGATTTTGTGGTGGCAGCGTCATGATGTGGGCTGCCATCGCCTACAATGCCAGAACAGACCTTTTGCACATTCGAGGGAATCTTACGGCTCAACGATACGTCGACGAGATTCTTAGGCCCCATGTGCAACCCATCATGGTGAACGTCAACGATGTTTTTCAACATGACAACGCCCGTCCTCACACAGTCCGACTCACCACTGTCATTTTGAGACACCACAACATCAACGTTCTTCCCTGGCCCTCCAGATCACCAGATTTAAACCCCATCGAACATCTTTGGGACGAGTTGGACCGACGTTTGCGACGGCGACAACCTCAACCGCAGACTCTACCTCAGCTTGCAGCAGCTTTGCAGGCTGAGTGGACAGCCATTCCACAGGATGTGATTCGTCACCTCATCGCTTCCATGGGCAGGAGATGCCAAGCAGTTATTGATGCTCACGGGGGGCATACTCGTTATTGACGTTGAGTGACGTTAAACTTCAACTAGTGAGCGTGGACTTCGCCTTTGCAGACTTTGGATGTTCAGCAGTGAATGTGCAAAGTTTCACACATGTCATACAGAACTACCCGGAATAAACTTGTTAACAATTTGTCTCATATTTTGGCTTTTGCGTTTCCTTTTTTGAAGAGTATATTTGCAAAAGTCAAAAATATCGGTATTTTAGAGTATAAAACGCCTTAGCTGGTGGGGCATAACGGTAAATAAATATTTAAATTATTAGCAGATTTATTGTAATATATTATAGTATGTTACGTATTATAATTTTTCTAAGCCGAGTCTCCGATTTATTTTACTACGTATTACAATTTTATATAAACGAAAATTTTATTTAATTTAGAAGTTAATGGGATGACAATATGTATTAAATTTATGAAATTTGCCAAGAAGATTCATACACACAATTTTCTTTCCTAACACAAACATATTTTAATATAGAAACAACAATAATTATTACAAATAATTATTTTCATAGAATAGTTTCACAAATTTACAAACAATATCGAGTCTTATATTTGGTTTGGAACTGAATATTTTATTGACGTTCACGATGAGCGAATTAATTCTTTGTTGATACAACTGTACACTTCTCTTGACGGTTAGCTAGCTTTAAGTACACCTACGTTTTTCACCGATGACAATATCAAATGTCCTCGTAGAAATATTAACGTCCGAAGATAATTATTTGAAGTTAAATGGTTTGTAATGTTCGAAATCTGTAAACGTTTCTAGTAAAATTCTGTAATTTTTCTGATTAATAAGTGTTAATCACAATAATAGCTTCCTAGGCTTATAGTTTACTGACTGTAGCTAACCAGTGATATTGCTATAGCTATTTTTTATATTCATTAGACGAGATTCTCGAAAACTCTCTTGGCAACAAGTGATGTTTCTTTTAATAAAAGTTATTTTTAAATGAATGACAACAGATAAACTAATTTTAGACAAGATATTTTACGCAAATTGTAAGCTTTTATATCTTCACGAACATCTAAAGTTAAAAATATTTCAATAAGATAAAACAAATTTATCTTAGTATAAAATTACACTACTTATTTAGAATGCTTCAAAACAAAAACATTGAAAATTATTGCCTTAAAGATGATAAGAATTCATCTTTACTAATCTCTTGTATTTTAGAGAATATACCTGGTGTACATGTTTTATAAGTGACATTATCTCTTGTGCTTTAAAGATTACACCTGATGCACATGTTTTATAAGTGATATTATCTACTGTACTTTATTTTTATGTTTTCTTCCGAAAGCAGTCAGTTTCCTGCAACTGTCAACAGACAGTGAAAGGTGATACAGATGTGGAACGGTGGGCCTCAGCAACTACATCTTCCTTCTTTTCTTGGTTTGATTTCAATTTTTCTAATTTGACTTTTACCTTTTTGTATTTTCGTGCAAGGTTTTGCGAATAAAGTTTAAAAATGATCGACTGTGTATATACACCGCTATGTTGGTCCTACTTCCGGAGTCGGCCAGGCATGGCCAGGTGGTTAAGGCACTCGACTCGTAATCCGAGGGTCGTGGGTTTGAATCCCCATCACACCAAACATGCTCTCCCTTTCAGCCGTGGATACGTTATATTGTGACGGTCAATTTCACTATTCGTTGGTAAAAAAGTAGCCCAAGAGTTGGCGGTGGGTGGTGGTGGCTAGCTGCCTTCCCTCTAGTCTTACACTGCAAAATTAGGGACGGCTAGTGCAGATAGCCCGTGTATAGCTTTGCTCGAAATTTAGAAAAAAAACAACAACTCCTGAGTCCCCTCCAAAAAAAACCAACCAGAACACATTATACCTCACGTTATAGTCGATGTCCTTTTGACTATGTTTTGTTGTGTATCCACACTACCTTGTGGGTTCTACTTTCACACCCACCTACAAAAACTAGGGCACATATTATACCACACATTAGAGTCGTGCCCTGATGTCTATGTTTTGTTTATGTAGCGTTTTGGTTAAGTATTGTTTTGTACTATACATCTTCCATTTCATAACACATTTGGTATTTTCTATTTGATGTTATTGTTAACTGTTTAGACCATATTTATGCTTACATATATATATATATATGTACATACATACATACTGGATAACAGTGAATATTCGTTTCTACAATCAAAGGTTTCGCCATCTATGATATCACCTAAACGTACAGTATTCGAGTCAGGTATCACCAGCTTTCTTTAGCTGAAATGTCAACTGCACATCATGATTTATTTTAATATATTTGCATCTTCATTTTATTGAATCTTCAGTTCTTGTTTATAAAATGTTTATGTAAGTCTTGTTCTTGTTTATAAAATGTTTATGCATGTCTTGTTCTTGTTTATAAAATGTTTATGCATGTCTTCTGTAAGTCTTGTTCTTGCAATAAGCAGTTGAACTAGTGATATGAAAACTGATATTAGGTAACACAGAGTTAAGAAGACACAGCGAGTTTAAGTCACACTGTTTTGGATGGTCGATGCTCCCTCTAGCAATGCCATGGTGACAAGGATGAAAGACGTTCTTGGTATAGAGTTTTTCTATAGCTTGTTGCCTGCTGCTAATCAGATTTCTCGGCTTTTAGTGTAATTGCCTGGCTTAGATAAATTCATGTAACTGATAACATGGACTAAGCGGCTTCTGTATAGACTGATCTTTTGTTTTCTTTTATAAATGTTTCTGTCACGAGGACTCGATCTTCAGGCCAAATATTGACCATTTACCATCCTGGCAACTGAGTACAAAACGTTCAAGCAAAACAATCATTCAACAATAGTTAAACAGCAGAAAATACAATTCATGAGATAAAAGAAGAGCATAATGTTGATATGACACACTGTTCTAACATGATTTATGAGAATAAAATTGTATATGTTTCCTCCAATCATGAAAACAAAGTATGAAAATTATAGTTTCTAATGAGGAAAAGTTAAGACACTGACAATGTATTTTGTGCTTTATTAAAACATTTCAATTTAATTTCATTGTATATTTTAGTGATTACATGTTTATCACATGAAATAGCTTAGTTCGTTTGAAGAGAATACGGTTTTAATAGAAATGAAATAGGCCCGGCATGGCCAAGCGTGTTAAGGCGTGCGACTCGTAATCTGAGGGTCGCGGGTTCGCATCCCCGTCGCGCCAAACAGGCTCGCCCTCCTAGCCGTGGGGGCGTTATAATGTGACGTTCAATCCCACTATTCGTTGGTAAAAGAGTAGTCCAAATGTTGACGCTGGGTGGTGATGACTAGCTCCCTTCCCTCTAGTCTTACACTATTAAATTAGGGACGGCTTGCACAGTTAGCCCTCGAGTAGCTTTGTGCGAAATTCAAATATAAACAAAAACGGGAGGGATAATCTGATGTTTAAATCTGATGTACGACTGACACAAACCCTACAGTAAACTTGATGTTTAACATATCGCTCACATATCGATTTATCGAATATAAAACATGAAAGTTATACAGAAGGCTGATAGATTCCACTTAACTTTACAACAGCTGAGCATAAACTGGGAGTTTAAACAAAATGGAGGAGAATATATTAAGGAACATAGTTGAACTTAATTTTGTCATAACGGATCATTAATACTGATTGTTCCAATCTGTGTTCATTTCAGTTTTTTCTTTACATCCATTTCGACCGTACAGTTCTTAAACTTAATGGTAATATCGTGCAGTAATAACGTTTTTTTCTCTTTTATTTGAGAACCCTTCGTATCAACAATAACATAGTAAACCAAGATGTATGGATTTCGAGTATATAGCAAAACTTTTTTCATGACAGAATCTCAGAATAACGATCAACCATTTCATATAATAAACTCCATTGTTGGAAATCCTTTAAAACTTTTACAACAATTTGTTATTAGTTGCAATTACATTAATAATAAACTTCTTCATCCTGTCATGGTATCAGTTATGTTTAAATTAATGGTGTAATGTTTTGAGTTGTAGATACAGATAATGTATTCATTGATATAATATTGTTTTAGGGATAACAATAATATGAACGAGGTAAACGTAATAAACCTGGGGACATTTCCAAAAAAAAACAAAGGATCACATTTTTACATAATAGGCACATTAATGTTAATAAAGGTCAGTTCTAAAAATAGACATGCTTGGAAGTCTTATCCGAACATTGTCTGCCAAGTGCAAACTTTCTGCCTGGATGACTTTGAATGGATCCTTCGTGATGACGGGAAACCCACTTCAAGTCAAAATGTATATCAGGACTGCTTGTATAAGTATTAACTTGAAGATGATCTAAGAAGGTCTAAACGTTGTTCTGTGCTTTATTAGTAAAAGTGTGAATACCCACACCAGCCGTCCTGAAATACATTTTGATTGGATCCTGTTTTTGTTTTCTGATCATACTCCAGATTGAAAGTTCATAAAATGAAATTGTGAGGTTCTTAATCTGAGATCACTGATCACTGCATGCTAAATTGGTGTGATTTAGATTACGCAGCGCAGAAAATGCCTCGTTTGGGTCAGATGCATCATCTTTCTCCTGTAGAATTTAACAGGATTCTTTGGATGCTGCAAGGAGGCATGACTCAACCCAAGGTTATTGCTGTTCTTTGCACATCTCCAAGTGTGGTGTCCAGAGCCTGAAATAATTTCAATTGGTTTAGCAGAATCAATTGGAGACATGGTGTAGGAAGGAGAAGACTAACAACTCCACAAGGAGGCCATTACTTGATCATCTAGCATCTGAGGAGCCGCTTTGCTCCAGTTGTTAACCTCTATAACTCCTTTCAAGATGCCAGAAGATTACAAAAGTTACACAAATAGTACGCAGACGCCTTTATAAAGCTCAGTTGAGAACTGGACATTCTGCTTTTCATGTTCTTTTAAGCCTATAGCAGAGGCTGGCATAACTGCAATGGGCTAGAGAACGCAGAACGTGGACTGCCCAACAACAGAAGGCTGTACTTTTCATTGACGAGTCCCGTTACTGTGTAGATTTACTTGACAGACACAGAAGAGTTTGGACACACCATTATTAGCTCAATTCCCTTCAGAATGTCATCGAACATGATTACTTTGGAAGGTACTCAGTCATGGTGTATGGAAGCATTTCAATTGCAGGTTATAGTGACCTTTGAATCATCTGAAATGGACGTTTCATTGACTTAAGAAGCAGAGATGAGATCTTTGCATCCTGGAGATTACGATGCCTGTAAAAAATATAAATTATTATGCGAGGTAACGTCTTAGTTAATCGTACACCTTAATTATAAGGCCCAGCATGGCCAGGTGGTTAAGGTACTCGACTTGTAATTTGAGGGTAGAGAGCTCGAATCACCGTCGCACCAAACATGCTCTTCCTTTCAGCCGTGGGGGCGTTATAATGTGATGGTCAATCCCACTATTCGTTGGTAAAAGAGTGGCCCAAGAGTTGGCGGTGGATGGTGATGAGTAACTGCCTTTCCTCTAGTCTTACACTGCTAAATTATGGACGGCTAGCGCAGATAGCCCTCGAGTAGCTGTGCGCGAAATTCAAACCAAACCCTTTCGACTGGTGTATATTAGCACGTTCAAGATATCAGATTAATTTACTCTTGCCTCAATAATTTCAATTTGAGAATAGGCTGATAGAGGTCTTGGTGAGTTATAAAATCTAATCAGGTATACACACGCCCCAAACTTGGTATTGCTAGTGTATAAATATGTATAAAGACCCGGTAATTTGGCGTTCACAACAGGGTTATACAGTGGCAATTGGCGGTAAAAGAAAACGTGAACGAAAAAGAGAAAAAAAGGTAGGCCTATCTACGTGCAACTGGAGTAGCATTGTATATAGTATAGAGGTTACAATGATGTTACAGAACCATGCCAATTGTTAAGAAATTGGAGAACGTCTCGGGTTAAAAGACTGTAAACTGTGAGAGTTTGTCAAACTACTGTAAGAGCTAGAGAAAATAGAACGGTAGCAGGAAGAGGAAAGATTGAAAGAAGGAAAGGAACAAGACGAAAGAAATGAAAGACTAAAAAACAGAGAGAGAGAGAAATGGAAAGAATAAGTATACAAATTGAAAAGAAGAGAGAAAGGAGAGACTAGAAATAGAAAGAATAAGAGTACAAACCAAGATTGATAAAGTCGTAGTACCAAAGGAAAAAAAATCCAAAAAGTGACAGAGGAGTCGGGATGAGTTGACCCAAGCTTGATGAATATCAAGTTGTCATGGATGCTTCCTAGAAAAATATAAAAAATTCACCCAAATCAGAACTGGGACAAAGGTGACTGGATAGTCCGTCAATACTCCAATTCTCATAGGAAAAGGCCTACAAGTATATACAGGCATGACATTGGAAGATGCAATGGATTATGGTAAATTAAAAGTGGTCTTACTGAAACGAAAGTTTACATCAAAAGTTCAGAGAAGTCAAATACAACGCTGGATAAATTGTATTTCAGTTTGTGGCATGTCTGTGGTGATATTTCACCAGATGAGCTGGCATGGCTAGGTGTGAAAATAGTTTTGAGAGACTGGCAGAACTGTTATTACGAGAACAGTTCATGATCACGTGTTCAAACAACATACCACTGTTCTTAAAGGAAAGAGCCTCAAAGACATAGATGAGATGATCCAACTGGCAGAACAGTATATGGAAGCCCATGGAGGTAGTATAATTGGTAAATCCAAGAATTTCCAGTCAAATGTGAAACCAGTTATGGCCGACCAGAAGCAGGAGTCTACTGAAGTGACAGAAAGTTAATAGACAGAAGGAAGAAGAAATTCTATGTTTGTTATAAAATGGGACACATTGCAAAGGAGTGCAAGTCCACTGCCAGCGAACAATTCGTGAAACCTCGCTATAGAACAGCTGGAGCTATTTAAAAAAACTGCATATTACGATTTATTTCGAACGAGCTTCCAATTTATTATGTCACATATTACAATTTAAAGTAGTTTAAAACTGAATTAAATGATAATTTAAATTAAAAGTTAATGTCTATTTATCAAATTGATGATACCTGTCAACAAGATTGATACACAGGTTTTTCTTTCTCAAAATAAATATATTTTAACATAGAAACAATAAAACGATTTATAATAATAATAGTTATTGCAAATAGTTATTACAACTAATAACTTGCATGCAAAAGGTTTAGAAACTTTCAAACAATATAGTTTTCTATCTGATCCGGAACTTCCGTGATATCTATCAAGAGTTCACAATAAGCGAATTAATTTCGAATTGATATTGGCTCAATTCACTTAAAGGAGAGCTAGCTAGCTAGCTCTTTGCTAGTCACATGTTAGTTTTTTTATAGTTTGAAGTTATATAATACTTTGCAAAAATACCAACGTCTGATGATAATTCACTGCAGTTATATGGTTTGTAATGTTCGAAATCAAATATCTGGAGCTTCAGAGTAATAAGTGTTAATCACAGTTATATCTTCCGAAGTCTATAGCAAACCAACAATGTGTGCTGTCTCTAGGCGCGTTGCGTTGGCTACCTGTCATAAGCGTTAGGCAAGATTCTGGGAATTTCAGCTAAAATCACAATATTGATATTTACTTACGTATATACATTGTTGATTCTTGAACTCGTAAATTTTCTACGTTTTTATAGAATAGGCGGAAATTTTACAATACACACTTCACATTATAAGTTATGTACATTTCTAAATATGAATTCAACTTAAATAATTATCAATATTAAAATAAATATATAATAGTAAACTAGTCACAAACAACTACGTAGTATATTTGTCGCAATAAAGACACTGCTGAAACGTGAAGCGAGTAACTGGCATTATGGATGTTGTTGCGAGAAGAAGAGAACCAAGAATATTCGTCAGATTCAATACAAAAGAGAATGATTGATGAGTGCTACGCTAATGGCTGGATCAAATTAGCAAATGAGTAAATAATGATAGGCGCATGCAACAAGTATCAAGAGGTACTAACAGATAATCATATACCAATATGTAAAGGCTATGTTGGGGACAAGAAAGTAGAGGTTCTATTAGACATTGGGTGTAGTGGTGCAGCAGTGACAACTAGTCTAGTATCCGATGATCAGATGACATATAAGTTATGGTTATGTGTGCAAATAGATGGGACAATGAGAAAGTCCCTCTTAGTAGATATAAAGATAGATACATCATATTTTGTAAAATACCTTGGGTCATGTGTCTCAAGGAAATATTACATTACTTGTTTTTCAAGCTGTTTCTATCACAACTAGAACTCAAGAAAAGAGAAGCAAACAAGACAACAAAATCCTGCAACTTTCAGAAGGCGAATTCCTGAAGTTACATTTGCAGGAATTGAAGGAAGCACAGAGGAAAGACCCTTCACTGTAGAATCTTCGGGGCAATGTCTCGAAGAAGGTTGAGCACAAACTTGAAGGGGAAAATGCATGTAGAGGAACAGAAGGAAGTTTTGTACTAAATATATCAAAGTAGTTATACTGGGGTAGTGAAATGTACTATAGTACCAATGTGGTATCAAATTCATGTGATGAAGTTGGCTCATGAATTAATTGTGATAGGACTCCTAGGGATAAAGACAACGACATGCAGAATCACCATTAACTTCCATTGGCCAATAGTATTGAGAGATATGTAAATAGATTTTGCAGAGCGTGTGTCATTTGCCATAGAACAATATCAAAAGAAAAGGTAGCCTAGATGCCATTGATGAAAATGTCTATAATAGAATAACCATCCTTTGTGAACTTGACTGGACCACTAGTACTTCTGCCCAATAAAGACAACTGGTTTGTCTTACAGTAGTCGACTATGCAACACATAGCCCAGAAACAATAGTACTGGCAAAGATAGAGGCAGAAAGAGTAGCAGAAGCACTTCTGGAATGTAATGGACTTTGCAAGATAGTCAATCAAGTTTTAAAGAGCATGCTAAGGAAAAGGTGTTAAGAGAGATCAAGAAACTAGAAGATGCACCTGCAGACAATATTGTTCACTTGTACAGAAATCCCACAAGCAAGTACATGTTTTTTACCCCTTGAATTACAGTATGAAATAACAATACGGGGTCCAATGCAAATATTAAAAAAGCTATAGACAAGAGAACAAGAGCCGGAAATAACGAACATGTGTCAGTACGTGTTAGACCTCAAAGACTAACTGGAGGAGCCCTGACAACCTGTTCAACAGAGTTTGTGTGCAGCTCAAGGCAGTCAGTCATTTCTATAACAAGAAAGCCACGGACTGGCATTTCAAGGTTGGATGAAAAGCCTTAGTTCTTCTACCTACAGATCACGATAAACTCGTTCAATGGAAAGGAACTTGTGAAACACAACTGAATGTTAATGGAGAGATCAGGATCTACTATGCCAATTTGTTAAAGAAGTATTTCATAAGAAAAGACGACCTAACATGTTCATCTATTAAAAGAGAAATCGATATTGCAGGTGTAGCTGTTTTAGATGCAGAATCAGAAGGGAGTGACATTTTCTTAGAAGATGAGGATTTACTAGACCTCAGGCCAATAAGTGCGAGGATTATGCGATGGTTGGTTATTGTACCTTCAGAAGTAAAGGTTCCACATAGAAACTATCAGAGAGACTGTAAATGATGGAGCACGCTGTTTGAGCAGAATATGCAAGTGAATGAAGCATTTGCATCTCTTGGAAAAGAAAATATTGTAAATATTTATCCTAAAGAAGAGTAGATGTCATGATATGAAAGACTCTCATTAATTGGTCGTGTTATGATCATTGTAATATTTTGTTTATGTTGTTGTATTTTACATTTGTGACTCTTTGCTGTCGAGAGTATAAAATGGAAAGTTATAGTGAAGGGGTGATGGAGTACCGATGATGGGACGAAAGGTATATAATGGACCATTGGAGCAGAAAGAGGGCAGGTTGAAGCAAAGTTTATTTCTGTTGATGTATTTGTGTGCATTTAGTTCAGAATATATATGTGTTGACACTGAAACAAGTGTATTGCATTCTGTTTATTCATCGTTGCTTTCACTACCAACAACAAGTCACAGACATCAACTGTATAATAATCCATAGAGATTATGCATTTTCAAGAAAATGCAACATTTAGTAATCAAAAATAAATAAAAGAAAAGGAAACAGCAAACGGAATCAACTATATATGCAGACAGGCATGAGGATTTACTAGACCTCAGGTCAATAAGTGCGAGGATTATGTGATGGTTGGTTATTGTACCTTCAGAAGTAAAGGTTCCATATAGAAACTATCAGAGAGACTGTAAATGATGGAGCACGCTGGTTTTATTATCTTGAAATATATAATTTACATATTCTATAGTTATTCCTGTACGCTGAATCTGAAAATGATATCAATTTTTCTTCATAACGTCCAGTTTTACAAAACATCATATGTATTTCTACATACATGAATAATTTTCATTGAAATGGAGGTCACATTTATTATTTCTTCGTTGCTATGGCAACAAGAAGTTATGTAAATAACTTAAACATATTCTCTTATATTTATTGTAAGGAGAAAAAGACAACATTACAGAAGTCGTCGAGAAAACGTATTACGCGTATTTTTGAATAAACCTTTGGGACCAAGACATATCGTGGGCTCCGCATAATATTTGCACTGTTTGTGTTTAATAGTTTAAATATTAGACTAAAGGTAAGAAAAAGTCATTGACTTTTTCAATTCTAATGGTATGGCGTGAGACTAAAAATCGAGAATATTACGCTATTTTTGCTCATGTAACGTGCAAGGTTACAATATTTGAAATAAAAAGGAAATTTCTTATCAGAACTGTTAATCTGTTATAAGACCTGTTGCTCGTAGACCTGATGTACTTGTTCCTCCTGCACTGAAGACTCTTAATACAACTTCATTTTATTTTGAATCTGATGTCAATAGAAATATAAAAATGATGATAGGGATTGTTTTGAAACTTAAACGTCTGGTGAGCAACCACTTTTCACACAAGGTGAATTTAAAGATTTGGTGAGTAATTTGGCCTTCAAAAGGATTATTAGAGATTTTGGGGTCCAGACTTTGGGCTAAGAACGTATTTTTTCGAAGGACGTCATTTTATTGTCACGTAACTCGTGAAAAAGAGTTTATACTATACTTTTTGCAAGATAGTTCACTGGTTTGTATATTTAAAAACGACTGGTATGAGTAGATAAATCACTAGTAGAGGAGCTAACAACGTTTCGACCTCCTTCGGTCATCGTAAGGTTCACAAAGAAAGAAAGGGTAACTGACATGTAGCTGACCACATGTTTGATGGCGGTTGTGTAATTGAGTGTAGGAATGTAGAGGGTATGTTCAGATGTTTCATATACACTGATGGCCAAAATCTTAAGGCCAATGAACGTAAAAAAATATGGATTTTGCGTTGTTAGACTCAACCACTTATTTGAAGAGAGCTTTGAAAGATGAAAAGAAGGAAAGAGAAAATAAAAATAAAAACCTTTTTTAGCATTTAATAGGGAAAATGTGAACACTATGAAATTGCCCTAAATACTAGCTGGCCAAACGTTTAAGACCATACTGAAACGAAGCGTTAACCGGTAAACACGTAACGAAATTTAGTCATTTGTGTTCAAGCATTAGCGTTGTCAACATCTCCCACTGACGTTTCTTGTCTTACATTAGGTAAAAACATGGCAAAGCCTAAAAAGTTGACAGATTTGAACGTGGCAGAATTGTCGAGCTGCAAAAGTAAGGTATCTCTCAACGTGCCATCGCTAGTGAGATTGGACGTTGTAAAACTGCTGTTGAAAATTTCTTAAAAGACCCTGAGGGATACGGAACGAGAATTTCAAGTGGTCGGCCCAAGAAAATTTCGCCGGCGTTGAGCAGAAGGATTCGACGGGTTGTCCAGCAAGACACCAGCCGATCGTCGAACCAGATTAAGGCCCTTACGGACGCTGAATCCAACTAAAGAACAATAAGACGGCATGTACGAGAGAAAGGCTTTAAAACCGAAAACGTCTTCAAAGGCCACGCCTCCTTCCACGTGATTCTTTTGGACCATTCAGCGTGTATACCCTATTGAAAATGTTTGGGATTGGATGGCAAGGTAAGTCTATAGAAATGGACGTCAATTCCAAACAGTTAATGATCTTCGTGAAGCCATCTTCACCACTTAGAATAACATTCCAGCTAGCCTTCTGCAAACGCTTATATCGACCATGCCAAAGCGAATGTTTGCAGTTATTTGCAATGACGGCCATGCAACTCACTCCTGAGACCTCTTGTTGGGCATTTCCTACCCTGTTTAGGACTTCTTTTTGGTATGGTCTTAAATTTTGACCAGCTAGTATTTAAGCTAATTTCATAGTGTTCATATTTTCCCTATTAATTGCTAAAAAAGGTTTTTTTATTTTTATTTTCCCTTTTCTTATTTTCATCATTCGAAGCTCTACTCAAATAAGTGGTTGAGTCTAACAACGCAAAATGCATTTTTTTTTTTTCATTGGCCTGAAGATATTTGGCCAGCAGTGTATTTATTAATATGGGTATAAAGGTGTTCATTTGTATTGGTTTATTTTGGGCTTGAATTGTTGTACAAGTAAGGCTTCTTTAATTTTGCGTTTGTTTTTTTATTTAGTATGGTTATATTATGTTTATTTGATTTGCAGTGTTCGAAAACGTGTGAAGGTGACTTTTTGTGTTCTTTGAATCTGGTTTCCATTTTTCTACTTGTTTCTCCAATGTAGAAGTCGCGGCAGTTATCACGTTGTATTTTATAAGTAATGTTGGTGTGGTGTTTATCAGTGTAGTTTTTATATAGCAAAGATTTTAATTTTGTGCCAAGTTTTTGAATAAATTTGTTATTAACTGGAATGCCATATTTTGCTGCTAGTTTTAGCTAAATGTTTGTGTTTGTGTTTTTCTTATAGCAAAGCCACATTGGGCTATCTGCTGAGCCCACCAGGGGAATTGAACCCCTGAATTTAGCGTTGTAAATCCGTAGACATGCCGCTGTACTAGCGGGTGGCCATTTGTTAAATGTTGGTTATTTTGCTGCTGATATCGGGAATGTATGGTATGCAGCCTTATACGGGTTCGTGATTTTTTAAATCGTGGGGTATATTTGCTTTTGTTAGTTGATTTTGTTTTATGTCTAGGTGTGTGCGTATAATGTTTTCTATGGTTTGTGGAGGAAACTTGCTGATGTTGATGAAGTATTGTTTTATTTTGTCTAATGTGTCGTTAATTTTATCTGGTGAGCATAATTTTATGGCTATGTTTATTTGGTTTCTTAGTATGCTGAGTTTTTGTTTTCTTTTATGTACTCAGTCTCAAGGAATGGATAGTCCAGTATGGGTGATTTTTCAGTGAGTTCCTGTTTTAAATTGTGTATCGGTTCTTGTAATTTTGAGGTTAAGAAATGGTATTTAAATTATTTCTTCCTGTTCACATGTGAAGTTAATGTTGGGATGTATAGAGTTAATGTGATTGAAAAAATTAAGTGTGTGTTCTGTAGACGTGAATCCCGCAATCGTGCCGTCTACATATCTGTACCAGTATAGTGGTGGATGTAATGCTGTGTTACTTGCTTATGTTTCAGCTTGTGTCATAAAAATATTGGCTAGAACTGGTGATACTGGATTGCCCATGCTTAGGCCATTTGTTTGTATATAGTTGTGGTTGTTAAACATGAAGTTTGTCTTCATTGTGGTGAATTTTATGAGGGTTGCTAATTGGTTGCTGAGAATGTCTATTGTTGTGTTATGGTCTCGGATATAGAGTTATAAAGCTATCTTGAAGGCTTCAGTGGTTGAGACTTCTGTAAAAAGGTATATGACATCGAAACTAGCCATTTAGGCTTTATGGCAAAAACTCGCAGCAAAATATGACATTCAAGTTAATACCAAATTTATTCAAAAACTAGTAACATATATGCATCTGTTCATAGGAATTCGGTTGACTTGAAGAAAACGTGTGGAAATGTTGACTTTATTCTTAATAAATTAAAATACAAAAAACATGGTTGATTACTTTGTGTCTTGATGGGTCAGTTTGTTATACATAGTTTCCGTATTTTTTGTGAATGGGACAGCAGAGCACAAAGTCAGCACTGGATAAAGAAGTAATGGCCACACAGAGTCAGCCTGATGTCAGGATCGAAAAATACTGAACGTGAAAGTTTGGTTGACTTAAAGATAGTCCTGTTACCTCCACTTCATGTAAAACTGGGCTTGATGATGAAGTTTGTAAAGACAAATTTGGAGACTGTTTCAAGTATCTACATGAGCAGTTTGATTGACTTAAAGATAGTCCTGTTACCTCCACTTCATGTAAAACTGGGCTTGATGATGAAGTTTGTAAAGACAAATTTGGAGACTGTTTCAAGTATCTACATGAGCAATTCCTAGCTTTTTCAAAAGAAAAACGTAAAGAATGAATTTTTATTGGCTCTCAGATAAGGAAATTGAATTTGGATTAACAGTTCAAAAGGCCAATAAGGAAAGTTGGAAAACAAGGGTGGATAACCTTTAAAAATGTTACTGACAAATTTTTCGGAAACAACAAGGACCAAAATTACGAAAATATTGTCAAAAACATGCTTGATAATTCAAAGTTGAGTTATAATATGAGCTCAAGTTCTTTTCTTACACTCACTTATTGAGTACTTCCCAGAAAATCTGTGTTGTCAGTGAAGAACAAGGGGAAAAGTTTCATCAAAACATCAGGGAAATGGAGAGGAGATGTTAGGGAAGGTGGAACATCAACATGAGAGATATTAGGGAAGGTGGAACATCAGCATGATGGCTGAACAAGGAGAAAAGTTTCATCAAAACATCAGGGAATTGGAGAGAAGATGTTAGGGAAGGTGGAACATCAGCATGATGGCTGAACAAGGGGAAAAGTTTCATCAAAACATCAAAGAAATGGAGAGGAGATGTTAGGGAAGGTGGAACATCAGCATGATGGCTGAACAAGGGGAAAAGTTTCATCAAAACATCAAGGAAATGGAGAGGAGATGTTAGGGAAGGTGGAACATCAGCATGATGGCTGAATACTGCTGGTTATTGAAACGAGATGTTCCAGATGCAGTACATGAAAAAAATACTATAATACGTTGTTTGGCAGACGTAAATTTTAGACACGCACATAAACCAAAGCTGGGATGAATGAGGATTCATTTTTGTTAACATAATAATAATAAATGTTCGTTGTTGTAAATAAAATAATAATTTGATCTGAGAAGAACTTTTTTCTTCTCCATTTCTAAAAAAATTCTTACGTGAAAGAAAAAAACAACTTTTTTTTTTCGAAATCTGCGTCGCTGAATTATGGAAACTTGTTCTTAAAACCAACACAACTTTCACGAAGTTTAATTTCGCAGGCCTGTGTTATGTTTAGACGTGTCAAAATAAGTCAAACGTTTACATTCACTTAATCATACTAATAAAGTTAAAAGCATACCAGAAAATTATATAATGTAAATAGATCCTTAAAATAAATCTCAAGTCACAAATTATGCGTTTTTTTGTTGTTTTTTTTCAAAAATGTGGCAGTAGTCAAAGACCTAAATAAACGGAACCTACGTGACAAGGGTTATCAAACTTTTCAATTGTTTGTTGAAACAAAAGGATTTGAAATAGAAACTACCGAACAAGTAACATTATTGTGCATACTACTAGAAAATGTTGTTTTTTATTTCTTTATTTGGTTTGAATTTGCCGTCATTGTTATCACATACATCGTAATTTAAAGGAAAACTTGGAACGGTATTACAAACATTTTGGATTCAGAGGAGCAGTGTATTAAGGAAGTGTGTGTGTGTGTATATATATATATATATATATATGACTTTTGAGTATATTGAGGACTTGACTAAGAGAGTGCACCAAATAACGACGCACGGTGGATAACACTGAAGAGGAACGATCCTGAAAAGCCAATTAAATAGTTTATATACGTGTACTACAAAAGCATAAGGACACAAAGGATTGCTGACAGCAAGGGCAAACTCTCCTTGATTAACCTGTTCTTTACAGAGCTTGTCTCGTTAATTAAAATTTTTACGGAAATTTCAATATGTGATTACACCAGGCTCCTCAGGCAGGCTTTTATACAACAGAGAACAAATAAGTTTATGATGTTAACGTCTGAACAAATAGAAATAAGATAGAAACACGAGGCTTATCAACATGATAATAAGACATTCAAACCACTCTCTCGCCACAGTGATATAGCAGCATTTTTATCTATGAATAACTCTGTCTAAGTGAATACAAAACTTGTATACGATATAACACAGACTGCAATCTGGACTTGGTATTAACAGCAAGGTTGGAGCGACTGGATTTTAGTCGTTGTTTTAGTTTCTTGATTTTATGATAATCTAAGTTTCAATTAGCGATTGGTCACAAGCGTTTTTATAACTAGATATTAATTACCAACTAGTTTTTATATGATCCGGCTGCTAATCCACTTCTGTTTTTAGGTAATTCCTGAGAAGGGGTGTTTCTATATTGGCGTTGTGCGGGATTTCATCCTGGGATGGAAAGTCTGGTGTGTTATCTACTCAAGTGTGGTCTAACTATTACTTGAGCTACTGGCTATTTTAATTAAAAAATACAAAGACGTTCATGTTGTTAAGAGGAACGTCCATATTTTGCTGACTTATATGTTAGGTTGACTGAGCAAATAATCATTTAGGTTTATATGGAAGTCTTAAATATTTTTTTCTCGTGTGTATTTTAGAGGTTCCACAATTTGTCGTTTCGTCTTCTCTGTTAAGATGTGTTATTACCGAGCCTCAGTTTCAGCCTTTATTAAACTTCTTGTTTCTCTAATGTACTGAGATCTACATTCAACAGATGTTGTTAATGGTGTTTACTTTCTCCATTGAGTTAATAGGAGGTTTGATGTATTGCGTTTTCTTTGGATACTGGTCTAATTTTATATTGTTTCAAATTTCTGTATAGTTTAAGATACATCTCTGACATGGAGGAAAATGGCATTGTATCTATAATTTTTTTCTTGTTTATTGTCGGTCATTATATTTTATCTTTACTTCCTGAATCCGAGCACCTTTATTAATGTGTTTTTCAAAAACTTCTTCCTTCTCCTTGTGAACTCTATTTCAGTGCTCTGCAACATTATTAAATCCATCCTGTGCAGATGTAGTTGTCATTATTCGCTGTTTGTCAACACGTATAACTTATTTAGGATCATATATCTGCGTGTTTATATGTTTGCAGGTATAGTTGTTCATTGGTCAAGTATATGTGTTGGGAGGTAAATTGACTGATTTAAGATCATACAGATTAAGATCCATGGATCAAATGTACCTGTAAATTAAAACATATGCTTTTGTGACCTGGATAATGAAATTTAGAAATTAACCTATTTTTCAATGTAAAAACGGGCAAATTTGCACATTTTTATTTACATAAGGTCTGAATAAAACAACATATGAATCAAGATTTATATGTATTTATACTAAAGTTATACAAAAATGAAGAGAAATGTTTAGAAGTGAGTAGTTTTTCAAGATTTGCGATTGTAATGTAAATAAATTTCACGTTTTAGCCCCCAAATATAGTCTTCCTTCATAGTTTTCGTTATACACTCCCAGATCACAAACACAAAGTTTGAAGAGAAAAATAGGTCTTTACCATTTACTTTAGGCATAAGCAATCGGAAAATAACGCTTTCTGCCCAGGAACAAATAAAAGTAAAAATTTTGTTACATAGTGTAGTTGATCGGGATTCACGGACGTATATATCGAAATGTACGTATGTATCAGTTTCTAGTTATTTCACTGTGAAGAGTTAGCAAAGTCCATGCTTACAACGTAATGCTGTTAGTGGAAATGGGGGGCGCCTCTTCCTCTGCGTTACACGAACAGTTCATCAGATGCAAAGGTACCCATGCTAATCGAGACCTTTAAGGTCACTTTCGTTTGGCGTTGTATTCAAGTATTTTGCTACCAACCTCATTCACGACATTAGCGCAGTAAAAATTTAAATGGGCTCGAAACTTGAACCATTCTTTTGACTGCTTATTTATATATTCATGAATTTTGTTTGAGATTTTTAAGCCTATGCTATTTTGGGATTTGCAGTTCTGATTGGTCGATATCACGTACATATATACATGTTGAGCATTATAGATCGAAGATAAAGTTTACATGTTTTAAGTTGCTTTCACGTAAAACTTGAGGATCAGTTATATATACGCACGTAACACTCCGCTGATATACTTATTAAAGAAAAACGTAAATATATATGTTTTTTGTTATTATTGAGGTATGCTAAGATTTTTATATATGACATTTACGTATATATTAAACTCTTATTGGACAAGAATAAATGTTTTACAGGTTTTCATGTACATATGTACATGAGCTGTGCCAAACATACCTGTAAATTCCAACACACACACACACGATTATATATATATGTATATATAATATCCAATTCTTTGCCAGCTGGTGTATATGTATATATATATATAAACATATGCGCCAGACATTCCTTAAAATAAAACAAAGAGAAATGCAATATGTAATACCGTATAAAGTGACTTCAATGCACGGTAAATCTTACTCATTTTGGAATTACAGTAGCATCAATGTCAGTAACATCCAATGTTACATGCTAGACAACAGGCTGTATCTAGACTGAGTTAGACAACAACGTTTTTTCAGTAATGTGAATCATTTAATTTTAAATGTGATTTTTTTTATGGTTGGAATGTTAAAATTAACCGGTTATGACAATCCTGCTAATCTATGAAGGAATGAATTCATACATCAAACCCATATTTACAACGTAATGGCGTCACGTAACAAGTAGGGTTTCAAAGTCATCTTGTGGCGTCACCTATATTATTTTTGATATTTATATAAATATGTTTGTATACGCGATGTCATTCGACAACGTTGAATTTTCAATGACATTCCCAACATTTATGCTTTTGCACCCAAAATTATATTGTGTAGAACCCGAGCGTGTTAGAGAATGATGTTGGAAGTACGTTTTTGGTTTTTATTCTAAAGTTGAGCGAGAAGTATCACTTTATTATGCCATTTTTTGTCTGTGCCCTTTGAAGTATGACTCTTGAAACGATACTGCAGATGGTACAGTTTTCACCATTGTTTTTAAAGTGTGCAAAACCTCCAGCACAAGTAGCTAACGAATGACTGATACTTGAGCTATAAATCACGTACCTACTATTAATAGAAGCCTCAGCCATTGGATGACGTTCTATCTCCAGCAAAACGTTAATTAAATGCCTTCAAGATCTAAAAGAGGGTTCTTTTTTTTTGCTCCGAGTAGCATTACAGTATCTACGCATGTGTAGCCTATCTAGATTCATTTTAGTTTCATAACTTGTTAATATATTTTACTTGGAATATTCACATTTTTTTCTGAGATGTCCTAAATCTTTTTTCATGTTACTGTTTTCTACTGTTGCATCCGGCGGTGACAGATAATTTAGGTTTTGCGTGGGAAAGTTTAATGTTCGAACAGAAGAGATCAGCATCTAAGATATGGAGGTTGCTGGTTCCTCTAATAAGATTTACGTCGTTTCCGTTAAAGCTTTACTACTGCATTGTCATATGTGGCGGCATCTGGTGTCAATTATCTAATTAAAGCTTCTAACGTACTTGTTAATGAAATTATTTTTTCTAAATGTCAGTATAATGTATGTCTGCAAAGAGAACACTGGAGATTAAAATTTAATGTCTCATGAACACAAAAATACTGTATGTTATAAATCTGGGTTGAGTTATTAAAAACATTTCTTAGTTGACAGACAATATTTATTTGAGAAAGAAAAATGGATAAAAGCGCGTCTTTTTTTTTCCGTCATTTCTGGTTACTAAATTAATAATATACATTTAATATTTTACATATGTGTACAAGTTGATTATAACACAGTTTATCGGCTACTTATAAAGATTTCACAAGTTAGCTGTGACAACTTGTACAAAAAAATACACGTTTCTACAAGTGAATTATGACGTAGTTTGCAAGCTAGTAAGATTTTGTTTGTTTGTTTGGAAATTTCGCACAAAGCTACTCGAGGGCTATCTGTGCTAGCCGTCCCTAATTTAGCAGTGTAAGACTAGAGGGAAGGCAGCTAGTCATCACCACCCACCGCCAACTCTTGGGCTACTCTTTACCAACGAATAGTGGGATTGACCGTCACATTATACACCCCCCACGGCTGGGAGGGCGAGCATGTTTAGCGCAACGCGGGCACGAACCCGCGACCCTTGGATTACGAGTCGCACGCCTTACGCGCTAGGCCATGCCGGGCCAGCTAGTAAGAAGAAAATCATGCAATATTTCTGTCTATGAATAAACGTAATTAAAAAATATCAAATAAATATTATACGTATTAGTTGAAAGGTAAATAAATGGAGTACAGAATATTACAACAGTTGAACAAAGGCTATTAATTAAATATATTATATCATTTAGAACGTAAATTGAAAAAGAAAACTTATTTAGATAAATTAAGGTTTGGAGTCGAACAAGTAGGAAAATTCGAGGGTAAATTCAATTGAGTAGATAAATGTAGAGGTAAGTAAAACTTATTAAACTTCCGTGAATAAGTAGGTAGACATATAGTGAGGTTTGGTAGAAGATTATATAACTTGATGCAATGCAAGAATGTTTCCACGTGTAATAATTGCGCTTTGATAACAGGAAGAAAACCGAAAACTCTTATCGTTATCGAACATCTTTCCCATGAAGACAAAATCTTCAAGAACAAAATAGGTCTCTAAACGCTATATTCGACGGAGCTGAAAACTGTGTTCTTTACTGCGTGTCGAATTTCCTGTGTTAGCAGGACAAGACATTGATGTAGGGAGGTTCAAAGAATGCGGTACGGTCGGATACAAATCACAGCTGGTCAATTGGTGAAGGAAAGACCGATTTCTGAGGATGATAACAGACCAGGTGGCTGAGGTCGCAGGAAGACAGAACTTTACCTACATTGCAGATGGTAACTGGCTGGTAGTTTCTGTCTTGAGTTAGACTAGATTTGTAAGGAATCGTTTGGAGTATTTTGTGTAATTCTACAACTTTCAGGTACAGCTTGTATTGAACAGATCCAGGCTTGTAACGAACCAGCGACGACACCTACTTCATATTATAGCTAAACAGAGAAACATGTAAAATACATCTAAAATAAGGCACATGTTACAGAAACAAAATAATGAAATTAAAGTAGACCCAGTGTCATAGAAAATCTGTAGTTCTTTTGTTTGTTTGTAGTTAAGCACAAAGTAACACAATTTACTATCTATAGTACTATGTGTACCACGGGTATCGAAACTTGAATTCTAGCAATGTAAGTCCGTAGAAATGCTGCATTGCCACTGTGGGGAACGACATTCTATAGAGAAATACAAAGTAAGGCACATATTACAGAAATAGTGAAACTAAAGTGGTCCAGATGTTGTAGAAATGTATAGGGTCAGTCTCAAGTAAAGTACTTGTATGTACGTATGTATAACGTTAAATCCATCACAATGCCCTCTTTGATCCAATGGTTGGCAATCATGTTTTCCAATTCACCCGATTTTCGTTCGATGTCTTCATTTGCGCGTCGTCTGTAATATTTAATCTGGCTTTTATGTCATCCTAGGCCGGGCATGGCCAAGTGGTTAAGGTACTCGACTCGTAATCGGAGGATCGCGGATTCGAATCCCCGTCACACTAAACATAGTTGCACTTTCAGTCGTGGACTTATTATAATGTGATGGTCAATCCCACTATTCGTTGGTAAAAGAGTAGCCCAAGAGCTGGCGGTGGGTGGTGATGACTAGCTGCTTTCCCTTACACTGCTAAATTAGGGACGGTTAGCGCAGATAGCTCTCGTGTAGCTTTGCGCGAAATTCAAAACAAACAAACAATTAATGACATCCAGGCTCACTCTTCGCCCCTACCTGTTTTCTGGTTGTCTTTAATTTATATTTCTAAAATGACAGTCTCCTAGTGGCACAGCAGTATGTTTGTGGATTAATGTTGCTACAGTCTCCTAGTGGCACAGCGGTATGTCTGTGGATTAATGTTGCTAGAAAGTGAGTTTCTGTACCCGTGGTGGGCAGAGCATAGACAGCTTTTTATGTAACTCTGTGCTTGATAACAAACAACGAACAAGAACCTAAAATGACTAAAGATGTGCTGCTCGGTCCTCAAGTATTATGTAAGCAATACGTCCACTGAAACGTGAGAAAACATGAGTTGACATTAATGAGGAAAACCAATAAAACTATGAAGCAATGATGAAAGGCTTAATGATACACGTAACAATACAAGAAGGAAGAAGAGAGTGCG
The DNA here is from genome assembly GCF_004210375.1 of Tachypleus tridentatus. Classification (NCBI taxonomy): domain Eukaryota; kingdom Metazoa; phylum Arthropoda; class Merostomata; order Xiphosura; family Limulidae; genus Tachypleus; species Tachypleus tridentatus. The sequence goes on along the minus strand of NC_134834.1, from coordinate 71,882,409 downwards.
AAAAGTATTTTATTGATACTCGCTATATAGACATTGTGCAAACATTACTGGAGGTATCTGATTCTGGACAACTTTCATGTCTAATTTGTGATCAAACTTTGCTATAAAGATAACCATAGAGCTTTGTAAATGAATCATTTCTCTGTTTCTCTCACTATTAAAATTAAACCTGCAATAATAGTAACGTCAACTACTACTTCGTAGACCGTGCTGCAATATACGCATGGATTTTTTGTTGTTGTTTTATTCCCCAGGCTGGAAGAATCTTTACCCTTCACTGACACAGTTAACTGTTTACGTGGTTTTCCCTCACTCGCATCCCAAAATATTCCTTTTTCGTGACACATACATTTGACAGAGTAAAGCTGTTATTCATTCTGTATTTTGTAGAGACGACAACAGAGAGGAAAAGAAAAGTTTATTTGTTGTAACATAGAAGTCTGCGGTAGAAAACAAAAATTATTTGGTAGTTTTGTGCCTATTATTTCTACCGAGATTCGGTCTAGCACCAAATATCACTACCGCATTCGTTTTCGTAGTAAACCAAATTCCTGTGTACACATATAATACTTCTATATGAGATTGTAATTTGAGGTAAGGGAATGTTAACTTTACAATAAATCGATAATTAACTTGTGGATAGAAATTTGCCGAGAACGTATGTATGGTAAACTGGTCTTGTTTTTGACACAGATATCACACGTTAATCTTCAGTCAGATTATAACAAAAGTCAAAGTATGACTTAGGGTTTGATAACTGACTGGACACATAGCTCCACAAGAACTACAATATATGTTGCCTAATTTATTAGCATAGTTTTTTTGGAATTTCTCAAATTAATTATTTAGGTAATTATGAGCTGCGCAACCTGCTCATATTATTATAACGCATATTGCTTTGTATTTCTGTGTACTGATAAACCCTTTACACAGTTGTGGTGCATGTACCACCAACATAACCTGGACAGTAAACCTGACCAAGGAAGTATCTTAATAAAATCAGATTTTTAAATCATTTTCCCGGGGCGTGGGAATCAACCAGCCTCTAGGCTTAATATTGATAAGATCTTCTTGTAGGTTAATGGCTAATTGTCAAGTGCATGGCTTAATCGTATTATAATACCGATTTAGTGTGAGATATTAAATATGGAACTAAATAATACAAAAAAAAAGGTTTGTGTCTTATTTTCCTTATGCCTATTTTTGTCCCTTATACTGCTCAATAACTGTCCGTACTAGGGGTTTATTTGTTTTGAATATCGCACAAAGCTACACGAGGACTATCTACGCTAGCCGTCCCTAATTTTGCAGTGTAAGACTAGAGGGAAGGCAACTAGTCATCACCACCCACCGATATTTCTTGGACTACTCTTTTACCAACGAATATTGGGATTGACCATCACTTTATAACCCCTCCACGGTTAAAAGGGCGAGCATGTTTGGCGTGGCGGATATTCGAACCCGCGACCCTCGGATTACGAATTGAGTGTCTTAACCATCTGGCCATGCCAGGCCACGTATTACGGGTATGTTTTTCAGTGGTTTCTACTGTAATTGCAAATGTGTGTTAACGTTCAATATTTTAAATTGCTTAAAGTAATTGTACTACCCTGTAAACAGGTAGCTACTAACATTTTTAATTTATTTCGTTACTTTGGGAACAGTAAGATATTTGCATTAAACCTTTCCATGGTGGTCAGAGTAGAAGGTCAAAAACCACTTTTAAAGTTGTAAATCGACTTTTCTAAACTGACTCGGACTTCTTGTTTCTCATTGAGTCTGGCTGGTACTGCTTTAATAATAACAGCTACTATAAACATGATAGAAAATATTAAATTCCAAATTTCAATCTTTTTTTTATCATTTACGAGATTACTTACGTAACTAAGTGCCTAGTAAATCCATGACCGTGTTATAATAACGAAGTTTAGGCAAAAGAAGTATCTCGGTTAAGGAAAGTAGTATCAGTTAGAGAAAGTAAAACACCACGTTACCCAGTGAATGAAGTAACGATTAAAGTAAAGTAGTATCAGTTAGAGAAAGTAAAACACCACGTTACCCAGTGAATGAAGTAACGATTAAAGTAAAGTAGTATCAGTTAGAGAAAGTAAGACACCACGTTACCCAGTGAATGAAGTAACGATTAAAGTAAAGTAGTATCAGTTAGAGAAAGTAAAACACCACGTTACCTGGTGAATGAAGTAACGATTAAAGTAAAGTAGTATCAGTTAGAGAAAGTAAAACACCACGTTACCCAGTGAATGAAGTAACGATTAAAGTAAAGTAGTATCAGTTAGAGAAAGTAAAACACCACGTTACCCAGTGAATGAAGTAACGATTAAAGTAAAGTAGTATCAGTTAGAGAAAGTAAAACACCACGTTACCCAGTGAATGAAGTAACCATTAAAGTAAAGTAGCGCTCTCGCAGTTAAGGAAAGTATAAGCGGTTAGAAGAGAAATATTTTGTTAATGATATGAACATTTATTTAGAGAAGAAAATATAATGTTAAAGGAGAAAAACATCAGGCTATGTAGAGCAATATTTACCCAGGAGACAACCGTCACGTGAGGTATAGTGTTTTCTTCTAGCAAAGCCACAAGGGGCTATCTGCTGAGCCCACCGAGTGGAATCGAACCCCTTATTTTAGCGTTGTAAACTTACCGCTGTACTAGCAGAGGGCGAGGTATGGAGATTGACAAATATTAGACGGGAGAAACTTGTGTTAGTTGTAGAGATTATAAATAATATAGGTTACCTGGTGTAAAATGAAGCTAAATAAACAATTAACAGCGGAAAACACATGATGGAAGTTGAAAAAAAGACGCATGTAATTGAATCACATTTTCAAATGTTTCTATTTTCCTTTGATCAAGTGTGATGTGACCATAATTATCTAAGTCTCAGTTAAAGTGCTTCCGTTTCAGCTGATACTTTTTTCACAGTTTGAAATGGTTAGCCAGAATTTCGACATTTACCAAAGTTTTTCAAAATGACTTGAAATAAAACTTCGATTGTCTCTGCAGTACAAATAAATTTACTTTTCGTGTAATGCTAAGTGTATACACAGTATGAAGGCATTCCGGATGTTGTTACGTTAGAAGCGTAAATACAACGTTAAGAAAAGCAAATAATCTGAAATCATACAGTAGTTTATAGCTAAGTAAACTTCGTGAGCCAGTTTCATACATTAGGCCTAACCGGAAGATGTTTGCCGTAGCTTGAGTTAAAGAATGTAGAGTTTGCATTCCCGATTGAATTGAAATATTGCTCCAGGCATAGACCATGAAGGATGAGACGAGTGGAAATAAAGAAAAGCTTTTGTTTTTGCTCTCCGGTAAATCGTTCTTGTTTGTTTTTCTATACAACAGTTGTTCACAGTGGGTCGGAAGAGTATAGAGAAAGCAAGAAATTGATATGTAGGAAAAAAAATAATCACGAGAGGGTACTACTGTGTTAGGTTTCGTTTTTAACATATTTTTCATTGAATGTTAACAGCAAACAGTAAACTTTTAACCAGTTAATTCAATTTCAATAACAAATTGTCGTCACTGACTTTTATTTTTCTTTCGTATTCAGCAGCTAAATTATAGTCCTCAGTTGAATTTAATTTCAATACGTGTCGGAAAGAACGCATTACTGCCTCTCGAGAGGTTCGAATGAATAGAATTACCGTTTCTCACTTTTGTATTGTTGTACCACATTTCACTTCAACTTGTTGTGCTAAGTTTCCTTTTTTTATATTACCTTATACCCCATTTTTGTTTTGAGCTTACGTCATTTTTACACCTTGTTACGCATCGTTTTGTATCACATGTGATTGCTTGTACTTTATCATATTTCCGCATCAAACTCTTTATTAAGCCTTAAAATTCCCACAGTGTGTCACTTTTTACAGCAGTGTTTTGTTATTATTGTATTATGAAACTTTTGTTGTCGAGTTATGACTGTATTATCGTATATGGAATAGATATTGGTGAATTAATACAAACTATACGTTGTGTTTCAACTATGTAGAAAAAAGATCGTTGTTTCTTGAAAGTTCTTAAATCAGTTGTTTTCTTACTATAATCTACTTTTAAAAAAAATATATAAACATTTTGGTGCAAATTTAGGTAATTCTTCATAAGAACGACATTCGTCATCCTTATATAAGAATGTAACAATGTCTCAGTTACTTAAATATTACAGATTAGGTAATACGCTGGAAAATATTTCACCTCTAGTTTAAGCCTTCCAGATATAACAGTTTTTAATAACATATTTTTGTGGCTTTGCTCGAGAGAAAGAAAACCGTGAAAACAAATCAGTTCCTAACTATTTAGGAAAATATATAAATACGTCTTACTAGGTTGCACTTTGCCTCTCCCACATTATATGTCATATTTATTTTCATTTGTTTTTATGGAATGGTTTTAAAACATTATTTAAGATAAGAAAACGTTTTACACAATTTTGTTACCTTCATAAACATACATATATTTGTTTGTTTACATTATGGACATCCATTTATACACATACATACATATCTGCCAACTAAAGTTATTTATAAGTATATTTTACATCAAATGTTAGCAACCGAACACCAAAAATGTTGGACGTACACAAGGATATAAAATATAGTTACAATCCTCAGCTAAATAAACCTACTTTACAGTCTAGTAATAAAAAGAAGAGAGCCATCTACATCTTACGATCTCTTTTTTTTTCTTTTCTTCCTCCTTATGTGTCTCGTTTAGTACAGCTTTTAAAAGGTATTTGGGCAGCTGTCGTAGAATAAGAAAAACGAACTATGTTACAAGCGTCAGGTTCACATACGTTTTGGTCGAATTATAGATGAACTAGAGTTAGATCCCACATCTATGACATTGACTTAGTCAATAAACATCAAAATATATTAACAATCTTTATAAGACATTCATTCCAGAAACTTCAATAAACGATTCAATATCTGAGAAATACCCTAGAATGTTGGCTTTTTAAACAGTATCGTGAAATCCTATTTCGTAAAAACTAGCATCATTTAAGAAAATATTTGTTTTCTGATTTTTATGATAAAATTCCAGAGTTTGGTTAGAACACAAAGGGATTTCGAATATCGGTTAGGACTCCATAAATTAGAAACGTATTAACCACCAATAGAAGCTCGGACATTTTTGTCCAATATATGTTATTAGTAAAATATATCGTGTGTTGTGTTATGTTACGTAACAAAAGAGCTACATGTGCAACAGCGCTGCGAACAACAAATACCATTTCTGAAAACAGGCCATCTCTGAATATCACTACGTTTTCAAAATTTCTTGTTCTTCTTTATAAACTTGAATGCCAAGTATCAATACTAACACCTAAAACATTTCAACCACTAAATTTGTCCAAAGTTTTTTTTATCCTTGTAATCTGATAATGGTTTGTTTTTAAAAACACATTTTAATGTCGTAAGTGAGGCATCAAAAACAGCGCACTTAGACATTTTACAGACTTACTGTACTAAGTTTGATTCAAATCTTCAAGTAACACTTGCGCTAGAATAGATAGCTTAGTCGACTGTTTACTCACAAATTCCCCCTGTCGTCGAATAGACAACACAAGTAGCGGTCAAGTTACAGATATTTGCTGAAGGCACAGTTTAACCCTTTTCCATTCTATAAAATACAAAATTTGACGTACTCAAGTTATTAACAAGGTGATATTACTTAAACTTTGCGTAAAAGCTGTTTAGACTAATGTAATGGGAGTCTTTTATGTATGCATTTCAAATATGATGGTACAGATATAGAGCGTCAGTTGTAACGTAACGTTACATAAATTCTCAGTATGAGTTCAGAGTAACACGGGACCTATGCTGGAGTAACATTACACAAACTCTTAGTATGAGTTCATAGTAACATGGGACCGATGCTAGAGTAAATGTTACACAAACTCTTAGTACGAGTTCAGAATAACACGGGACCTATGCTGGAGTAACATTACACAAACTCTTAGTATGAGTTCATAGTAACATGGGACCGATGCTAGAGTAAATGTTACACAAACTCTTAGTACGAGTTCAGAATAACATGCTAGGACCTATGCTGGAGTAACATTACACAAACTCTTAGTATGAGTTCATAGTAACATGGGACCGATGCTAGAGTAAATGTTACACAAACTCTTAGTATGAGTTCACAGTAACATGGGACCGATGCTAGAGTAAATGTTACACAAACTCTTAGTATGAGTTCATAGTAACATGGGACCGATGCTAGAGTAAATGTTACACAAACTCTTAGTATGAGTTCATAGTAACATGGGACCGATGCTAGAGTAAATGTTACACAAACTCTTAGTACGAGTTCAGAATAACAGAGGGACCGATGCTAGAGTAAATGTTACACAAACTCTTAGTATGAGTTCATAGTAACATGGGACCGATGCTAGAGTAAATGTTACACAAACTCTTAGTACGAGTTCAGAATAACACGGGACCTATGCTGGAGTAACATTACACAAACTCTTAGTATGAGTTCATAGTAACATGGGACCGATGCTAGAGTAAATGTTACACAAACTCTTAGTATGAGTTCATAGTAACATGGGACCGATGCTAGAGTAAATGTTACACAAACTCTTAGTATGAGTTCACAGTAACATGGGATCTATGCTGGAGTAACATTACATTAGCTCTCAAAATAAGATAACAGTAACGTATAGTGTGTATTTTCATATAGGAAAACCACATCGGGCTATTTGCTGAGTCCATCGAGGGGAATCGAGCCCCTGATGTTAGTGTTGTAAATCCGTAGACTTATTGCTGTATTAGCGAGGAACGTAACGTAGAGTCAATGTATAATTATTTAATATTACATATACTTCCAAAATGATATGCAGTAATTACTATTAACTACCGATCAGAAAAAGCTACCCACCTGGAATAAAATTAAATGAATACAGCCAGTCAAGCATACTTTCCTTACATTTTTACTTATAAAAATGATAATGCATTTTTTTGTAAGTTGGGTACGGTATTTTCGATCGTAAACATATAGTTGATGGTTAAGTAATGTTACACAAACCCTCAACATGAGGCGACAGTAATATAGAACTGATACAAAAACAATGTTACACAAACCCTCAACATGAGGCTACACTAACATATAAACAATGCTAAAGTAGCATTATATAAGCTTTTAACACAATATCCGATGCATCTGTTATTAGCATCGTACTTATATTTAGTTTGTACCTAAGTTCTTAAAGAAAGAAAGAAGAAAGAAAAAGCGAAACCTACAAAGTGCACAAGTCGTCTGTTCTTGTCATTCGAAAAAACACACAAAAAAAAAACAACAAGTGGATAACATAATATGTCCTGGTTTGCTTATGTTTACTGGGCAGCTGTCAAACGTTTAGAATCTCATAAAAATCGTGTTAAGCTTACGTTTCAGAGAGACTGCTATGCCATTATAAGACCGAATCGTTGACTGATCCCAGCTGTGTGGATGAATGCTCAGTGGGCCAAGGATAAAGAATAGCATAGCTTCACTAACGAGTTGCTTCAACATGAAGTCGAAAAGTTTTCCTATCCCAGGAGAGACATAATGGTTTTTACACATGGCAGTCTTCACGCTATACGAGCCATGTTTAGTCAGACTTTTCACATTAAATGTTGCTACGTTTCTTAAGTATGTACCACAGGGATGTAGTAAACTGGTATCTTACTACAGAGTGTTCGGAAGTTACTTTAACACACATTTGAAACTTAGAATTTCGAATGTGTTGATTAAAATAATTTATGATACCCTATGTTTGATCTCAGTTTCTTTTTGAATTCAGAACTATAATAAGTATACTAATACTGTAATTGTCATTGAATTAAACCAATTGTTGTTAAATACAAAGCTAAACAAATGGGCTATCTGTGGTCTGCCCACTGCGGGTATCGAAACTCAATTTGTAGGTTGTAAGACCTCGGATTTACTGTTAAGTTACCAGATAATCAGGGCTCTTTCTCTTACACTTTTTACTATCGAAGACATCAATTAAATCTTACATCTAAATCAATGTTCAATTTAATTGGGTGGAATGAATGGTTTGGTTTAAAAATAATTTTCTGAACTGAATACGATCTATTTAATTTGGGTGAATCCTTAGCTGGCATAAGTTCACAGTGTCAAAGGAACCACAATCTTCGTTTTGCTTTTTTTTAAATTGAAATTTACAGTCTGTTGGTTGCGATGCTAAATAGCTCCTCGTGGACGTGATTTTATATTGCGTTTTAATTTGAATTTTATGCTATTACATGACGTCTGCTGGTATTCTTCTGTGAACTAAGTAAGAGTTAGTTGTTGTTGGTTGGTTTGTTTCTTTTTATGTATCCTTCTCAGATAGTTTTTGAAGTTAAAATTCGTAGTATTTTCATTGCATTATATTTAGTAAAAAGTTTGTTCTAATTGGTACGACTTCAATTAAAAGAAAGGAAGACATGTGGAGAACTGAAGTTGCTTGTGAGATTACTATGGTTTTAATCTGGCACTGATCAAACTTATTAACACGCATACCTTAAGTATAAATATTCTAGTGGAAAAAAAAACGTCATCCGATCTCTTTTTTTTTTCTTTTCGATACTGAGCCCACTCGTCAGACACTGAATGTATGGAATGGAGTGTGCAATTCATAAGGGCATCAAGGGTGGGTTGTACTTACGCTCTGAGGGGTAGAGAAAATGTTAAGATGTGCTCTTTATTAAAAGGAAACACCTTAATTTTTATAATGAGCTACCTTCTGTCAAATGTTTTTGCTCTTAGCTTAATGAATAGCCGCGTGCATTGTATTTGACCTACGACCATTGACACAGTGGTATTTTTTGAGAAGTTGGTGTTAGAACAGCCGAAGGGTCATATTTCAGCAGCCTGGGGCTAGTTTTCGTAACAACAAGATAATATAGTCATTCAAGACTCTTGAAAAGTTGAAGAATGGAAACATTGTATATGTTAAAAGAATTCTGCGTGAACCTTTGACCCATTTTGAAGACTATAGTTGCTGTCTTCATATCTTAGATGTAATTATAGAGAGCTTAAAAATAACTTTCTACTTGAAGCGTAATTGTAAGCAGATGTACGTGAAAGTACAGTTGGTCTGACACCTGGTGGGAATTTATGAGTCTACTGCAGAAAAAGAAAGACTGACAGAAAGAAATTTGAGTTTTGGTTTACATTCTGTAATCCCAAGAGCCGATTTTTTAAAATGATATGATGTATTATGTCGAGCCATTTTTCAAGAATTTAAGAAAAGAAAAACAAGGAAAATCATACTTATGAGCATACTTTGTTTCTTTTAACGTATTATATTTTTAATCTAAACATACCACACAAGTGTTTTGGGGTAACCAAAGACGTGTAAATAAACAATCAGTTTCAAGTGCTCTATAAATCAGATATTTTTACCATCAGATAACACTGAACAAGTAAATCATCACTGTGAGGCTATATTAAAGTAGCAAAAAGAGAATGTTTCATTTCTTCTAAGTTTTCAAATCTTTTCATCCTCTAAACACACATAAAAACTCTTAAATTTATAAACCAAGTTTTTTTATTGAACCCCATTTATGTACATTGATAATATAATCAACAGCCAATTAAGAGTCATACGAAGTAAATATATGTACAGAAAATGAACACTTATTTACATATACAGTAAACTCTATAGGTAATGAACACTGTTATATCCTCACACAGTAAATATATATAGAAGTCAAGCTGAAATAGCCATAAAATAACAAGGAATACTTAAACATAATTAAATATTCCAAAGTGATTATTTTAATACAAACTTTATCTCAAAATTTTTATTAAGTTATAACAAAATTACATAAATAACATTTACAGTTAGCTTTCTATCTACCAACAAATAAAGATTTTGAGGTGATTCCAATCTTGAACATTCTACATCTCATTGACTGTAAGAAAAACATGATTGTTTGAAAAATAATTCAGTAACTTCCATACTTTGTCCTTGAATCCCTTTAGTATATTTAACATTGTTTAAAGCGTCAACTTGCTAATATTGTTTGAGATTGACTCAACAGGCTAGCAGTAATTAATCAACAGGCTTTATAAAATATAAATAGGGTTATGTTCAAGTTGACTCCTTCAGAACACTTCATATAGTTTTTAGTATTTACATATAGACTTTGGTTGAGATTGGTCCAATAGGCTTAGAGGAGTTAGAGAACAAACAAGTACACATTTAATCTTCATATATACATGTATATAAATCAACATGTTTAAACTCCATATTTATATTCTTACGTAATAAACGTATACGTGAAGAACACTGTTAAATCTCATACAATATATGTGTAGGTGATGAGTATATTTATATCATGTACAGTAAATATATACATAGGTAATAGTACTTTTATATCTTACACAGTAAAATGTATGGCCCTAGGATTAGGCCGTTCGAGTCATAGTTTGAAACTTGCGGGTCCACATAGTCGGCAAAACATACTTAAATCTGTGAATATCAGTGATGTGGGGTACCTTATTTGTTATGGTAACCGTGACTATTGAATGTGAAACTGAAAAAAACAACAACAACTGGTAGTTGTACACAAGTCTATTTTGCTATTGGCCACGTACCTCCTATTCTGCAGACTAGGCGGATTCGAAACTTGTCACCAAACATGCTTACCCTCTCAGTTTTGGGGTGTTCTGATACGACAGTCAATTTCATTTTTCGTTAATAAAGATAACGTAAGAATTTGCGATGGGCGGCGTTGATTAGATGTCTTCCCTTTAGTCTGTTCTTTTAAATTAGGAACGGCTAGCGTAGATAGCTTTGCACGAAAATTTTGCTAAACGTACTAAAGCGATGAATATGTGTCGTATTTTTACACATTAAAGTGTCTTTAAGTGATGAACAATTTTGACATCCTTACACATTAAGGGAAATTCCGTTCAATCGTCTTTAATTCACACTTATTAATCTGGGTTAAATTTAAGATACTGAGTCTGAGCAGAGAATGTATTGCCATTTTTTAACACTCCTACGAAAAGTGGGGCCTAATAGGCCCCAGAGCAACTTGAAAGGTTATTAATATTAGGCTAATAATTTTGTATTTAAATGAAATTGCCATTTAAATCCATTAATGAATGGATTAACGAGATTCCCACTGTCCCTATTTACTATCTAGCGAAACCACAGCCAGGGGAACGGGCTTGGAGAAATCAGGACTAGAAACGTCTTTTCGTAGGAGTGTTAAACGGTATATAGATATCACGTACATCTGTAATTAAAACCTGAATATAGTGAAGTAACTCGTTTCGATAGATAATGCCCATTCGTTTAAATCTCGAAACTGAACATCATTCAGGTTATTATAAATAGAAATAAAGCAGATTAGATAAAAAAGTGTAAGTTTGGACCCCGGAACACTGTGCGTGTTTAATTAGTATTGTTTCGTGTATTTATTTAGAGTTCTTAAATCACTTTTACACTAAACAGTTATGGCTTTCATCTAAATACAGAAAAGCTAAACTAAACAATCAGAGCTTTCATCTCAACACCGGACACAAAACATTCACAACTTTTCATTTCAAACTCCGAGTCTGTTGTATGTTAGAGTCCTTTTGAAATATGAATCATGTTCTATGACAGGATTCTTGAATTAAATTACTTCATTGGATGTAATTCATTCCCTGAAACTGCAACCAATGCAATCGTACGAACTTTATATCTACTTTTCTCTTTGAATTTATTACATACTGTAGGTCGTTCTCCATGTTAGCTGACACGTTTATCACACGTGATATAAATATAAAGCTTATTTTACAAAAGATAATAGGAAGGCGTTTGAAATGCTGAAAAACGATGTAGGAAAGATTGCAGTATCCACTTGACATTTTGAGATGAGGCTTCTCCATAATAGACACCTTATGTTTCATGATGTTACTTTTATTTAACATGACAGCTTGAAATAACCATATATACACATAACTACTGTAAACAGCTTGAAATAACCATATATACACATACCTACTGTAATGTTAGGATTCCAAAGTGGTGATATGAAAATAGTACTGTGTGATTTAAGATTTTATTTCGCTTTTTTCCACCTCCTTCTCTTTTTACGCTGTTCCATTCATAACGGTTATACAAACCTAGGTTTCTATATATAATTAGAGTTCCTTGGTCGTAGCGTTCGATTTCTATCTGTTAAAGTCAACGGACACATTTTCTGGTTTTTCATTGATTATTATTTGCTATTCTTGTAGTGTTAAACTTGAACAGAAATATGGGTTATTTGTTTACCTGAAACCAACTTTATAATGTATTTTTGTTTATATACAACGTAATTGTGTGGTTTCTAATCCTTCCGTATTATTTCTTGTACGGTTTCGTAAGGCCCGTTACGTGGAGAGTTGTGCCTTTTGTTCAACTGAAACATCACAAGTTTATTTTAACTATCACATGATAATATATTTGTTTTAATTATTTTATCATAACAGTTTGTTTAACTATCACATCAAAACTGATTTTTTAGTTGTGAAATTATAATGATTTGTTTAATGTCGCATCAGAAAAGCTCGTTTAATTGTCAGTCTCAACAGTTTCTTTTTAATTGTCATATCATAAATGTTTGTTTTAACTGCCAATTCAAAACTACCTTTTTAACTGTCACATCATAACAATATCTTTAATTGTTAAACTTTGCTTCAGTAATTGTATGCTGAGAAGCTTGTACTCGATCAGTCAACAGATTCTACCACCACTGTTGACCTTATGAAAAAGCAGAAGACGAAATCACAGAAAAGTTTATCTGAGTCATGCGTCGTCTTTCAGCGCCCCCTGTTGTTCTATTTATTTAGTTGAAATTTACGATCACTCAGCGCGGTGACTACCAACGTTGCGATGAAAGAGACCATTCTTTACCCGAAGCAGCGCCAACGAATAACTGTACAGCGTGCTGCGAATAAATGGCGTTGAAACAACTCAGAGGTCAAGTCAAGAGATGACCTTGAAGTTATGTGGTCAGGATCTCTTACATATTTCGATATGTCGTACGTTGTTTTACGTCTGTGAAAATCATATTTTGGGTTATTGTGACAATAAAATATAGTTTTGTTCTTAATTCCATACGCATGAAATGAAAAAGAAATAAACCAAGAAGTATCAATGACTGTTTTTGTATTGTTTATTTTATAGTATAATATTACAATAATAGAAGTAATAGATCCGAAATGAGCCTTTAAGTAGGCTTAAAAAAACAGCGTTTGTCCGGCATGGCGAGGTGGGTTAAGGCGTTCGACTCGTAATCTGAGGGTCGCGGGTTCGAATCCCCGTCCCACCAAACATGCTCGCCCTATCAGCCGTGGGGCGTCATAATGTGACGGTCAATCCCACTATTCGTTGATAAAAGAGTAGCCCAAGAGTTAGCGGTGGGTAGTGATGACTAGTTGCCTCCCCTCTAGTCTTGCACTGCTAAATTAGAGACAACTAGCGCAGATAGTCCTCCTGAAGCTTTGAGCGAAATTCAAAAAACAAATAAACAAACAGAACAGCGTTTAGCTTCATTCACTTTTATATTCAATTTAATTTAATATTTGTAAATATTCAGTATTTTTCATCCTTTCGTTTGACAGCATTACAAAATTCATAGTTGCATATGGATCTGGATTTATTGTTTAAAGTGGATAATATCAATATCTGAAACAGAACTGTGTCGAATGACAAACAATCGACTGAAGAAACAAATGATTTTTCCCACAGAAACTCCATTTTCGTTTTTTCACCTCCTAGCGAATTGATACGTGATTAGAACGTTTTTTTTTTCCGCTGCGTACAGACTTTTTGAAGATCCATAGCTAATGATAATACAAGGACATAATTCATATTTTTATAAACTGATCCTTCATTCTAAGGAAATGTTGTCTTAGTGTCCGATTGTCCATGACCACTTTTCTATGTTTTAAACTGAAGCATTGGAAATAGGACATTAACCCCGTCAATATTACATGTCTACTATAAACTCGGACCTATGACCTTGCATTCCGAAAAACCAGTCCTATAATCATCCAATATTCTACGTTTCGCCTCTTCTGGTAAAATAGGGGAGAGGGGGGAATGACGTTTATAATATTTTCCTTGACTTTGTAATTCAGTAGATTTGTGGTTTAGTCATGTTCAGAGTTTTTATTCCAAGTATACCTTTATTGTTAAGCCTAGTAACCTCTTTTGATTACAGGACTTCGTTGGTTAACGTCTGACCCTCATATGTCTTTATGTTTGGTGTCATCTCTTATAAGGATATTGTGTAACATTTTAATTTGTTGTTTCCTTGCAAAAATAGACGAAATTTAAGGTGAAAACAAATGTAGTTACTAAAACAATAAGAACGTTAATCTAACTTAAAAGCACAGGAGTATGCTACTAGCCACTGCACGTAATGTTAGTATCTCAACACTTGAAAGTATGAGATGTTTGACAAGTATGGTGTTATACGTATTTCAACTTAACGATGTACTATCAGCTGTTGAAAGAAATCTTTTGATTTTTAAAATATAATAGCTCAGCTGCCATTAGACAATTTCCTGCTTTCCATGGCAGATAATAAAAGACAATTTAATTTTTAATCAAAGCAAAGAAAAAAATGTAAAAGATCAGAAGGAAAGTTTTATCCAATTTTGCCAGTCAGCTGACACACTGCAGGATAAAAAACAAGTGACCATCTTCGTTACTCAGTGGCGGAATCTAGTCCACTGTTTTCGTCCATAACACCCACTGTCTCCATCTTGGCGTGGGCCTGCTGTGCACGTGGGGTAAGAACATAAGGAAACCATCTGGTTGTTAAAACATACGTTCCAAGTTACTGAAGGCCTTTTAAAAACTTCATTTAATGTATGTATAAAAGGCTTTTTATTTTTGTATGATTAGCTTACAGGAGAAACAGATTGGAGTACCTTTGGTCGTATTTTAACGGTTATATTCTTACTTCCTCGTTAATGGAATTATAACTTTTAGTACGCACGGTACATACAACTTAAGGCAGTGCGAGATATTTAAAACGTACGTATAAGACTAAAATTGGCGTGAGAAAATTGAAATGTTAAAAGGAAACTTAAACATATAAACATGAACTGGGAACTGCCTGGAGTTCAGAAAAAATAAAATAAAACATTCCAGTATCTGAGAACTCAAAGTTATTTGGAAGAAATATATTTCAAGAATGAAAATCTGGAAATTTATCAACGCAAGAATAAACCATTTGTTATCAGTTTGTGTTAACTACAATTTTTGAAAGTTAATGCTAGAAGTGAGTTTTCTTAATCTTTCTTTAATGATGTGTTCGTCTAAAACTGCTAAGTAAAGTTTGATATTATATATTATACTGCGCATAAAACACTGCTTTATTATCCGGTTTCAAATGATACAATCTGCTAATTAAGTTTGTCTTTCGACAAAGAAGTTAGGTGTGTTTAAAGACCTATTGTATCAACACATATGTCTACAATAAAAATGATAATACTCCTGAAGAGAGTTAAAAACCACATCAGAAATTTTAACACAGTCATGAAGTCGGTTAACCTGCTATCTGCCATTCTATAGTTGTGAAAAAAAGAAATATAAAGAAGTTATATAAGTCACCGACTGAAGTTAATAAAGACGAGTTATAAAGTTAATCTTTTTCACTAGTTTCAAGGAAGAACGTTCTAGGCTCTGTTCATGTTAATGCTTTGTTAAAATATTAAGCAGTTAAACTGGTATAATTTTGATTATAATGTTCGTTCTTAGGTTATTTTGTGTATTTCTAATAAATTTCATATCCTTAATTACAAAGAGCATGTGTTTGTAAAATTAACAGATCCACATGGTTTATGAAAGTTCATAAAAATAGTCTCAGTTATCAGTTGTTGTCATGCCCATCTCTCAAATAGACTAACCATCTCCTATCATTCACTTTTATACTAATGACACCAGTTTCCGCCATATAACAGAATGATAACTGATTCCAGCTGGGTGGTCTTTTTGCAAGAGTAAACAGTACCTGCTCCAGTCTTATTCTGTTGGTGTGTTGACATATGTGTACCAAATGGAAAACTATAAACTTACTCCTATATAGACTTGTGAATAGATAACCTACACACATCTCCAAGTGATTATTAGTATGTTGAGTTCACTATACGTCCAGTAACTGTCAGGTGTTTTTATGTTCAAAACGTGTTTATTTCCGTTTAATTTTAATCCAAAAAGTTTGGCAAACTCAAACGATAGTGTTTTGTTGTAGTTTTTGTCAGTTTAGTTCAAATTCCGGTCATTTCTATCAAATCTAAACCAATAACCTAGATTTTTAACAGAATAATTATCTACTAATCCATGAATAAAAGCAAAGAACAGCATTATAATATCTCAACATTATAATATCCAGTGCCGAAAACGCCCTTCTCGAATATCAGAGCTCATATGAGTAATATTAAAAGTGGTGTTCTCTTTGTTACACTAATCATAAAGTAAGCGAGAATATTCAAACAATCAAATTTTTATTGCAATTTTAACACAAGAATATCAGAATCCTTCATTATTTAATTATTTAACAGACTAAACTGCTATCATTGTGATAAAATTATCACTTAATCCTTTCACTACTACGATGACATTCAGTGTATCTCCATGTTTCTCTGATACCCTTAACAAATGTATTGATTACGTACTTTTCTATTTAAAACTATCCGCGCCTCAAAAAACACGTTGCTTCCTGTACAGAAAACATAATTATTAAAGGAATTGGAAACTAGTTTTAAGCACACGCACTTGAGAATTACTGAATTTTTTCAACAGTTACAGTTCGGTAATACTGATGTCGATTCGTGTGATTATTTAGTTGACAAATGCGTATTTATCAAAACAACAATCGAGCATTCTTTTAAAATTTCAATCAGAGAGAGAGAGTGTCACTCTAAACGTGTTTGGAATGATTCTGGTTACAATGAGGAGTTTCCTCTCATCACAAATGTGATGCTGATAAAGAAGATTCAGACAGCGCGAAATTGAAATGAAATAAACAAATGAGAACATTGGCAGGAATAAACCTCAAAATACGCGACAAAAGCAAGAACGTTTGGTTCTATATTAGGCGAACACGGTCGACTCTAAGCGCTGGTACTTTTGGTGATATAGGTGGCATTCAAGTTGACAAACAGAATTTCACCCACTTGATTATTTCACCTTGTTTGTAAATGAGAGCTTTGTCAATTACTTGGTAAGTGAAATAAACACTTACACCCAGTAACATATCAATAAGGACAAACTGAATATCTGTTGGGTTGACATTTCTTATGGGTATTGGTTAACTGATCCAGAGGTTACGAAATGTGTCAGCAGTGAAAAGGTTATTAATAGTAAAGTACATAATAGAATGAAAATAAAAAATGTGAACAATTTTGTATTATTAGGAAAATAAAAACATTGTTTTTCTTAGCACTAACCACCTCTTAAGTGCTTCTTAATGTAGCCCCAAGGTGGCACACCTGTAAATCTATGGATTTGTAACGCCAGAAATCGGGTTTCGATACTTGTGGATGGCACAACACGGGTAGCCCATTGGGCAATTATTTGCTTAACTATAAACAAACAAAACATTCTTAGTGCTTATCGACCTTAAAGTGCTCGTATTTTTTATCACTTATTATCTTCAGATTGTTCGTATTTTTTTAAACTAACCACACTTGAATATCTGCATTTTTATGAACTTACCGTTCCCGAATGCCCACCTTTCCTTAGTGCTTACCAAACCTAATATTAGCTGCACGCAAACACTATATCACATAAGCCAGACTGAATAACTTGGATGTATTTTAGTCTGCCTAAACGAAAGAAGTAAAAGTTACCAACTTCGTTACTTTAAATAGATGTATTCTACCATGTATAATATTACAGTAATTCATCGTAAAACTTAAATAATTTCTCTAATTTGTCAACCATTCATATGTTTTTCATACCATCGCAAAAAAGAGAAAGTTTTTAAAACATTTGGTGTTGGTTTTTAAATTATAAACAAAAGTATATGTTATCCACATTAAAATATTTTTCTATTGTAAAATAGTGAGAAAAAAGTTTGTCTTAGAAGAGTTATGTTTCAAGATTACCCAAATCTTTATTTTTTTCTGATAACTTTTAAAGATTATTAGACTTTTGAAGTAAATCATCTCTTTCCTGAAAGAGCGTTTTTCGTTTTCCTAACACAGCAAAATAAGAGGGAAAATATTTTCTGGATTTTATGGGTTTTCGAAAACCTAGAAATTTGTCGTATATTGAAGTTTTCCTCCCGTTACTTTATCTATAATGTTTGTAAAACCACGCTCAATAGAAAATACCATCTTTCTTTTTTCTTCTTGTGTACTCCGTAAGAGAACGTTTTGTTCTCGTGGCGGGATATTATTTTTCTTAAGTTTACCCCTCAAGTATAACAAGGACTGTTTTCTGTTTCCGGAACAAGCTCATGGTGCGCTACTGCTGCACCTTCACTAGAAGGTCAGTTAAGATCTTTTTTGATTAAAAATATTAATGAAAAAAAGATTCAACATTCGTCTCAGTCAAGGCTCTGCTCCTACAGGAGAGATTTCTTTTCCTCACAAATATTTGCCCTTTATCAATAACATTGCAAACTGAACAACTGTTCCATATATCCAACATTCCAGGTAACCACTATTTAGGGTTAGTATTAAGATACACGGTGCCCTGAAGGGCCGACTATACATCACCGTATAATCGTTGCTATCACGAATTATTCAACGTTCGGAGACAATAAAAGGGCTCTAATGAAACGTTGGCTCTGATAAAATGTACACAACATGAATAAGGACCAGGTCGACAGACTCAAAGACTCTGAACTCGTTCCTTGTCTTCAATAATTATTTATTTTTATCTGTAGAGTTATCTATTTTTATCATACCCCCTCCGAATAACATTATATCTAATCTGATGTTTTGATGATCGAATGATTGAAATTTTCGCTTTTGTTGTTGTTAATGGTTGGTAACTAGTGAAAACAACAACGTTCACCTTTCTTAGTGAAAAGTCTAGCATGGCTGAGTTTATGGGCCACCATTATAGTGCCTATTAAGTGGAAATATTTTGATTCGATTACCTCGTTCTAAAAAACTCAACTATATACAGATTTAAACGTCGATAAACGTCGTTATTTAACAACGTTTTGTTTTGTTTTTTATACAAAATTATTTTCAAAACCATCAGAGAACAATGTAGTATAGTAAAAGGATTCCGTTTAAAATAATTACTGGCATGACTAGGTTTTACTGTGATCAGGTGTATGCACATTTTATACATTGGAAGTTTTTAATTATTTTTGTGGTTTGAAAAGTATTTTGAAGGTATTGTTTTATTACTATGACCATCCTCACAGCTATGCTGTATATTTACGTTAATACAGCAAACGATTATTTGTGAATCATGAAATTGGCTAAGATATAAGTTTTCTTTTAAGATTTAAAACTAACAGATTTATAAGCAAGGTTTCAAAAATTGCTTTTTGAGTTTTAAATCCATCAGATTTATGAGCGAGGTTTCAATGACTACTTTTTTTTTACACTTTCTGTTGCTTTAACTGATAAATATAACAAAACACCTATTGTGTCTTGAGTAAATGCAAAGTAATGAACAATATAAACTTAAGACCTAAAAAGAAACTCAGGGAATATAACTGGATGTTCATTAGAATCCCAGTTGATAGGAGCCAGAAAAAAACAGGTGTGTTATTTGTTTGTTATGACAGTAAATCTTTTATCAATGACTCTATACAGTTTCTTCTTTTAAATTCAAGAACTTGAGGGGGTAGCACCCGCCTACACACTTCACTGTTATCTACGAATATATAAACAAACGACGTGAATGGTACGATTCTGCTTGTCAGTTGAGGACAAGAGTTACTACACATGTGTGATGTGTTATAGTCCTGTTCGGGTAGTGTGCGTTATCGATATCTTTTTAGATGACTTTCCACACCAGAAGTCTTCGTTTTGAAAGCCTTTAAGTATCCCTATTTTATGTGATAAACTTAACTAAAATGAACGATGAGATATTACTCATTTATTTTAATAAATTAATAAATGCTATTAATATTTCGTAGTGCCCTCCGCGAGTACAGCGGTATGTCCATGGATTTACAACGCTAAAATCAGGAGTTCGATTCCCCTCGGTGTGCTCAGAGATAGCCCGATGTGACTTTGCTATAAGAAAGAAAAACACACACACGCAGTATACTTCATGATACTTCACAAGATGTGCATGCATAGAATGTAAAAACACACACACGCAATATACTTCATGATACTTCACAAGATGTGCATGCATAGACATGTAAATTGTTTGAAACTTATATACAAAAACGTATATTAAAAATTAGGAAGACAATTAATCTTTGATTAAAGAGCTCAAACGTTGTTACACCAGTTCACTGGAATCGCAGACACACCGAAAACAGACATTTCTACGATAATAATCGTTCCATTAAAACAAAGAAAATTCAAGGTTGTAAAAAAGGTGGAAATCTACTTGAGATACACCTGTCCATCAACAAGGAGGATCTTTTAGAAACGATTATTCAGCAGTTGAGATATGTTGTGTATCATAAAGAAATTAATTATGAGATTTTATAAATAATTGTTTAGCTATTCAGGTATGCTGTTTATCACTCTAAAATAGGTACAGTATTTTATAAACGTTCATACAACCATTGAAATATGTTGCTTATTTTATAAACGTTAATACAACTGTTGAAATATGTTGCTTATTTTATAAACGTTAATACAACTGTTGAAATATGTTGCTTATTTTATAAACGTTAATACAACTGTTGAAATATGTTGCTTATTTTATAAACGTTAATACAACTGTTGAAATATGTTGCTTATTTTATAAACGTTAATACAACTGTTGAAATATGTTGCTTATTTTATAAACGTTAATACAACTGTTGAAATATGTTGCTTATTTTATAAACGTTAATACAACTGTTGAAATATGTTGCTTATTTTATAAACGTTAATACAACTGTTGAAATATGTTGCTTATTTTATAAACGTTAATACAACTGTTGAAATGTGTTGCTTATTTTATAAACGTTAATACAACTGTTGAAATATGTTGCTTATTTTATAAACGTTAATACAACTGTTGAAATATGTTGCTTATTTTATAAACGTTAATACAACTGTTGAAATATGTTGCTTATTTTATAAACGTTAATACAACTGTTGAAATATGTTGCTTATTTTATAAACGTTAATACAACTGTTGAAATATGTTGCTTATTTTATAAACGTTAATACAACTGTTGAAATATGTTGCTTATTTTATAAACGTTAATACAACTGTTGAAATTTGTTGTTCATCATTACAATAACAAGCACAACATAATAGAAATAATCATACCATACAGCTATTGGAATATGGTGTATATTAATTTGACACTCAATGTTGTAGAGAGGCGAGAATAAAAGCATAAACATATCTTTAAACAGAATAACACTGATCGACTTAGTAAAAAAATTACAATAGAGAGCTGGACTTTGCTGCCAAGCCTAAAGGATATGCTACTATGACATGAACGTTTAGTACGTATTACAATCATAATGGGCACGGTAAAGCTAAGAAAAGATATCTCTCCAAATACACCCTTGACTTTCACTTCTCATTCTTAGTTTTGAAACAAAAATACGGTTTTCTACAATCTTAAAAATAAATCCACCTTTGTCACCTTCATTCTCTGTGGTGTCCTAACATAAACATACAAATCCCGAAAATTATTAAGAACAGTGGAAAAAATAACGTTCTTACATGTTATCATAGCTATATTAAGATTTTCTGATAACATGCTTAGATGTTAATCTGTTTCCTTAGGTATGTTAAGGTATTCTGACAATATTTTTACAGATTATCCAGCTTTCAGAGCCATATTAAGGTTTCCTGATGACGTGCTTAAGCGTTAACCTGTTTCCACAACTATGTTAAAGTTTCCTGATAACATACTTACATGGTTACTAGGTTCTATAGCTATATTAAGATTTTCTGAGTTTATTTTTTTCACCAGTTTAAACATTTTCTGTAATTTTGATCATTGACTAGCCCATTGGATCTTCTAAAGAGAAACTACAGTCAGACTTCCTGTACTTTTTTTAGTCTTCAGTTTTTCTCAAATTTCAAAGTCTTTGCAAGTATTTAGTTTTGTACATTTCCATAATTTCAGAAAAAAATCATGAATCACAGGTACACGTATAAAGTCAGTCAAGTTTCACTAGCTACATAAACAGCGTATAATCATTTATGCTAAGGGAACACGAACCAAGTTACTTTTAACTTAATCTCCATCACCAAATAAAATAACTAAATGGCAGTTTCACCTTAATGTATGGTGTCGACATTCTTTTGAAGACAGAACTATTGGCCTAAACTTTAATTAAATATGAAGAAACAATTTAACGTACTTGTAATAACCTTTTGTTTACATTCTCTTTTGAACGAAACATTTTAATTCTTGAGTTTTAAGTACTTTCCAATAATTCATCCTTTTCAAACTTGAAATTAACATTGTCATAAATCTTTTGAGAAACTGAAACCAATTTAGCAAAGACCTATATGTAAATATGTATGTATGTCTGCACATGACTGTGTATATAGTATAAGATTTTTGTGTAACTTCAGAACGGCATTTTGACTGTGTAAATTAAAAAGTAAATTGTTTTACAGATCGATAAAACCCACATGGAAACTGTAACTCAGTTAATGTAATACGTAATGCATCGTATTGATCCTGTCTTTGATTAAAAAGTATCTAGTTCTTGTATAATATGGGTTTAATCATTCTTCTTATACCAAGAATACCCTGAAATTGATTTTCGTATTAAAAAGTTAGTGGTACAAAACCAAGTTAATACTAAATTTATAAAATTTAGTTTTATTTTCAGCAATTCTGTTTAAAGATATTTAAAAAAAAAAAACAATAATCTATTTTCTTCATTAACTTTTAATTTACATTTTCAGGTGATTAAAATACACTGCATACCAAAATGTGTAATAATAACTGTATTATGTACCATTCACGTATTTTTTCTGTAAAGGTTTGTAGCTTTTAATCAACTATATAAAAGCTTATTTTGTATCAATTCTTAAGCAGGAACTATTATTTCATTTCTTTATCAATTTTTGGTTGTTGTTTGTATATGTAAATATATATCATTATACATTTATCCAAAATGGAGGTAAAGTAACGAAAATGTCTCATCATTTGTATGTAGGTTTTTATTTTTTCTGATAGACTAGTTATATAGAACCTAATCTTATACTTCTTGTGGTGGAAGTAAAAGATTCTATGGAACTTGATCTTGTATATGTTTAGGTGGAAGTAAAATATTCCATAAAACTTGATCTTATATTTTTTTCTGGTAGAAGTAAAGATTCTGTAGAACTTGATCTTTTATTGGTAGAAGTAAAACAGAAACGTTGCTATAAATAAAAGGAAAAACAAAACAAGAATAGATTTCTCAATCTCAATAAACTTGGCATGGCCAGGTGGTTAAGGCACTCGATTGGTAATTTGAGGGACGCAGGCTCGAATCCCCGTCACACCAAACATGCTTGCACTTTCAACCGTGCAGATGTTATATTGTGCGGTCAATCCCACTATTCGTTGGTAAAAGAGTAGCCCAAGAGTTGGTGGTGGGTGGTGATGACTAGTTGTCTTTCCTCTAGTCTTACTCTGTTAATTAGGAACGGCTAGCGCAATAGCCCTCGAGTAGCTTTGTGCGAAATTCCAACCAAACCAGAAATTAATCTCAAAACGTATAACCTTAGGAATTCTGTTTCTAACACGTCACCTCGCGTATGAAATATTAAATCTTTTTTTTTTTTTATTTATTTATCAATATTCTCATTTTTTATGCCATTATATTTTATATAAAATTACTAACATCTGAATTTATACACTCGCTATTAAGGGCGCTACGAATTTAAAAAAAAAGATTTACTTATAAGTGAGTGAGGAATGAAAGTGTTGTTCATTAGAGATAATGTTTCTCTCTTCGTAATTTTATATGCTTTGCGACATTTTTCAAAGTTCTAAGTGGATAAGTAAAATGGATTAGACTTTATCTGGTTACCTTATTAATGTGCAGTCTATAAGGTTGCAGTTAGATCTTGGTCGCTTTGAGATGGCTAAAATCTTCTCTTGGTATCTTCGGAAATTTTAATGATAATGACGTAGCAATCTGGATAATATATATATATATGTAATCGTCAAATTCATGTTGAACATTTTATGTTACAAATCTTCACTGTGCCGGTGATAAATTTGACATCATTTTTCACCCGAAACTTGGTTTAAGTGGTTAGTGAGTACATTAGTTTTAGAGGTTTATTGATTACGACAGGACTCTTTTAAAATGTGTGAAAGAATGAAGATTATGATTTAAAGCGAGCCTGGCAGAAGACATATCTTCTTCTATGTCTCAGCGGTAAGCCTCTGGGGTTATAATGATAAACACTTTGTTTCGATACCTGCGTCAGGCAGAGAGCTCATAGTCCTTTGTGTAGCTCTGCAAATAGCAACAACCAAACCAAATTCTTCCATGAATAGTTGTGATAAGTATTTAATGTTCCTCTTGATGACGAGAAACCCACTTGAAATAAAAATGTATCTCAGAACGGTTGGTATAGGTATTAACACATTTATTGAAAAGCAGAGAACAACATTTCGACCTTCCTAGGTCATCCTCAGGTTAACAAAGAAAGTTTGCAACTGACCGTTGCTGTACACCTGTCTTAGGAACAAGAGTATAAACAGGCACGGGACTGTAGGGGGCGCTGCAGTTAGATGTTAGGTTATTAGTATAGGTATAAAGATGTTCCTTTATATTGGTTTAATTTTGGTTTTAGTTACTGTATAAGTAGGGCTTCTTTGATTTTGCGTTTGTTTATATTTCTTTCCATACTTAGTATCTGGGAGTTTTCTGTGGTTATGTTGCGTTTGTTTGATTTGCAGTGTTCAGAAACGCGTGAAGGTGTATTTTTTTTTGCCCTTTGAATCTAGTTTCCATTTTTTGCTTGTTTCTCTAATATAGAAGTCGTGTCAGTTGTTGCATTGTATTTTATAAATTATCTTGGTGTTGTGTTTGTTTGTGTAGTTTTTACATAGTATGGACTTTAGTTTTGTACCTGGTTTTTGAATAAATTTGATGTTTACTGGAATGTTGCGTTTTATTATAATTTTTTTTCAAATGCTGGTTGTTTTTACTCTGATGTTGGGAACATATGGTATGCAGCAGTATGAGGTTTTGTAGTTTATTGTATCTTGAGATTTATTGTTGTTTGTTTGTTGTTGGTCTAGGTGTGTGCGTATAATTTTTTCCATGGTTTTTTGAAGAAGTTTGTTGTTGTTTTATTGTGTTGATTTCATCGTTGATTTTATCGGGTGAGCATAGTTTTGTGCCTGCGTTTATTTGGTTTCTTAATATACGTTCTTTTGGACTCAGTACACAAAACAAAACAAAAACTCAACGTATTAAGAAACCTATTTCCCCTCTCTTTTATAAACACTTTCATTGTAGTATGTTGATTAGTGAATGTTGTTTTTATTTTGATAATTCAATGATAATATATATTGTTAACATCATATTATTTTTGTCAGTTTCTGTATACTGACTTCACATATTGGTATTATGCCACATAATTGCCTACAATAGATTATTATTCATCAGTGGTCATAATCTCGTTTTTCTGGAACTAAATATTGAGGAACTTATAGTAAAAACAATGTGTAGCTGTATTATTTCTGTTTTCATAGTTACATTAATTTTGGCATTGCCATCCATACATCATTTTACATATAGAAAATACTTTTTACTACTTGTTTTGATGTTTTCTTCCCCAGACTGAAAGTTTGCACATTCAATGAATGTGTTATTAAAACTTCATATTATGTGTATTGATTTTTTATTCCTTCATTTCATACATAATTTAGGGATTGTCACCCTAAAGACACTCATTGTATAGTGTACAAAGCATTGAATATTCTACATTATACAGTTATCTAATGTTCATCTATTATTTACTGGTACTTCCTATTTCACCCTGTACCTATACTTTGTAAAGAAACACCAAATGTCTGTACGAAAGCTATCTTCTAGGGGTAATTCTAGGCACTACCGTGCTTAGTGATAGCTTGTTCCAAAGTACTCTTTAAAATGTTTTTATTCTGTCGCACTAAAGCCATTGAAGACAAGAAAAATAAAAAATGAACACTTTATTTCTTTAGCTAGATTCCACTTCTCCAAAGCAAAAACATTTTCAATGAAGCTAGGAGTCCCACAGTCTGTAAAACACTCCATAATGACCATTAGCTGCTCAAATAAGGTTACAACTCAACTATAGCAGTTATTTATAAGCATGGGCACTCACAGAAATATTTTCTTGGAGAGGACAAAATATGTCTGTAGGAAATTATCTTTTACAGTTTAAACACAAATTTAATATTTTAGTAAAAATTACTAAAAATATTTAGTTTACGTGAAATTTTATGTGAAATTTAGTGGGCAGTAAATGCCCATTCCTGAAGACGACCATGCTTATAAGCATCATGGAGTAATAGATTGAATAAGGCAGCCATTTTTTTCTCGGCGGACCCCTAGTGACAATATTCACCTAAAACGCATGCGCTGTGTAGAATGTAACGTGAAATTATTGTTTTGAGCTTGTTTATTATTGTGGAATTTTATAAACGCCTTTGCTTTATACTTGACTAAATAAAAAATACTCTTCAGTATTTCACCCGCTAACTATATCCAACGAAACTACAATCACAATGCAAATCATTTGAAAGTTTTAGATTTCGTGTTGATTTAGTCAGCAAAACAGAAATGTGCACTTAAACATTTGCTATACTCTTACTGTGTATATGAGAATTTTCTAGGAATTTTGAAAACCGTTAATGGTTTATTTTTCTCGGGTACGTTGATATAATGTATCAAAATTCACGTGTTCACTACAAACAAATTAACTTTTTCTGTCAGTATACAACGATTACCGCATCGTTAGAGTAATGTGCTGTTGATCACGCTCCAAAATACACTATAATCACACAAATGTAGAGTGTTTCCATGGATACAATTTCTGCATAATTTCGTTCACAAACAAAACACTTTAAGACCTTAGAATACGAAATACGTAGGCTCTCACAGAGAAATTCAGAAGTTCTATTTTAAGGATATATAAAATCAATAAAAATTTTTATCAATTCTTGAACAGAATTTAAACAAGCATAAAATTTATTTTACTTTATAAATAGATGTGTTTATGTATATTTTATAAGAAGGTAAAGTGTACTTGTGTTTGGTTGCTTTATGTGAGAGATACCTTACTGAAGATTACAGACAATCAGTTGTGGCTTAGTGTGAGTGATATTTTACTGGATATAATACAAAATCAGTTGTGACTTAGTACAAATGGTATGTTTAAGGAAACAAGAGGATTTGTGTCTCAATATAAGATATAACAAAATAATAGTTGTAGTTCAATGTAATTGGTATCTTACTGGATATAACACAATAATAGTTGTGATTCAAGGTAAGTGATATCTTAATGGATACGATGTCTGTCCAATGCTTTTAAAAAGTTTATGAATTAGTTTGTCAAAATTTATATCTAAAATGTTAAATATGATTGTAATTGAATGCTGTAATAATGGATATAACATGATCTTTAATTGAATTTGATACTTATAATGATGGTTAAAGAAATAAAATACTTTATATGACTTAACAAAGCAATAGAAATGTAAGGGTAACTTGATACATAAGAATGTTTATGCTTACTCTCCTATATGAAATGTTTTCCTGAACGCATGCTCTATTACAACTGAAGCGCAAGTAATTAAAGTGTGGAAAGAGCTGGTGTAATATAAATAAGTATTAACGTTTTTTTTAAATTCAGAATCTCTACAATAAGGAACGTTGACTACAGAAACTTTTAAATTACAAAGCAGTATAGAGTTTTATACGTTTAATCAATATATTTTTTTAATTAGGCTATCCAAACTAGTAACTTATCGCTATCACAACCAGAGCATTACTTAATACAAAAGATACAAGTGGTTATCTGTTTGTTTGTTTTGAATTTCGCGCAAAGCTACACGAGGGCGATCCGCGCTAGCCGTCCCTAATTTAGCATTGTAAGACGAGAGGGAAGGCAACTAGTTATCACCACCCACCACCAACTCATGGACTACTCTTTTACCAACAAATAGTGGGATTGACCGTCACATTATAACGCCTTCACGGCTTAAAGGGCAAGCATGTTTGGTGCGACGGGGATTCGAACCCGCGACCCTTAGATTACGAGTCGAACGCCTTAACTCACCTGGCCATCGATTAATTTATTGAAAAAAATTGTATTAAAACAAGTCCAATCACTGGAATACTAATCACTGTCTTACTTGTATCTTTAAATATTTATGAGTTAGTGGCAAAACACTATTTTAGTTTACTTCCCTACAGCTAGCGAAACTGTGTTGTGCACATTCATTGTACATGTGTGTCAACCAATTTGTTCTTGTGAGAGTTCTTGTTCTCCATTTGCTTGTCTCATGAGAAATGGAATCCTGATAGAAACTAATCTAATCTAGGGATTGATTGATCTCAGTTGGGATACCACATGTGTACAAACTATTTTATAAGTAAATTGGATAATTTCAAATAATGTTTACAAAAATATATTGTAGTACAGTATGTTTGACGAAGATTAAAAATAAATAGAATTTTTGCCTGTGAAGGCCTGTGTAACAAGACAATATTAATGTTGGCCAGTTAAGTTGCTTGTTGTTTTGACCATTTTATGTTTTTATTTTATTTTTCCTGTCTCTGCTTGCTAAGCTTAGAAGCACTTCTGTAAGATAAGTGTGAAGTTTATCATCTGAGTAAATGTCCGTATTTTAGTGTGTTTGGTCTACCGGAAAATACTCAAAATACAAAGTCTTAGGCAATGGGGTGAAAACATCTTTAAGACACTAACACTGTGTATTCGGTTCCGAGCCATCCGTCAAGCACAGTGAACAGATGAACACAGAGAGAGCTGCTTCAGATCAATGCAGACAAAAGGACTCGAGATGTATGGATAGCCAACATCTTCTGTAAGCTTTTCTCATCTGTGTCTTACTTCATCACCAACGAATAGAAAGACTTTGAGATAGTGAATGGGAACAATTTTGAAAAAGCGGAAAAAGTTCTTTATATTTCAAAGTGGTTTTTCTCTTTTTGTTCCCAAGAGTAGAGATATTTTATGTTCTCAAAGTGTCAATCTCGTTGCATCCAAACTTCTGTCAAAGAAGAATTCATTAAGGAAATGAGCTTCTGGATCATCATATTTAGTTTTGTTTAAGTTAGCATCATAAAAACAAGATAAACGAAGTGAAGAGAAGGTTGATTGGGAGCTTATATATCGATTGTTCAGTTGTCTTTAATAACGGGACCGAATATCTATATGATAAGTAATCTTATAGAACCTAATAGTTAACTAGATACCAATGTGGCGATCAGCAAGCAAATACCCATTTCAGTAGCTAAAGAATTAATATGGGCATTGATTAAATTGGTAAAAGTAGAATTGGTATGGGCATTGTTTTAATCTATAGTAAAAGGATTAACATTGACATTGTTAAAATCGTTAGTGACAAGGCTAATACAGACATTGTTTAAATCAGTGGTGACAAAACTAACACGGACAATGTTTAAATTACTGGTGAAAAGAATAATATGCACATTGTTTAAATCAGTAGTGGTCATGTCCGATTACAGAAAGGTGCAAGAAGGGTCATTTGCCTCTGCTTTCATTCCACAAAATATTGCACATATTATAATGTAAACTTAACATCGTAATTAAACTAAATATTATTATTATATTTTTATTGAAACTATAAATTTCTGTTTGTGTTTAAACAAACATAATGTGTGTATATATGTGTAAAAACGGCCGGTATGGATAGAGAAAACTCTATGCAGAGGAGTGAACAACGTTTCGACCTTCTTTAGTCATCGTCAGTGAGTTTCTCGTCATCACGGACACATAATATATATTATTTTATTATGTTGACTTACACTGTAAACGGATTTAGAACGCTAAAATCAGGGGGTTCGATTCCTCTCGGTGGACTCAGCAGATGGCCCGATGTGGCTTTCCTATAAGAAAACATATACATTACAAAAGCTGCTTTTCTGCCTTTGAAAATATTTTTGTGGACGCCTAAGGTAGTGACTAGATTAACACGAGCAACGTTTAAATCACCAGTAAAATTATTAACATGGAAATTTTTCAAACAAGTAGTAAAAATATTAATATGTCACTGTTTTAACCAATAGTAAAAGGTTTAAATCGGTAATGACAAGATAAAATAAGCAATGTTAACAAGCAATGTCTAAATCAGTGTTTAAAAGATTAGTATCTACATTGATTAAATCAGTTTTAAAAGTACTGACACGGATGTTGTTCAAACCCGCACTAGAAATATTAACGTATGAATGTCATTACATCATTATTTTTAAACCAATAGTATAATAAGAATCAAAGGCATGTTTTCTTCTTGTTTTTTTTTTGTTAAGCGTAAAGCTACATAATGGACTATTTGTGCTGAGGTCACCACTGGTATGGAGACCCAATTTTTAGCATTGTTAGCCCAAAACCTCACTGCTGAGTCATTGAAAGGCATGGTTTATCAAATGATAGATTTTTAATTTTTAAAACTACAGTATGAAGACAGCTTTGGAAAATATTCTTCTGAGATATGTTGATTGGTTTCGTTCAATTTATTTCACATAAAAGAAAATATGTGGTACCAGAATCTGGGTTAAGATGAGAACTTTAATGGAAAGAAATGATTAACAATCATAAAGTACTTGTTATCAGTCACCTTAGTACAATAGTAATTAATACACAGCACAACCATAGTCTAAGTTTAAAACTAAAATTCAAGTTGTTATTGTTGTTCGTAACTAGAAGAAAAATATATCTGTAGAAGTTTATTGTGTGTTTTTAAAGACGTAGGTGTTTGTGTGTCAATTATTTTATTGACTAATTTTTATTAATAAATAACGATAAATTTAGTAATCATTATATGATTTTTTGCATTATTCAACACATATGAATTTAGTTAAAAGGGGGTCTAATCTATTTTTAAAAGATGTCTAACGTCAACTAGTTTTGTAAACTCGAGCATGTTGTTCGAAAAATACAACGCTGCTGAAATAGTCATGCCGACTAGATTGCTGAAAGGTTTACCCGTAGGAACATGAGTCAGGAAGGCTAGAGGCAAAAGGCGTTTCATACTACTTTCTGAGCATGTTGTGATAGATGAAGACAGATGAGCATGTTGTAAACACAATAACCTTCATGTCATGGAATATAATAAATGCTATATGCTTTTGACCGTTAGGGCTTTCACAAAGGGATATCTGTGCATCGTACTTATTTAGACGAAATAATAGTGTATGGGTTTGATCATTAGCAGCCTATACAAAGTAATACCTATATATCTTGCTTATTCCGTGCGCTTTAACAGTACAAGACCTTTACCATTAAAGTCTTGCATAATAAGCTATCTAAGTATCGTAATCTTATGAAGAGAAACCTAATTATTTTATCCCAGGCGTCCCTGTGCCTCTGAAGTCTTTGCACTTTATATAATACAGTGAAGACACAAGCCGACGACAAAATCAACAAGCTAAGTTGATGTTAAGCCTAATAAGACTTCCAGATATTTTCCAGACTTTCAATATTTGATATTGTGTAATATGTTTCACAAAATTAGCTACATTGTGGGAAAATGTGCCTCGTTTGTAATGTAGCAGTGAGAGAGAACGATACAGTGATGTTTACACGGTAAAAATTATACAGAATAGTGTGTGTTATTCAACAGTTGAAAGATGGATTAGAAAGTGAGAATGCAAGCATAAATAAAGTAAGAAACGAGGTAGGAATGGGCTAAGTTACTGACAAAATTTAGTTTAAGACTAACACGAAGTAGGAATGGATGGGAGTTTTTATTCAATTTTTTTTATAGTTGTGTAAGAGCTTATTTTTATATATATTAAGTCTTGAATGTGAATGAGCTCTAGGCCTATCCTTCCCATAACTTTTCTAAGAACTATCTCTCAACATTTCCTGGCTTTTAGTGATAATTTTGCTATATTTGTTTATTTCTTTCACCTATCCAGAGTGGCAGCCTTTCCTTTGGCTGCATTAACGGCTAAAGCTTGTTTCTCATATTTTACATTACTCTGTCTAACCTTATATCTATTTTTGCAACAATAGTTTCTTCACTGGGACAAAGACTGTCTAGGCTAGCAACATAAGGTTTTATCATTTTCTCTCGTTTTGCTTCTTTGAAAGTCATATTTCAAAAATCTCACTGTTTGAAGTACAACCTTAGTGTGAAAACAGTGCAGAGGTAAATTATACATTCGAGCAAAGCAGCGTCAGGCTTTGTCGGTGGTAGCGTTCGTCTTCACACAGGAAACTCATGTCATAGGCACCGACTGCTATGGTAAAATATATACAAAAAGATAATTAAAATTGATAAATAGATGTTTTAATATATATGGTGTTTAGAGTTGCCTATTATTCATTGAAGTGGTGAGTAAAAGGCAACTCAAATCACCACATATGTAACGTACTGTCCACCACATATAGCCTAATCTTGTTTGTTTGATTTACCTTTGTCCAGCGTTACTAAAAGAAAGCAGAATTCTCCGAAACGGATGTAAGTGACAAGAGGTATATGAAATTGATAGATTAGGCTTAATATTCATTTTTGTATATTTTTTATATTGACAACGTTTAGGATCAGGACGCCCTTCTTCTGATGATTTAAAACTTTGATAGAACAAAACGTTATACTTTTATGTTATGATAATAAATGTAAACAGTAGACTGCTTCCTGGTCCCTGAAGAACCTTAACTCGTTTTATCATAAAACTCAAGCATACAAACTCTTGTAGTAGACAGGTCGGGGGAGCGACCCATTAGCGGGCATGAACTGGCTGAGGCTAGATTGCTGAGAGGGTCTGGAGGTCAGATTTTGTTTACAAACCAAATTACCGTGTATATAGAAGTCCGGGAACAAGAGCAGACCTCCTGGTATGTCGTCGTGAAGTGCTAAGAAAACGTACGTTCATGATATGTTCCTCGAAAGAAGTAAAGAAAAACAAAACCCAGCTGAGAACTTGAGTGAAGTGGAAAGAGTGAAGAAAAAAAACGTAAATATGTTAACCTCGACAAGCAGAATATACACTAACACAAATGTAGGTTTAATAATATACAGGTTGACAAATTAAAATATATAATTGGCATTAACGGAAGTTCCGTTTGTTGTATCAAATTTAACTATGGTGAAAAGTAATATAAAAATACAGTTATTAATTAAACAGTTCATTCACTCTGTAGAACCGAATGTTAAATTATATGTAATTCCATTATATTATTTATACGCCTAAATTAAGTTACTAATGTACGCAGGTAAAATCACTTAAAATTCCCATAAATAGTAAACACAATCAAATAATAACATTCAAATAAGTACTGACTCAAAACGTGATAGGGCAAACAACAGACTCGAGAGATGTAGAAATTTTTATATTAGCAGTTTTTTACCTTGCCTAAATTGGGGCTATTAATTCTCGCTCTGCTAACAACTAGATATCTTAGAAGAGAAATAACCCAAGTTTAATATTGTGTCAACAATGCATTAAGCTAAGACGATTCGAATCGATAAGGTTTGGTTTATTTTGAATTTCGCGCAAAGCTTCACGAGGGTTATCTGCGTCTAGCCGTCCATAGTTTAGCAGTGTAAAACTAGAGGGAAGGTAGCTAGTCACCACCACCCACCGCCAACACTTGGGCTACTCTTCTACCAACGAATAATGGGATTGACCGCAACTGTATAACGTCCCCATGGCTGAAAGAGCGAGCATGTTTGGTGTGACGGGGATTCGAATCCGAGACCCTCGGATTATGAGTCGACCATTTAAAACAAAGAAAAAATAAGTTTTTTCAACACAAATTTAAAAGAAAAACCTAATCTAGTTTAAAAGAATAAAGCTAAGCTAATTCAAAGCAGTGCACAAACATATTTTAAAACAGTAAGGGCCAGCTTAAAAGAACTTTTATAAGTAAAACCATTTGAAATGAATTATACACCTAAGATAGTACAAAATAAGATTGTAAGACCATATAAAAACAAAACATGAAGCTAAGGCCACTGATAGAAAGTAATAGTGTAAGGCAGGTGGAAAAAATAAATTGGAGATTATTTCAAACAATATACAAATTTAAAACACATTGAACATATAGAGTTAAGGCTCCATAAAACAATGCATTAGGCTAAGGCAGTCGAAAGTAAGATATCAGAAATAGTTTAAAACAGTACAAAGAGCATGAATATAGCGATAATCATTTATAACAATGAAAAACCTGAAACAGAGCGAACAATAAAAATAAAAATTTAAAACAATATATAGACTTAAAACAGTTCAAAACAATGTTTAGGTTTAAGACAGTTTAAACAATGTTTGACTTAATATTTTAAAACAATAAATTTAGAATATATTAAAACAGAGTATAGACTCGAGATAGTTTAAAACTATAAAGTTAAACTCTTCAAAGCAGGTTTGTTTTTATTTAAGCACAGAGTTATACAATGGGCTATCTTTGCCCACCAAGGGTATTGAAACCAGGTTTCTAGCGTTGTAAGTCCGCAGATATTCCGCTGTGCTACTTGTAAATTAAAGAAAGAACAAAACATTTAAAGCAAAGTATAAACATGAAACAGTTTACGGTTGTTCATTTTCTTACTAATAAATAGACAGTGGTAGTTTTATTTTTCCAACATCGTAAAATACTTTGCATTTCGCTTTGTAAATACCTTGAATCTGCTTATTCCTCGTTTCCCGCTGGCACACCGATAAGTCTACGGATTTACAACGCTAATATTAAGGGTTCGATTCCCCACGGTGGACACAGCAGATAGCCCGCGGTGGGTTTGCTATAAGAAAACCACTCAAATGCTCAGTGATCAAGCGTTTCGATTTGAATCTATATTAAAGAGATTCATTTACGTAGCGTTTTGCTTGAGTACCTTCAGTCACAATATATCCGTCTATCAAACGTTTCATTTTGTAGCTACATTAAACATAATTATTCATAGAGCGTTTTATTCTGAGTGAATTCAATCCACCCGTTTATTTAGCGTTTTTTTTTTTTTGAAACTACGCAGAACTAATTGGCTTTAGCAGCTTTTCAACTTGCAGTAAACCTTTTGCCCAACACTGTTATTTATTTCATGTATGAATACACATACCATAATAATAAAATAAAAAACAAATTGGTATAAAATAAAAATTTGGAGAGATGAAACATTCTACGATATTAACAACCAAAATATATATTTGGAAGATCCTAAATTTCTGAACGATTTATTGGTTACTTTTCGTTGCTAATAATTTCCGCTATACGTTAGCTAATGTAACCCACGAATGGCCGCCTCTCAGATTTACTCAGAACATCTTCAACACGAAAGTTTTATGTTGTTAATCACGTTCGTGCAGACTTCAAAGCCATCGTTCAGGATATGCGAGTTAGAAGCAAATATAATGTGTAATAGAGAGTACACAATATTTTATGTTTAATCTTTACAAGGCTTTGCGATGTATATCCTCAATAATAATCACCACACTTGGTGATGTTACTAGACGAACGTAACAACATTCATCACACTATATGATGTTTCTAGTTTTTCTTAAGTAACAACAGCTATTAATGGCTCAGAGGTAAGCCTGAAGGCTTATCACTCTAAAAGTCAAGGATTTAGACCCATAGAATGCACAATGTATATGGCCCTTGTGTAGCTTTGCGCTTAAACATAAGAAACAAACATTATCCACATAGCCACTTCAAAGAAAATTTCTTAAGTAACAAATATTTTCCATGTGGTCATTTTCTAAAATTCTTAATTAAGCAGCAACGACCGTCCATACGGTCATCATCGACACAGCTTTATTAAGCGTTAACAACTTATGATAAGGCTAGTTTCGACATAACTGTATCAAGCGTAAACACTCATCCATATCATTAGTTTTGTAGTAATTACGTATTTAAACACAAATAACCAGAATATAAAATATTTCATTTCGCCTTTGACGTTTCTATGTAATTGTTATTCTACGTTAGTACTTGTGTTGTGATGAAACTAAATGTACTTATATATACTCTTCAAAAAAAGAAACGCAAAAGACAAAATTTGAGACATATTGTTAACAAGTTTATTCCGGGTAGTTCTGTATGACATGTGTGAAACTTTGCACATTCACTGCTGAACATCCAAAGTCTGCAAAGGCGAAGTCCACGCTCACGAGTTGAAGTTTAACGTCACTCAACGTCATTACGAGTATGCCCCCATGAGCATCAATAACTGCTTGGCATCGGAAACGATGAGATGACGAATCACATCCTGTGGAATAGCTGTCCACTCAGCCTGCAAAGCTGCTGCAAGCTGAGGTAGAGTCTGCGGTTGAGATTGTCGCCGTCGCAGACGTCGGTCCAACTCGTCCCAAAGATGTTCGATAGGGTTTAAATCTTGTAATCTGGAGGGCCAGGGAAGAACGCTGATGTTTGGTGTCTCAAAAAGACAGTGGTGAGTCGAACTGTGTGAGGACGGGCGTTGTCATGCTGAAAAACGTCGTTGACTTTCACCATGATGGGTTGCACATGGGGCCTAAAAATCTCGTCGACGGTTGCGTACGGTCTGATCGGAAATCCTACGCAGCCCTGGTATGGTTGAGGCAGTAGACGTCGCAGTGGTGGTCCTATCCCGAAGGTGACGTAACCGGATGTTGCGATCTTGTGCGGGCATGGTTACACGAGGTCTGCCAGATCGTGGACGGTCACGAGTTGATCCATGTTGTTGGTGACGATTCCATAGCCTTGTGATGGTGCTTGGGTGGACATTCACAGCTCTGGCAACATCTGATCGAGATCCGCCTGCTTCCAAGCGACCAATGGCATTGTTGCGTTGTGCTTCAGTCAGTCTTGGCATAATTGTATTGCGTGTCGGTGGCTTAACACTGAGCTATGGAAACCGAGAACCCGTCACTTTTATAGGGATTTTGCACATGTTGCACTTGCAGATCTCTCAAACAAATTTATTGGACACGAATGCGTTTTGGCGAAAAAACTGATGTTTTCCTCCGTTTTCAAAGTGCACAACTTTTATTGTCATTTTGGTCTGACAATCAGTGCTTTAACACGTGTAACATCACATACTCTGAGCTTGTAATGTTATTACATATATTTCTCTTTAAAATAACGAAAATATCCCTTTTGCGTTTCTTTTTTTGAAGAGTATATATTGTGATGAAACTAAATGTACTTATATTGTGATGAAGCTAAATGTACTTATATATATTGTGATGAGACGTGTGAAGTGTCAGGTAAATAAATATCGATTTGTCATTTTCACCTATTGCTTCCACACAAATCACGTGTTATAATAATAATACACAAACGGAAATAATTTTCTGCAAGTACTTATAAATATTTCTAACATAAGAGAGTAAGTACAAATGTGAATGGAGAGAATATAAAGTTGTTCAGTAAGTTTCAATAAGCAATGGAAAACGTAAAGTCATTTTCATTCACTCCTCTCTATAAGTTGTATATATTTGCATATATAGGTGGCGCTATAAATATAATTAGAATTATATGAGAATTGCTATACTTATATTTAAAACTATTGGTTGCTACCTGTCATTTTGATATCTGCTTATTATTAATGTTTTAGGTTTAGGTTTGTTATTTGTTTTAGTATTCTAATGCTCTCTAGGAAACATTTCTTTAAAATGACTAATGATGTATTTTTAACTAACATTAATGTTTTGTTAATATTAACAAACTAATTTTAACCAAAGATCTAAATTTCATTATAATTTCAACCCTAGGTTGCATCTGTACGTACTATAAAACCTAACCTACCGTTTTATAATCAGCAACGGCATCCACTCTCGACATACACTGAGAGTTTAGTAGGCCACAACTCACTCTAAACTTACACTCACAGCTTCCTAGGCAATATCTTTAACCCTTGTGTACCCCTACACCAACACGTCTCTATAGACTACACTTATAAATCTGGATTTGGTATTTAATGGATAAAACTTGCATCCACTCTAAGCCTACACCCATAGCTTCCATGGTTACATGGAACCACCTAGTAACCACCTCTACACTGCCATTTACAGTTTTATACTTTGCTTGTTAAATCTACTGGAAGTCTGAGCATACAGTTTTAAAATGAGAACCTTTATCAACTCTATAAATCTTCATCTACAGTTTTCAAACACTTTTAATCTAAAATCACAACATTGATTACATACAAGATAGAAAATAAAGGCACCAAATCTGAAGTGTTACTACAGCTGTTCTGAAAGTTGTAGTGTCACTAGTCATATATTTATAAAAGTCGTAGTGTCACTACCCATATAATTTTAAACAGGTCTAAACACGGTAACATTACATATACTAGAATAATTTAAAATCTGTTTTGAATTTGTTTGTTTTTTGAATTTCGCGCAAAGCTACTCGAGGGCTATCTGCGCTAGCCGTCCCTAATTTAGCAGTGTAAGACTAGAGGGAAGGTAGCTAGTCATCACCACCCACGGCCAACTCTTGGGTTACTCTTTTACCAACGAATATTGGGATTAATCGTCACATTATAACGCCCCACGGCTGAAAAGGCGAGCATGTTTGGTGTGACGGAGATGCGAACCATCGACCCTCAGATTACGCGTCGCACGCCTTAACCCACCTGGCCATACCTGGCCGTTTTAAATTTAAAGAGATAATTAGTCATAAAGCGGTAATTTTTTTTTTATCCTGAGAAAACAATGTTTATATTAAACTGAAGAATGCATACTACATAGACCTCGCCTTGTACAAATTTATCTTAACTACGAAATTCAACTTGGATCAACATCTTATGATGTAGTGAAGGTATTCAAATACGGTTCTGAAATTACGAATTATTATTTTTTGCTTCAACGCAGTGTGAAGTTGTTAAAATTAGTAACAATATTGTCGAAAAGACGGCAGCACTATTTATTCAACAATTCCCTTCTTTCTTTTTACACGTTAAAAATCGTTGTAATTTACATGATTGTGAAGTAAAATAAATTCAGTTAAAATATTTATCGCCTTTCAAACCAGCTGGATAAATAAATCCATAACTGGCTAAAAATAAGACCATGCTAAAACAATAATAGATACATTATAGTTAAAATAAAGTTTTATGTTTAAGAACATCCCCCCCATCATTAATTCCCGTCACACCAAACGTGCTCGCCCTTTCAGTCATGGATGCGTTATAATATTACGATCAATCCCACTATTCGTTGGTAAAAGAGTAGCCCAAGAGTTGGCGATGGGTGGTGATGACTAGTTGCCTTCCCTCTAGTCTTACACTGCTAAGTTAGGGACGGCTAGCGCAGGTAGTCCTCGTGCGGTTTTGCGCGAAATTAAAAAAACAACAACAAAAAAACAATCTTCGTCATTACGACTTAGCGTGTCAGGATTTTGACACTAAAAATCGGTTTTCCAAACCTGTGGGGGACACGGCACAGAGAGCTCACTGTGTAGATTTGTGCTTTAACAACAACAACAAAATTTTAAATAGGAAGGAGTAGCGATTTTTAATAAAAGTATTGTAGAATTAAAACCAGTTAAGTTTGAATAAAGGGAACGGCATCTATAAAAAAGGCAATTTATATTAACTTTAAACACAAAATATATAAAAAAGTGCATATCTTTATTATTTTATTTCTCAAGAAATTCGGGACAAATTGATTAAATTCTGGTGTTTGTCACGATATCAAATTACATGCATTTATTTTCTTTAGAAATTCAGAATGAATTGATCTAATCGTAGAGTTTGTCAAATATCAAATTACACGAATTTCCTTCCTCTAACAGTTCAGGACGAATTTATCTAATACTGGGTTTTTCTCACTATGTTAAATTACATAAAATTCCATTCTCTAAAAATTCAGGACGAGACGATTTAATATACTGGTTTATGTTACTCCGTTAAAGTATATTATTCTCTTTTGTCGTTTGACTATATATAGAATGAGTTGATAAATATTCGAATCTGTTATTATGTGTCAGGTTTCACAAAACTACCGTTTAGCTCTGTGGTTAGCGAGTTCATCAAATATTATTGTTTGTTGCTATAGCTGTCAAGTTCAGTATCTTTAGCATGTCCTTTCTTTAAGACTATAGAATGAATTCATTCGTCACTGGGATCTGTTGTTAGGTGAGGCTATATGACTTTAGACTATGTTTTAATCATCATAAGCTAATCATGACTATTATGTGTTGATAGGATCAGGTATGCCTGACCTTAGCTTTATTTTCGACTCTATTTAACGAATTAACTGAATTTTGATCCTTAATTGACCAAGATCACTTTTAACCTTTCTTTCTCTGTGACTCTTGTATTGCTATTCTTTGATAAATCGAATGATAAAACTTTGATATTTATTTCCAATACCACTCTGTCTGACCATTCTAAATCAAATACTGGTGTTTGTCGCCAAGTCCAGCTGCATACCAAATGTAGCAGAATGAGTTGATCAAACATTATTTCCCGGTCGATGGGTCGAGCAAGCTACATGTGTTTAATATCTTTATATGAATCTAGTCTAGTGAACTAACGCAAAGCTAATTAGGCCTTTCAAGAGTTTCCTCTACAATTAATCAATCCATTGCAGGCTAACATGAAAGAATTTGATTTTTATAAGTAACGATGTATAGTTTTTGAAACATGAAATTATGTGGAATATTATATATATGTTTGTACATGAATAAAATCTCCTTTACCTATACATTCCATTGCGTAAGGAGTGATAGAGCATTTTTTTAAAGAACTGCGATAGTTTTACTAGGAACATCCTCGACACGAGTTAGAGGATAGAAACTCTGTATGATGCACTAGGTTAGAAAATATTACTTCGTATAAAAACACAATAATTAATGTAGTTTATATGGATTTGTCTTCTATAAACAATATTAATTACAGAGCTACGTTATTTTCAATGTTGATATCTTTTTCCGACATGCCCCCTCCTAGTGGGTCAGCGATAAACTTGAAGGCTTATAATGCAAAAACTCAAGTTTCAATACTCTTTGTGAGCACAGCACAAACACTCCAATGCTTAGTATCGTGTTTAATAACAAACAATCAAGACTTTAGGCATAGTTACATTAGAACAACTGCAGAGAAGGTTATTTCATATCTGTATTTAAAAATCTAACGCTAATGAACATTTGCAATAAAGATTATTCCATTTAAAGCTAATGAAGAAGTGCAGAGAAGGTGTAATGCTCAATATATATATCTTTTGTGCTTTAACTGGTTGAGCATTCATTTGACTTTATTATCAAGACAATGTCGAGTTACTTATACACGTTCTGTACAGACTAATAAATCATCTTATGTTTCAAGCTCGGATGAATGACTCGGTTGGGAGAGTTGGATAAAATCTCACCCTTTTCACTACACTCAAGACTTACATGCAGAATAAGGTAAAGAAAGGATAAGCCGAAAGCCTTGCGTTATTTGTCTGTGGAATCTTGCGGCCACCTTGTCGCCACTCGGTCGTGTGCACGTTCCGTGATGACCATTGTCCAGCTTACTTAGTGATCTCTTCCATTAAGACCAAAGAAAGCCGACATAGAGTCTGGACAGACATCACTTGAGTGATGGAATTCATGGAATTGTTTTAGCAGAAATTCTTCAGTTTGGCATTTTACTTATGGTCATCCACTTTCCGATTTCCAGGAGATTATGACAACATTCACTAATGGATAGGGAGTCATCATAATATGATTTCCTAAAATCACATACCAAGTAAAAACCACGTGATTTATGAGTACAAAAGATATGGATCGTTTAAAAACAACATAAGTCTATACATACAAGAATCAGACTTTGACATGAGTATTCTTAGAAAGATTTAAGTAAATCCAATTTGATTTCCGCATGAAAGCGAAGCTGATTTCTCCAGTGAACAACAGAATATTGAAAGTATCTTTCAAGTAGCTTAATTTCTAATGGAAAATAAGCGTATTAGTTTTATGTTGAGGTATTGTATAGATAAAAAGAACTTTGAAACGTGCTCTGCTCTCACTGGTATTACTGGTAAAAATGAAAATAATGTCGTTACACTAAAATCGTCAATTTTTGTTAAATTATTTCATATAAAATAAGAAAGGTCTCATTTAAAGAACACGTCTTTCATCAGCAACGCTTTAAAAATGTACATCTTTTGAATTACTTTATCAAATATAATTTATGACGAAGAATAATTTATGTATTTGTGTGTTTGAAACGTCACGTTGCGGAGCAACTGATGTAAATATTGTTTACGCAGTCAAAAACATTTAGTACTTTGCTGTTATTACTAAAATGCAAAACTGAAAATTTATATGTATCCACGCACGGACCTAATGAACCTTTATATCGTTTTGGTGAAGATATTCATCCATACCCTGCGAAGTATTTACATAGATGTACAACAGATAACAGACAGTACTAAACATATTTGTATAGACAACTGTTGCTTAAAACAAAAGTTAGCGAGGACCCGGCATGGCCAAGTGGTTAGGGCGTTTGACTCGCTATCTGCGGGTCACGGGCTCGAATTCCTGTCGCATCAAATATGCTCGCCCTTTCAGCCGTGTGGGCGTTATATGTTACGGTTAATTCAATAATTCGTTGGTGGAAGAGCTGTCTCACACTGCTAAATTATTGACGATGAGCACAGATAAATTCGTGTAGCTTTGTGCGAAATTGAGAAACAAACAAACACACAAGCAGCGTGAGCCGTTGTCATGGCAGCAGTTGTTTTAAATTACTTTTCAGATTTGTATCTGAAATAGACAAATAAATGGAAAGAAAAACATTCGAAGTTAATGTGACTTTTATTACAAATTTTGGGTCTAGTAATTTGTAATTGCTTAACATTTATTGTTTGTTATTAAGAACAAAGCAACATAGACGGCTATCTGTGCTCATCACGGGTATCGAAACCCCGATTTTTTTTCTTGCTTTTCTCCCTACGTTTGAAATTATATATGTGAATTAGCGTCTCCGGTTTCAGGTTAACAGCGTGATAATTTTGAGTTTCCAAATCACTAAAGACTACAGATATCAATAATACTTCAGTTCCGATGAGTTTTGAGAAAACGACACTGAGCATGAAATTCTTACAGCTACACGACATCGTTATGTGAGCACATACGTTTTGACAGTTGGAATTCAACTTGGAATAGAAGAAGAAAAACTTGATGCTAACGTTGACACAAAAAGTTCAATAGAAACAGTAATTTTGATAGTCTAAGCTCGTAAGAGAAAAATTACAGCCCAAACAGTAGGCCTGGGTCTTTTTTTTTTTTTTTGTTTAACGTAGACGCTGAAGTATAAAACAAGACGAAGCGAATCTGTCGTTCTCAGCTGAGGAATTCTTAGAGTGGAAAATAACAATTATATCTTCAACATTCCGCTTGAGTAAAGGGCATCAGAGATGCTTCGTAAAGGGGGCGTCTCACGAGTTAGAAGACGCTTCCTAAACGAAAGAGGAGGTAATTGAAAGATTGCACAATAAGCCTCGATGCGACATCAGAACGCATTTATAAGATTGATCACTACTATTAAATCATGTTAGTATGTTCGGGTATTAGTCTAATGAAACTGGCTGATGGCAATCCTCTATTGGTTCATGTTATATTAATCTTACGTATTGTGTCCAGCCAATACTAAAAATTGAGAAGTGAGTGTTCTGCTTGTAATCTAAATCTGTATGTTGGTGTTTTTCTTTCTTTCTCTTTCTAAAGGGTGCTATTGAGAAACAGGTAAATAAGAGATGGCCCCTTTTACACAGACAAGAATATTTTTTTCTTGGAACATCTACTGCTCGTAGGCCACGTCTTTTGACGTAAATCAGTAACACACCAACATTTTTTAAACATGCCCTACCACATATGGTTGTCGACTGCCGTTGTGCCTAATTAATACCCACAAGCTTACCCTAAAACGTGATATGGGAATTTTCCGGAATCGTTCCAGTATTTTTCTGGTGCTTGACGCCTGTTTCTAATTATCTGAAAATTAAAGTGGAATTCGTTTTGAAAACTTATGCTTCTTGCAACTTCACCTCCCCAGTACACACTGTGTTACGAGTTTTGTTTATCACTTAGGAACACAAACTTCTACATATGGTGGTACTACATAATTTATTAAACAAATCCAATGCAAATATAAAC
Source organism: Tachypleus tridentatus (assembly GCF_004210375.1). Taxonomy (NCBI): domain Eukaryota; kingdom Metazoa; phylum Arthropoda; class Merostomata; order Xiphosura; family Limulidae; genus Tachypleus; species Tachypleus tridentatus. The sequence continues at coordinate 71,838,011 of NC_134834.1, read as the reverse complement.
TGTGGTTTGTTTTGAATTTCGCGCAAAGCTACACGAGGGTTATCTGTACTAGCCGTCCCCAATTTACCAGTGTAAGACTAGAGCGAAGGTAGCTAGTCATCACCACCCACCGCCGACTCTTGAGCTACTCTTTTACCAACGAATAGTGGGATTGACCGTAACATTATAACGTACCCACGGCTGAAAGGGCAAGCATGTTTGGTGCGATGGGGATTCGAACCCGCGACCCTCGGATTACGAGTTGAGTGCCTTTTCCACCTGGCCATGCCGGGCTTATAAACTGTGACAATTAACTTAGACGTGTTTTTTTTTAGTATTTTGTTTGGTTATGAAACTCCTTATTTAGATTATAATCCACTATTCATTTCTGTTCTGTAAATTTTCCAGCATGTTAACTGTTTACAGGTACTGTGTTTTACCTTTTTAACTTTGTTTTAGTGCTGGACTACGTGTCTCTCGAGCCTTTATTCTAAAACTAATAAATGGATTAAAAAAAATTACGTACAGCGTTGTGGGAGGCATGAATGCGTTATAAGTGTCATAATCAAATCCCACTATTCGATGAAGTGCTTCACGAGTTGGCGGTGGGTAATGTTAGCTAGCTGCTCCCCGTTAGTCTGTCATTTCAAAATTGGGAACGATTAGAGCAGATAGTTCTTCAGTAGGTCTGCTAGAAAATTCGTAATAATAATTTTATTGTTGAGTAATTGTCGAACTTAATTCGAAATTTGTTGGTAGATTTTCCAAGAAAATTACAGTGTCAAAACAGAAAAAGAAATAATTATAACATACAATCTGGATATTAGCAAGTAGAATGGTACCAGCATATAGGAGTGGGGATATAAAAGTCTCGAGTTCGAGACGTGGTTATCAAGCTTTACATTTTTGACTGATAGTGCGCTGTAAGAGTGACGATTACTGCTTATTTGTTAGCTCAATTGTTCTTGTCCGTAATCCAAAATTATATACAAATATATCAAAATCAAAGGAATTAGTCAACTAGTCGTCTTACTCTTTGTTCGCCTAAAATAACGTCTTTCAGATAAACAAACAAAAACCAAGCGAAATTTAGGCCCACATTCCCGTCAAATAATTTTAAATGCCAGTTTTATGTAAATTCAACATTAGCGTGAATGAGTATGTAGCTCCTTCCCCTCAGCGGCACAGCGAAATATATCTACGGACTTACATGCTCGAATCAGGGTTTCGATACCATTTGTGGCAGAGCACAGATAGCCAAGTGTGTAGCTTTTTCCGCAATTACAAACAGAAATGAGTGCGTAACCTCAAAACAGGATTAATTTTCTTCTAAATCTTCTGTAACATTAGAATACTAATTAATATACTTATTTATAGAATTGTGTTGATTTTAATGTTTGCTAGCATAAACTGAACTTCAAATTGTGATGCACAACTTTTCTGCCTACTATAGGAGCTGTCTACTTTTAACAGGGAATTTGTTTATCATAAAGCGTGCCGGATGATAACAATACGATACTGAGAGTTACTGTACTTCACGAAGAACTGAACATACTCAATCATATCAATTGCAACCCGCTAGTACAGGAGTAAGTCTATGGATTTACAACGCCAAAATCAGGGGTTCAATTACCCCCCGGTGTGCTCAGCAAATAGCCCGATGTGGCTTTGCTATCAGAAAACACACGCATATTAATTGTATCTAAAATTAAAACTTTGTTGTTCTCATAACTCTCAAAATAGAAGTATCACATTAAATACATTTGTATTTAAGAAGTCTTAGCTATTGCTTAAACAGCGGTGTAATATTATGGAAAAAACAACAAACAAACAAATTATCTTGAATAGTGATTTTAGAGTACTTGCAAGTGTCTAAAAGGCGTATTATTTACAAATGTATTTAAAATAGTGTTTAAATTCTGAGGTTTAATTTTAATTTTAGATGGACGTGGCTCAGTGTATTCAGAACATTTATTAGAGTTTCGGTATTCATTCTTCAGTTGCTCACTTATTCAAATGTAAACCATCTTGTCTATTAAGTTATTGTAAGAAAAAAACTGTTAGTATCCCGCTCTCTTCTAAATCTCTTTCTTTAGTTTTATAACTCTGTCCACCGCGTTTCTTGAGTTTTCTGGTTTTGGCTGCCACAACTATATGATGTTCTGAATGCTCTACGTCTCAGCCTGAATTGTTTAAATTTATTGGTTTGAAGAAATATGGCTTTCCAATGAGAAAAATTTGGAAGACATAACAAGAGTAAAAAATTCAGAATTTGGATTGGTTCAATGTTGTTCTACAAAAGGTTGAGTATTACATTACATTAAAATGACTTAGAACATGCAAGTCAGCAAATCACGTGACAACCACAACATACATAATGTCGTAGGTAAAATGAAATTTATCAGAACTATATTTTAACATTGTTTGATATTTCGCAGATACTAAACGTCCATTTAAAATTTTCCACCTTTAGGAATGGTAAGTAGTACCTTTTGCTGGTGCAAAATATTTATACATTCTGATCCTAAAGATGCGATCAGATTGTGGATTTAAAATTGTCAAGCCAATGACATTTCTTGTACTTAATATTATTGGTAAACAAATGAATATGAATCGAAAAGGGGTATCAGGATCATCCAGGAAAAGACCGACCACAAGTCATAATCCAGCGGTATCTTGTAGTAGGTGAGTTCCGCGAATCCATAGGTCAGAGTAAAAATCCATCCAGATGTCCTGGGTAACAATGGATAATATAATCAAAAAGGATTTCTATTTAAAGAAAGCGACTTAAGTCACCTGAACACAAACTACTCTTATGACATATACATTCAACTATCGCATACCTCAAATAGGTGAGAATGAAACAGGTATTTATGACATTCTATGAAAAGACAAACTGCTCCAGCCTATGGATTTCAGTGAATTATCTATTTTGAAATGAATGATGAGAAACCGTTGTACTTGTACACTAGATGCTCATGGAAAGGCTGCAGACAGCAATGCTATGTTTATGACATGAAATGATTAGAATGGAGCCTTTTGCAATGGAAACTGTTGTGCAAGGCTATTATCAATTGCAAGAGTCTTAGAAAGTGTACGACCAAACGTGGTGCCATGAATTGTAACCACATAGTGATGCGTCAAAATTGTTTTAATGTAATGCGCTCAACCTCTGTATAACCTCTCATTAGAAACTTGATTTAATATTACCTTTTTTTTTCTAACCTCTGCAACTACAGATACATTTCTGCTTATCTATATGTATTTTAGATATTATTTTATTTTAAAAATATCAAACCCACACAAATGTAACAGTATCGAAGGTATCTTCTCCAAGACAGTAACTAAATATCTTTGTATATTTTGTTTGTACCAAAAACATGTTATATTATTCTCATCACACTCTATTATACCATCGCTGAATTCAAAACCTGAAAACCTATTATGAACTTGTTCTTAATGTACGGCTTATCCTCGTTTGTTTGTTGATTCTAGAAGGAGTATTTAGATTTCTGCTTTTCATAATAACTTGAAAGTATTTTCATATACGACATGATCCTGGTGTAGATATTTTTAAGCATTAGAATATTTATTATTGAGCAGAAAATTAAATAGTGTGTTTTACGTGTTTCGTGTTTTATATTTTTGTGAAACAAATTTACATTTTAAAAGAACTTATTGTAATGTATTTACTGTTATACATTTATTTTAATATGTATGTTTGTTTAACTTTAATGTATACTTAGAAATGCATGTAACATATATTGTTAAATGGGTATTGCAAAAGTTCCACCTGTTTTCTAAATTTGTGGAAAATTCTCGAGCGTAAGAAATAACAATGTACTATGTGTGTATATAAAATGCTAGTGATTGCCAGTATTACTGTCAGGTTGAATTTTCGAGAATCTTGCCTAATGAGTATGAAAGCAAGCAATCGTAACACGCGGGTAGACAGTTTAATATTGTTTGTTTCTGCAGTCAGATCATTATAAACTTCGGAAGCTGTAATTGTAATAAGCGCCTATTAAACAAAGAATTATAGATATTTTGCTAGGTAGAGATTTCGAACATTACAAAACATTCAACTCCAGAGACCTAACTTTGAATGTTAGTATTTTTACGAAGACATTGTATGGCTTCAGATGTGAAAACTTACGTGAGATCAGACAAGATATAATAGAGCTAGCTAGCATTCCCGCTAAGTGAAGTGTATCTATGTATCAACGTAGAATTGATTCGTTCTCCGTGAACCATCGATAAAAGATTCAGTTTCAAACCAGATTGAAGACTCGGTATTGTTTGCAAGTTTGTGAAACTGTTGTATATAAATCATAATTTGTAATAACCATTATTATAAATTGTATTGTTGTTTTTATGTTAACGTGTATTTGTGTTAGAAAGAAAATTGTGTGTATATCAATCTTGTTGGCAAATATCATAAGTTTAACACATACTGACATTTAAGTAACTTTTAAAATAAAATTAAAACTTCCGGGTATTTGAATTCATAATACCTTAACATACGTAATATAATAAATATTATAATAAATTATAATACGTAACCATACAAATACATGTTTTTCTTAATTTCAAGTGCACAGAAGATAATACACCGTCACTAATCGGTTCGACCTGCTTTAAATGAGTTCTAAATGCCTGATTTTTTTATTATTGGACCTTAACTCGACAAAGTAATGCTTAATTCACAAAAGTCCGGCCAAATGATGTTCTCACAAACTGAGTCGACTGGTTTAACTGGAGAGTCGGTTCAATTATTACTTCATAAACCAAGTTGACAGACATATCTCGATAGTCCGGCCAAATGATGTTCTCACAAACTGAGTCGACTGGTTTAACTGGAGAGTCGGTTCAATTATTACTTAAAAACTAAGTCGACTGGCATATCTCGATAGTCCGGCCAAATGATGTTCTCACAAACTGAGTCGACTGGTTTAACTGGAGAGTCGGTTCAATTATTACTTCATAAACCAAGTTGACAGACATATCTCGATAGTCCGGCCAAATGATGTTCTCACAAACTGAGTCGACTGGTCTAACTGGAGAGTCGGTTCAATTATTACTTAAAAACTAAGTCGACTGGCATATCTCGATAGTCCGGCCAAATGATGTTCTCACAAACTGAGTCGACTGGTTTAACTGGAGAGTCGGTTCAATTATTACTTCATAAACCAAGTTGACAGACATATCTCGATAGTCCGGCCAAATGATGTTCTCACAAACTGAGTCGACTGGTTTAACTGGAGAGTCGGTTCAATTATTACTTCATAAACCAAGTTGACAGACATATCTCGATAGTCCGGCCAAATGATGTTCTCACAAACTGAGTCGACTGGTTTAACTGGAGAGTCGGTTCAATTATTACTTAAAAACTAAGTCGACTGGCATATCTCGATAGTCCGGCCAAATGATGTTCTCACAAACTGAGTCGACTGGTTTAACTGGAGAGTCGGTTCAATTATTACTTAAAACTAAGTCGACTGGCATATCTCGATAGTCCGGCCAAATGATGTTCTCACAAACTGAGTCGACTGGTTTAACTGGAGAGTCGGTTCAATTATTACTTAAAACTAAGTCGACTGGCATATCTCGATAGTCCGGCCAAATGATGTTCTCACAAACTGAGTCGACTGGTTTAACTGGAGAGTCGGTTCAATTATTACTTAAAAACTAAGTCGACTGGCATATCTCGATAGTCCGGCCAAATGATGTTTTCACAAACTGAGTCGACTGGTTTAACTGGAGAGTCGGTTCAATTATTACTTAAAAACTAAGTCAACTGGCATATCTCGATAGTCCGGCCAAATGATGTTCTCACAAACTGAGTCGACTGGTTTAACTGGAGAGTCGGTTCAATTATTACTTAAAACTAAGTCGACTGGCATATCTCGATAGTCCGGCCAAATGATGTTCTCACAAACTGAGTCGACTGGTTTAACTGGAGAGTCGGTTCAATTATTACTTAAAACTAAGTCGACTGGCATATCTCGATAGTCCGGCCAAATGATGTTCTCACAAACTGAGTCGACTGGTTTAACTGGAGAGTCGATTCAATTATTACTTAAAACTAAGTCGACTGGCATATCTCGATAGTCCGGCCAAATGATGTTCTCACAAACTGAGTCGACTGGTTTAACTGGAGAGTCGGTTCAATTATTACTTAAAAACTAAGTCGACTGGCATATCTCGATAGTCCGGCCAAATGATGTTCTCACAAACTGAGTCGACTGGTTTAACTGGAGAGTCGGTTCAATTATTACTTAAAACTAAGTCGACTGGCATATCTCGATAGTCCGGCCAAATGATGTTCTCACAAACTGAGTCGACTGGTTTAACTGGAGAGTCGGTTCAATTATTACTTAAAAACTAAGTCGACTGGCATATCTCGATAGTCCGGCCAAATGATGTTCTCACAAACTGAGTCGACTGGTTTAACTGGAGAGTCGGTTCAATTATTACTTAAAAACTAAGTCGACTGGCATATCTCGATAGTCCGGCCAAATGGTGTTCTCACAAACTGAGTCGACTGGTTTAACTGGAGAGTCGGTTCAATTATTACTTAAAACTAAGTCGACTGGCATATCTCGATAGTCCGGCCAAATGATGTTCTCACAAACTGAGTCGACTGGTTTAACTGGAGAGTCGGTTCAATTATTACTTCATAAACCAAGTTGACAGACATATCTCGATAGTCCGGCCAAATGATGTTCTCACAAACTGAGTCGACTGGTTTAACTGGAGAGTCGGTTCAATTATTACTTCATAAACCAAGTTGACAGACATATCTCGATAGTCCGGCCAAATGATGTTCTCACAAACTGAGTCGACTGGTTTAACTGGAGAGTCGGTTCAATTATTACTTAAAAACTAAGTCGACTGGCATATCTCGATAGTCCGGCCAAATGATGTTCTCACAAACTGAGTCGACTGGTTTAACTGGAGAGTCGGTTCAATTATTACTTAAAAACTAAGTCGACTGGCATATCTCGATAGTCCGGCCAAATGATGTTCTCACAAACTGAGTCGACTGGTTTAACTGGAGAGTCGGTTCAATTATTACTTAAAAACTAAGTCGACTGGCATATCTCGATAGTCCGGCCAAATGATGTTCTCACAAACTGAGTCGACTGGTTTAGCTGGAGAGTCGGTTCAATTATTACTTAAAAACCAAGTTGACAGACATATCTCGATAGTCAGGCCAAATTATGACCTCAAAAACAAAGTCAACTGTTGCAGCTCAACATGCTCCCTTGTTCTGACAAACAAATCCGATAGGCAAAGCCTAACTGTCGTTTCCTAATAATAACGTTACAAACCAAGCCAACAAAGCATAACTGTCGTTTCCTAATAATAACGTTACAAACCAAGCCAACAAAGCCTAACTGTCGTTTCCTAATAATAACGTTACAAACCAAGCCAACAAAGCCTAACTGAAGAGGTCTGCCAAACTGAGTCCGTCAAAAGGGTAAGACTGGAAACTGAAATTTTCAAGACTCAGTTGCTTGACTGGCTGAAGCATCTACCCTGCAGGCAGGTAAAGAGGTTAGAATCCAACTGAGCCTTCGTTATTTTTCCAAGTTAACAGCACGGTGTATTGTCCTAAATAATGATCGATTAATGTAAACACATTTTGTTTGTGTGAGCTTCAATGTGTTATTGCAATTTCTAGATACCTACGGAATCACGTATGAGCACGTGAAGCTATTTAGAATTCCCAACACTACTACTAAATATTGCACTTAAGAGTCATAAAGTGCAATAAGTTCGTTGTGTGTTTCAAGAAGATGTGAGGGTTGAGAATTCGTTGAATGTATAATAAGTTGCGATTAGAATTTACTTTTAAGTCAGGCAGTTAAAGTTTTAAATTGAATTTTGTCATAAAAACTATGTTAAAATATTTCTCAGACACCTGTTTCTAATACCAAAGATAATATTTATTATAAAACAGGTGTTAATCTCCAGTGTATAAGTATGTCAGTTATTGTTGTTTGTAATTAAGCACAAAGCTTCAAAAAGGGTCATCTGTGCTCTGCACACCACCGTTATCGAAACTCGGTTTTAAGCGTTAAACATGTCAGCTCGGTTTAGAACTACATAAAATTATTCTAGTTAGTCAGATAACATCTGGCTTTAGAGTGTTTATCTCAGATTTTAATTTCTTACCGCCAACCACAGAATGCAAGACAAACTGAACATAAAGACTATCCTTTAATTCTAATAAAAACAAATTGAATGAGTGCGGACACTGTTCTACAATACCAAATATCAAACACTATTATTAATTATCGTGTAACTGAGAGGCAATAGAAACGTAATGTATTAATAAGTAAACCACTTCACACCTTTCTGCTGGTTTATGAGTGGATAAAGAGTTGCATGGCTTAAGCTGCTTATAAATCTGTACAGGGATTCTAATTTAAAACTGAAACTGATGAGTAAAAGTAATGAAGGCAGTACTATATGTTAACCACACAATATCTGCTATAATTGTTGCCTACGAAGATAGTTGCGGGTTACTAGAACTCAGTCAGGTTGGATTATGATACGATACATCCAGGAATGGCCGAGACGCCATTTGTATTATTAATTACTTCAATAACAACACTACTAACCTACATAAACGTAGGATTTGTTGTTTGTTTATTAAATCTCCCACAAAGCATCTCGTGGGCTATCTACGCTTACTGTAACTATAGCAACAAGCTAGAGAAAAGGCGAGTAGTCAGCACCATCCACCGCTATCTCTTGGGCTTTTTTTTTGTAAAAAATAGTAAGAACTACCAGCCCATAATAATACGTCAGCTACGGTGAGGTTGATCATGTTAGGTGGCGAATTTCGGTCTTGCATAACGAATGTCCTAATGATCAGGCCATGTCATGCCTATCAACTTTGGAAATAAGGAGTAGTTATGTAACACAACATATATGTGTCGATATCATATTTTGTAAGGAATGTTTTGTCTCGCTCAGTTTTCCATAGTGTTCAGAATTTATCGATTTGTTTTACATTTTATTTGTATAAAACTTAAGCAAAAACATGTAGTTGTAGAGCTGTTTAATTTTAGTCGTACACGTGAACTTCTGGTGACACAGTCTCTAATATAGATGTCTTCAACTAAAAATGATGAATATACGCTAAGAAGAACTGTTAGAACTTATACAGGGGAGTTTCTGACTTGTAGATAGCTTACAGATACCCGTGTAATATTTACATATTACCTTACTTAGGGCTAACCTAAATATATATCCTCGTGAAACCAAAGATGTTTGCCCTTTCAGCAGTGAGGGCGTTATAACGTTACTATCAATCCCACAATTCATTCGTAAAGAATTGGGCAAGAGCTGCCGGTGGATGGTGATAACTAGCTGCCTTCCATCTAGTCTTACACTGCTAAATTATGAACGGCTAGGGCAGATTGCCCTCGTTTAGCTTTGTGTAAAATTCAAAAACAAACAAAACTAAATCTATTAAGTTAGTCATAACATGTGACGCGATATTGAGGATTACTGCCGAAAGGTCTTCTTTTATTTAGAGATTATTCCACAACTGATACATTAGTGCAGCGTGATGAAGAAATCTTGATACTTGAATAATCTACACACTTGGAATTTTAATCACACCAGAAAGAGTTTGAAAGGAAACTATGATAGCCTCACCACCAGTCTCTCCTACACCAATCAACCTAACAATGCTTACACATACTGGTCTGATTAAAACTTGCGTTACTGGACAAAACCTATCCTTCCAATTACTATTATCCCAACCTAACAATACTTGTACGAGGGCTGTTCAAAAACTACGCGGACTGTTTGAATTGCGCGGCTCCAGTTGGTTCCAGGAGAATCCGCTTGGTGTTGCTAGGTTCGCACAGATCAGCTGATTACGACGCCATTTCCCGATTGCAGATATCTTCATTTGTGTATTAGCTACGCGGTTTTAAGTGAAGTGCGATTTTTTCGTTTGGCGGATTTCAGAATGAATGACCTGAAGGAGCAACGACTTGCTGTGAAATTTTGTGTTAAACTTGGAAGATCTGCGATTGAAACTTTTGCTATGCTCAACACAGCTTACTGTGATGTTGCTATGAAGCGTACGGCATGTTTCAAGTAACATGAACGTTTTAAGGATGGTCGACAGTCCATTGAAGATGATGAGCGTCCTGGACGTTTTTCCACGTCAACTGACGACCCACACGTCGACAAAATCAACACCCTGGTGCGGGCAAATCAACGTCTGACTGTCAGGGAGCTTGCTGAAGAGTGTGGGATACCAGTTGCATCTTGTTACGAGATTTTGACCGAAAAATTGAAGATGCACCGCGTTGCTGCGAAATTCAGCCCTCAGAACTCGTGATTTTTTGGCCAAACACTCGATCACTGTTCTTTCCCACCCCCCTACTCACCTGACCTTGCTCCTTGCGATTTTTTCTTGTTCCCCAAACTCAAAAGACCCTTGAAAGAAAGAAGATTTGAGACGATTCCCGAGATTAAGGCAAATGCGACGAAGGAGCTGGAGGACATTACAAAAGAAGCGTACTAGGACTGTTTCAACAAATGGAAACACCGTTGGGATAAGTGTGTGCGTTGAGGAGGAGAGTACTTTGAAGGGGTCCCAGACCTGTAACTTCTAAATAAAGTACATTTTGTTTTATGACGTCAGTCCGCGTATTTTTTTAACAGACCTCGTATGTACTTAACTAATTAAGACTTACACTTACTTGTTTAGGTACGTATATTAAACTTGTTTTTCCAGCACCAAATAAAAAAAACAAAGGTTCTTCGTAACAGCAATGCCATAACCGCGATACATGTGGAAGTTAATTCCATTTAATATTAATTAACTAAATCTCCAGATCAAAGAGTTATATAACACTTTATGCTAAGCTACCGATGCTCTTTGTTTGTTTTTTTTGCCCAATGTCAGTACATACAAACACGACCACTCACCGGATAAAACATTCTGATTCTCAACGTTTTACTTTAATAGACTAATAACACTTGTAATTAATATAGTTAATAGCTAGATCACACTTGATAGATCGATATTTTTGGAATAGAATTATTTTTGTTGCTTAGTTCTATTTTTAACAAGCTGAAGACATTTTATTTCTCAGCGTATCTTACAGTCACTGAAAGGAAAAATGAGTGAACTTTTACTGGAAAATTCATTTGAGGTTTTAAGCCAAAGTGTGTGAAAACTGCACATGAGATCTGTGTTTCGTAGACCTCATGTTCTATGTAGAAGGTTTCTTTTGTCTTCCACGAGATTTATTACGTTATATTAAAACGATTTGAAGCCTTGCCACGTCTATATAACCCATGTAGCTACAGCGGGTTATACTCTATCTGACTCCTACATCCTTACAATATGCTTGCAGCGTAGTTTCCATTCCAAAGGCTCCGTCATGAGGCTGTTACGTTTGAAGCACACTTCCCTTCCCTTCTTGCTTTCCATGATCCATCTAGTGTACGAGGGCGACTGTTTCTTAGTGCTCATTTTAAAAGCTGGATCTCACAAAAGTCCATAGCCATTGCGTCCGACATTTTGACAGGTATGTCTTTGTATGAAATAGCATGAATACAATTTTCATTCTTCAGATACTTGAAGTATGCGAATATTGAATAAACGGTATAAACGGAAACTTTATGTCAATGAAACTATACTATTTCAAATGCAGATCTTTCTTTATTATGCCTGGGTCACGTACGTAAATGGTTTTTGCCACAGATCTTTCTCTTCCTCCTTCTGGATAATCCTCGTTCCTCCAGTTGATCTGCATTCCTTTGTTTTTCATTGCAGTTTATGAATATGGGATATTCCCATGTTGAAAATTCTAAATCCCTGATTTGACCCCAGATTTCTGGTATGAGTGTGTTTGTGTGTTTCTCTTATAGCAAAGCCACATTGGGCTATTTGCTGAGCCTACAGAGGAGAATCGAACCTCTGATTTTAGCGTTGTAAATCCGTAGACATACCGCTGTACTAGCGGGAGGCCTGGTATGAGTGTATTAACATTTTGAATACTAAAGGATGGTTAAATGTCCTTCCCAAAAGCGATTAATTATCGTTGGCATCACACTACTTACAAAATACCAAACATGTAGTTCTCATATATCCGTTCCACTACTACGTCGTAACTGTTGTAATTTTCACGCGACTTGTTTGTACAATCAAAATCATTTTAACATAACATACTCAACGTTTTGTGTCCCAGAACTCATCCGATCTGGAACACTGCGCTTAAACGTTTTTACTCGTTATAAAGCTAAAGAGTCTTCCCGTTTTATCTGTTTACATTTGTAACGCTATCTTAGGTAAACATTGTAGGTACTTTTATACTTGTAGAATATTCATAGTCTAAAATCTTCTTTCTTTAGGGTTGTTAACAAAATACTTTACGATTAGTTGATTCTTATCGTAGTTATAATAATATTTTACACGACTGTATGTGGAAATAACCATCTGGTACATTAATAAGCAACGTTGAGATAACAACGGCCATGAAGCCATGGAAAAATACAACTTCGAATCGTCATTTACCAAAGGCTCGTACTTTATAGAAATGCTATTTATATTATTTTTTGTTGGTATTATAATTTTCACGCTAAAAATATTCAAATTATTACAATATAACAGACTTCCGAAAGAGGTATAGACAAACAAATTACCTTAGAGAGTTGACTCAGAAGTCGGAATGTAAGACTAAGGCATCTATCATATCATGTCTTCTTCCTGTTCCTTTACATGTATATATATATAAACTTGGAAGTGATTTTTCTCCGTCATCATGATTGAGCACTGCTTTTGAAGGAGAAACGGTCAAAGAATATTTGCGTCCCACAACAGAGAGAAAGGCGCGAAACACTACGTACGTCCTCTAATGAAGAAAATGGCTTCAACAGAAAGAGAATTTCTGCCAACGTTTAGATAATTAGAGCTCAGCTCTAACAGGATTGGAGCTAATCACCAGAAAGAATGACGACGCTGTATGAAAAAGATGCTTCATCGTTGGTGATGTATACATGAGGTGAAACTTTCCACGTGCTTGATTAAACCTAACAGAACCTTAAGATTAGCACACGCTACATCTTTCTGTCAACCATATGGCTCAGAACGTTTAGAATTAATATTCCTTTCATGTCGCTGGTTTTTACTGTGGTTTTAAACCAAGTTAAATTGTTATTATGTAACTCATGTCTTCAAGTTTAAAAAAAAATATATTTACGTGATCAGAAACAAGATAATTACGAAATTCGATTTTAACGTGGAACGAAATTGTTACATCTCTCTAAATAACCACAAAATTGTAAGGGTTATAGTTTTGAGAAAATCTATTAAAGGGCTCGAGTAAAAGAGAAGAGAGTGAATTTAATAACAAAAGAAAAATTAAAATATAAAAAAATCAGTAAATACAGTCAGACATGCATTATGCTTGAAGTTATCTGAAGAAATGAGATTGAGATGAGATGGTATTCAAAGTGAAGTATCTAAGTTACCAAGACAAGTCCCATTATAGAAGTCGAGCGTGCAATAACGTGAAAATTATAATTAATAATTAGTTTACTAAATAAAACTGTTGAGTACAGTAGTTGTTCCTACGACTTATTTTGTTGATAACCATTATTATTCCCATTCTAAATTTCATATTATTAGATATTTTACTTAATACAGAAACAGGAACACAAGTGTATACTAACCGTAAATTAGTACAAAATAAATCCGTCTTCCAGTATATAGAATTGGCTGTTACAAATAATATATGTTACTGAAACTGTCGACGTTATTCTAATATGGTGACATAGACATATTTTTATTATACAATAAACTAAACATTTAACGATTAAATAATGTTGGCAAGAAGAATGAGCATTGACCAAGATGAAACGTTCAGAACATAAAATAAATATTATAATATATAATAACTGAACCCTCTTTTGTTTCCAATGCAAATAGGATTTTTTGGCTTGTTAATTAGGAACTGTTCTGATTTTTATTGAGCGAATACAGATTTTGGGTGTTACGATTACAATTAAACTGGTATGTAGATTATCTACTTTCAGTTTTTATTCATAAAAAAAGCTGAAGTAGTCATTAAGTTTCTTTTTGTTCTTTGTTTCAAACGGAAGTTGAAGGGTCATTGTTTATGACGAGACTTTTAATTTCTTAACCAGGGTGTATTCAATGAAACCGTTTATTTTGTGTGACTTTATATCTTTGTACAGAATTTCTGTCTAAGCGGGTTTTATAGTTTATTGCAAAGAGTTATTTAGAAAAAACATACACAGGAAACAAACAGTCTCCATTTCAACTTTATATTAATTAGAATTGCGTTGTTTTAACTTCGGATATGGTGACAGAAGAGGCCTCTCATGGCACATGAATGCCGTAATAGATCATTCTTGTCCGTCAAAGAAAACATGAAGTGTAGAATTTAGAGGAAGATTGTTGTCTCAACAAGTTTTATTTTTCTTGACAGAAAAGCTATATTTCTAAAGCGTTATTTTAAGGCAATTTGGCAATTTGCTCTGTTAAACAAGAAGCTTGTGACAGTTCCTTTCACTCCTTTTACTTTTTGTTGGTCACTGAGGATACGGTATGCCAGTCACACTTTATTCAAACTTTCTGAAGAAACCAGCATTGTTTGTACTTTTTTTTTATTAAAACAAAAAATACAGCTAGGTAGCTTCATGTAGTTTCTGTGTGTATCAGTGTCACATAAGACCTCGATTATATCATTAAACATGTCAGCTCGAGTTTCAAATCAATAAACATTTAGCATCAGGATGCTTAAAAACTGTTGCTTCACTGCTAAAAAAGATGCGTATAGTTTGTGCGTTATTAAAAGCGTTACCAAAACATTGTGTAAAAAGAACTAATGATGATGTGTGGCTATTTTTGATCTGATTAACTTGTCTAAACTTTTTGGTAGAAATACAGCCCTAATATGACCTGTGCTTTCCTTCCGTGCTCCATATATTGTGTTCCAGGCAGTTTGTTATGAAATCTACCACAATTATAAAGCTCAACTGAAAATTTTGCTTTACATTCTTATTATTTAGAAATCATCTCTTGAGTGGAGAGGAACGATGTTTATCACTCATATATATTTGTTTTGTAGAGAATTTTTGACTTTTTAAAGAAATCGTTAGTTGCTGCATGTATCTAGTAACTCAGTAAACATCTCAAAATGATTCATAACAGTTAGTAAGAATAGGAATTAATCTCCAGTATACATATATATGTGTGTGTATGTACTCAGTTTTTAGGATTTCTCATTACAATATTCCTTTCATAATACTTTGGGTTTGCCCTCGGTTTTCGTTAGTTCCCTTCTAAATAAAAATGTCTCCCACTAGTATAACGGTAAATCTACAGATTTACAACGCTAAAATCAGGGGTTCGATTCCCCTCGGTGGACTCAGCAGATATCCCGATATGACTTTGCTATACGATAACACACACACACACTAAATAAAACTTGCAGTTCTTTGTTTGACTCTTGTTGCAGAATGTTTTATAATTATGCAAGAACAGAAACTGTTAATATAAATTCATTGAATTTAGGTTAAAAACGATAATGTCAGTGCTGACAGAAATAACCCACAATAAGCTTCGTCCTTAAGTAGCAGATATTATTGAATACATGGTAAGAATGGCTTTTGTGGTAAAAAGTGTGATTTGTGTAGTGTGTGTTTATTTCTAGGTATGGCTAGCGAACCAGTAGAATAGTGACACGTACATGCTAAAGTAAAAGTTCTCAAGTCCATTACAAAATACTTACAATTCCTGTGTGCTATATAAGTACCCAATTAGCTACACCTTGTAACGTTTAATATACCTCAAGCTCGTTCGAAAGGTACATTGATATAACTCTTAAAATCTTCACAAGGAGGTGTTTATGGTACTTTTAATTTGAATACGAAATTATGGTTAATATTTATATTAAAACCCATATTCAACAAGAATTTATACTTCATCTGTATGTTATGTAAGATATTTTGGTAATAAAAGGATGTCTATTCCATTATTATTCGACAAGCTATCGATGTTTTTCAAAACACATAAATTTCATTTACTTATGCTTTCATTGTTTGTCAGTTATTCTCTTTTTACGTTATTGTTACGTTAGCTTAATAGAATTGGCTGGAATATATACACATATATATATCTTTATTATTTTTCTTTATATTGTATTTATATTACTTTTGTTATAACAATTATCTTGCACGTATGTGGAGTTATGAATAATATGTCTCCTAAGCTGACCGATATTACTGAGATTACAGTTTAGCAATCCGATATGCAGTTCAAGTTTAGCTGCTTCAGTGATCAGAGAATGAGAATTTAACTGACTTCAAAAGAAAGCGCCGTTTAATGCCGGGGATAGCAAAGGTACCTTTGTATAGGAAGAAATGTTCGTGTGCTATGGCTCAAAATAGTGGAGGGAGGCAGCTCCCTTCATCTCCCTCCCATTTATAGCTTTAATTTTAAGTCCACATTACGCAATATAATTTCTAGTACCATTCCAGGCAGAATTAAAGTTTCTGAAACTCGACTTAGCATCTGTTGAGTGCAGGTGGAAAGTGAAACCTTTATGATTGTTCTCATTAGTTCTGTAGGCAGCATAATTCAAGACGACCAGAACAAGAAATATATTATCGTTGTCGTCTTTTGTTCTTGGAAGAGAGATTGCTTGAAGATGTATTATTTATTTTTAATAGAAAGTCTTATTTACTGAAAACCTTGCGTTTAGTCTCATCTTTTCTCGGCTTATTGGAAATTTCTTATTTTAACATGAGACAACAAATTATCTTCAGCCTTCTGATATTGTGGTAATAGTGTATCTGTTGGTTCGGAGTTCATTTCAGAATATCACAAGAATAATATATTTATAATAATGTATCTGTTGGTTCAGATTCTATCTCGGAATATCACAAGAGATATATATTTATAACAGCTTGTCTGTTTATCGGAAGTTTTGCAAAAAGCTACACAATGTGCTATCTGTGCTTTGCCCACTACAGGTATTGAAACCGATTTTTAGTAGTATACATCCGCACAAATACCGCGTTGTCACTGAGGGGCATTTTTAATAGCACTTTTTAATATTTGCCTGTTAGTCCCCTATTCCCAAATAATATACTCACATTTATCAAATGTTGAACGGGAAGCATGTGACATGAAAACGGTCCACATTCATTCCTTCTGATTATTAAGACAAAACCAATGTATGAAGCTGCCTAGAAATGTTTATTTCATGTGATGGATTGGATAAGAAGTGATAGAATATCGAGGTGGTTTCTACAGCTTAAACTGACAATATTTGATATTACTAGGTGTGAATTATTCATATTTGGCAATTTTTATGGTAATAGCGGAAAAGTTGTAAACGTAATGTTCTCAAACAGACTGGATGGTTTATCAACACTATAATTCTAATCACAGTAGAATATTCCTTATATTTGCATGTGCAAGAATGATTGATCATTTGATGTGTCAGGTGATTGATTGTTTGAGTTCAACAGATGTAGGGATGTAAGTTTATTAACTTTCGTTAGTGTGAATAAAAGTCGGTAAGACCAAGGACTTATTGGAATTTGAAATGTGTATAATAATTTGTGCCTATCCAGCAAGAAGGATGTAATCGAGCTGTCTTGTAAAGTGTAACAGATATCAGACTGAGTTCCAGTTGTCCGATTCCCTTGAACAATGGTCAGGATTCTATAATTTTCAACTAGCACACTTATGACATTTGAAGAACTGTTATTTAGCGAACACAGCAGCCTGAAAAACTTTTATACAAACATGAATCCACAGTTTAAATTAATTTTAGAGAATACACTGTAAGTAGTGTCAGACTGTCTGGTGTGTGTGTGTAAGTTTTCTTATAATAAAGCCACAGCGGGCTATCTGCTGAGTCCACTGAATGGAATCGAACCCCTAATTTTAGCGTTGTAAATCCGTAGACTTACTGCTGTACCAGTGGGGACGACTGTCTGGAAGTGTATGGTGTGTTTTAATAAGACGCGTTTAATCCTTTTCTAGATTTGGAGGAAGTCACGAGAAGCACGTGACCCTTGTTTTACTCTGCGGGAAGTAGCATCATGGTGTGAAAACCATCAGGTGTTAGGTCGTTTGACATTTTTAGGGAAGAGCAAATAATATCCAAAGCTTACATCGTTGAACAAATTTTGTCGATCTATCATTGCTTCATCTTGACTCTTATTCATAAGAACTCTTCCAGGACGATAATGTAACAATACAGTCAACTTTTTTAAGATCCGAAAATGTTTAGAATGTCTGAATTCACTTATCTTCCTTTCCTAGCTCAGCCACCTTATTTTTGAATGAATATGAACGTCACATTCACTACCATGAAATTCTATTAGTATCTATGAACCACTTGTAGCGAGTAAAACTCAACGAAGAGACAACAATAACACAAGACACCTTCAAGCATCCCATAGTGCACGTGCCATATCAGATCCACATTATTATCCCAGTGAGAAGTGGTCCAACGCGATATTTGGTAGGGTGATATTAAATAGGTTGACGAATGTACCTAACTTGTACTTCCTCTGAAGGAACATATGTTTTGCGTATTAATTTTCTGAAGTTCATTAAAAAAACTCGAAGACTTCACCTACGGACAACATACAATGACTACTAACACACACAACGACTATTCATGATCAGAAAAAATTCGGTGTCTATACCCTGACCAACATAAAATACCTTGACTATACACTAACAATTTACTACATATCACAAGTATTCGTTAACCTTCAAATAATATGAAAACTATTAACTGACTAAAAGCATACAGAACGAATATTTATTGACCGAACCAACGTGACTTTTTATTGACCAATAAAAGTACGCAATAACTAGTAACTGGTCAGTAAAGAAGCAAAACTGCTTTCACTAACCCACAAAAAAAATACGTTGACTATTCACTGAGACCCAGGATGGCCAGGTGGTTAAGGCACTCGACTCCTAATCTGAGGTTCGCGGGTTCGAATCCCCGTCACATCAAACATGCGCATCCTTTCAGCAGTGGAGGCTTTATAATGTGACAGCGAGTCCCACTATTCGTTGGTAAAAGAGTAGCCCAACAGTTAGCGGTGGGTGGTGATGACTAGCTGCCTTCCCTCTAGTCTTAAACTGATAAATTTGGGACAGCTAGCGCAGATAGTCTTCGTGTGACTTTGGACAAAATTCAAAAACAAACAAACAAATTTCTAAAGAAACGAAGGCTGATGGTTAAATTTTGTTTGTTTTTGTGCTCATCTTTGTTTATAGCCTACATAGTGAATCATTTTTATATTCCTTAAAATTTTAGGCGCTTTAATACATATGTAGGTCAAGCATGGCAAAGTGGTCAGAGGACTCGATTTGTAATCTGAGGGTCACGGGTTTGAATCCCTGTCACAACAGCCATACTCGCCCTTTCAGCCTTAAAGGCTTCATAATGTGACAGTGAGTCCCACTATTCGTTGGTGAAAGAGTAGCCCAAGAATTGGCAGTGGATGGTGGTGACTAGCTGCCTTCCCTCTAATCTTACACTTAAAAATTAGGGATGGCTAGCGCAGATAGCCCTCGTGTAGCTTTGCGCGAAATTCAAAACAAACCAAACCAAGCTGACCGTCAATCAAAGCAACGCCATTCCACTGAAGTCAAATATTGACCAACAACAGATATTCTATTATCTACTGTCTGACAACACACACAATAACTATTCAGTGTCCAGCAATGTCCCTAACCGACAACAACCATGACGACTATTTATCTATCGACAAGAAACGACTATTATCTTTCGATCCACAAACAAGCTCGATGACTATTTACCGACCGACAAGAGTCATAACGACAGTTCTTTGGCCGACAACAAGAACGACGGCTGTCCTGTAACCTACAAGAACGACGGCTGTCCTGTAACCTACAAGAACGACGGCTATCCTGTAACCTACAAGAACCGTTACTATTTACTGACCGATAAAAAGAACAAAATGTTCGGAGCCTAGCTTTCCACATGGAAGTTAAAAATCAAACAAACAACAGAAACGAAATATTCTACAGGTCGAATGTCACTTTCTGGTTATTCCCACAGGGACAAATAGTTTCATAATACATCCAACAATCTCTTTAGTTAAAAAGAGTGCCATCTGTAGTTTCAGAAGATACATGTTTGTTTTTTTGCGCGCTCTCACACACACGTAGTTTAAATTCATCAACAGGTTTAGAAACAGCTGTTTGTTGATTACATCTGTCAGTATAAGGAATAAGAAAAACCCTTAAACAGACGAACTCTAAAAATTCTGGTTTGTGTTCTTGTTGGTGTTATAAAAAAAAAGGTAATTTTGGTTGGTCTGCATCATCCAATCTTTTAATGCCGCATTACTTTTAGGTCACCAAACGTTATAAGTGAACTTTTCCAGATCGTATGACGCTTTAACAAAAGGCATAAACCATTAAGTTATGAACATTAATAATCCCTTCCTGACCTTCAGAGATTTATACACCGTTCGTCTGACAACCGGATCTGTGTCGGATGAACTTTGGGCGTAGCTTTCAAACAGTATATATTGTGTAGCAGTGAGGAGATTCTAAATGGTTTTTCTATGCTGTAAAAATACACATTAATGTATATGGGTGAACTTATAGAGAGTTCCTTTTGACTTACAGGTACACAAGTTTAAAGATCACTAACATCTGAGCAGAAACTGACATTTTGTTTAAATTTTACTTTAACTTGGGATATTGTACAGTGATATATATATGTGTGAGCGTCGATATGGTTATCCTATGTCCAATTATCACCTCAGGGACAGGAAACGTTCAAAAAATGCCACGTGTGTTGGCGAAAGTTCATCAAGTCTTACTTTCTCATCTGGTAGGCTCGAACTGTAGACATCGCAGCTGTCACGATGCGAGTCAGCTAAAATCGCACGTTACACGTGCAGCACGTGGACTCGTGGCAGGATGGCGGGTAATGAATGGGAGGAACTTGCAGACTAGAAAACCAAGCCCACACGGGAAAAGCTAGTTATAATGTAATGCAGAACCGATACATTAACGAAAAGTTGACTGTCACAGGAAATCTAGCACGTGGTGCACGAGATGTTCATTCTCTTGAAGGGGCATAATATAAAGATCTTCCTTTCTTCCTTGGGTTTTTTGCTTTCAAACTTCTAATTAAATCTAATAGGGAGAGAACATTAATTTTCACGAATACAAAGTGTAATATACTGTTTTTTACTCTATTTTTCCTTCTATGGTTTTCGTACCAGGATGTTTTTCAATGATTCTTTTAACTTGCACCAAATATACAACCAATCTTATAATTTTAACTAGAATCAAATATCTACATTCAGCCTTTTAACTTGTACAAGACTTCTACAGATAGCCTTTTAACCTAAACCAAAGATTTACATTCAATATTTTAGCTTGTATCAAACATCTACAACCAATTTTACAAAACTTCCAAAGACCACATTTAACTAAAACCAAATATCCGAATTCAATTTTTTAACTTATGAAAAACACCTCCAATCAATCCTTTAATTTACCCGAACGCCCACAGACAATCTTGTAATTTACATTTACAGTTAATCTCTAAACTTGTTCTAAACAAGTCTCCATGCTATAAAACGCCTTGCGACAGTTTTCCTGTTTGTAACGAATCCTTTCCAACTCTCAAGCTATAATGATCATGCAAATATCAGGACTTCTTGGAAATGTTTAACGCTACCAGATTTTTTCATTTTCACATGTTTACGAGGTTGAAAGCCATTTAAGTTTCTCTCCCTACTACTGTCAGTGAGTGACACACACGAACACGGTCCCTGTCAATCTTGTCAGGTCAGCAAAATTAATTTTGTGCAAGTTACGGGAACTTTTGTTAGTATTATCTAAAGTTTAGTTCCTTAGAATTAATGGTGATACAATTATATGATTCCACGATAATAGGCTCTGCATAACCAAATGGTTAACGTACTCGACTCGTAATCTAAGGATCGCGAGTTCAAATCCCCATCGCACAAAACATGTTCGTCCTTTCAGTTCAGCTGCGGGGACTTTACCATGTGACGGGCAATCTTAATATTCGTTGGTAAAAGAGTAGCCCAAAAGTTAGCGGTGGGTGGTGATGACAAGCTGCCTTCCCTCTAGTTTTACACAGCGCAGATAACCCTCGTGAAGCTTTACGCGAAATTCAAAGCAAACAAAACCGCGATAATAAACGATTGTTATAACGTTCTTTTTTTCGAGAAAAATTAACATATTTCTTTTTTTTAAATTACTAAACGTTTTCGGATTCTTTTGCGAATCTGTAACAAATGGCAAACATTTTTTATCTTCATTAATTTGATTGTTTGTATACATATGTAATAACGGTCAGTGGTTATATGAAATATTAGTCAGTATTTTTTAATATTGGTTTTTATAAGAATTAATAGGCAATACTTTTTTTTTGGTGCTGGTGGAGGTAACTATTTCTTAAAAAACAAAATAGGCGTAACAGTTTTTGATTTCAATAATTCTACAACTCCTACCCCATGAAATCACTACTACCACTGCACCTTCAAATATGTTACACCGTATCTATATATAAAGTTTAACAGAAGTTCACTTTTCGTTACATAAACGCTATAATATTTTTAAGAGGTTTGAATCTCTGCTAACTGCTTTTTCATACTGGTATTATTTATTACAATAAATGTTATATTCTTTCAAGAGCAGCCGCTGTTAGTAGTAGAACCAGTACTTTCACGCATATGATGTGAATAACCAAGAGGTAACAATGACTTTGTTTCACAGAGAACAGGATGATCTGCACGGCAAGTGGAAAGGCTGTGGATTCAACGGGAAGTGCCAGTACCATGGCGTTGTTGCTTCATCATTAACTCGTACGTTTACAATAACTATAATTTACGTTTTATAGCAGACGCAAAGCGCCCCCACCCATTCTTTCATTCCGACAGAGACGAATGAACGTCTTGAATCATGATAAGACCACTTTAGGAGAGGGAAGAATCAGCATCTCCCCTGGTGCCCTTACACCAGGTGCATTATAGCTGCCCCTGCTAGTTTCCATGTAGTTTGAACTACATAATAACTACTTTGGAAGTGGCTACGTGTTATTACGTGGATGATGGGGAATAGACACAGCTCCGAATTGGAATCACAGTGGCGCGTTCTAACCTCGCGTTTAATAACGGTTAATAATAATACATTAACATTATAATCACCTTTTGGAAAGAATGAAAAAGGAATACAGAAGAGGAATTTTTTAATGTGCGTGAGTTTCGAAATAATCAGTTAAGTGTAGAGTTCTATAATATAAACTGCATCCATTTCGTTTTACCCCTATCCTGCCATTTCCCATAGTTTATCAACATGTTTCACACTTGATTATCTAATCATTCGTTTTTAACACTCAGTGAATGTTTTTGGCACCTATAGATCCATGATGTTACTGTGAATTACATAGATCGCCAATGTCCGTTAGTTGGTTTAGGCGTTTCCTTCGTTTGATTGCAAGATATGTTATTTAGAAACAGCGTCATGCTTACGTTGCTGAGAAACATTTTATTTGTTTATTTTATCTGTATTATTTTTATTCTTTCAGTTGCATTATAAGATATTTATGTGGTTGTGATTCTGTTCTGTTGAAAAATGTTTCCTCGATCACGTTCATAGAAGTATATAATGGACTGAATACGTTATTGTTTGTACCATTAACTAAATATCGAGATACACAAATAATACGTTTTCCTGCAATTGTCAAACACTCGATGTGTAACCCACCAGTGGTATAGCGGTACGTTTGTGGACTTAAACTGCTTCGATATTCGTAATGGGCAGACCACAGATAGCCCATTGTGTAGCTTCGTATTTAATTTCAAACAATGTGTATTGATTAAAACCTAAATGTCAAAAACTATATCCTGTATCTTGTCAATATATTCCCAGAATTATGTATATTTTAATGAACTTAAGTTTTACAATTGGTGTATACAGGATATGTCGTTTTTTCCTTCTGGCAAACTCTATGTTAATAATAATATATGTGTAAATCACAACTGAACATAACTTTATTGTAATGAAAAGCTGTGCCTCATGAATTAAGTTCAAATAAATCCACTTCAGCTTCGACCTTGACCTCTATGACGTTATGTGATATTCAACGTGCTAAGTTTTGGTTCTTCCCCTTTGGTACCACAAATCGAAATATACTGTGCTCGCGTCGTTTTGTTAAAGACAGATAAACGTAAGTCAGGTATACATGTGTATACCTTATTCTTTCTTTTGTTGTGGACTGTAAACTTCTAGCCCAGCTCTTTGTGACTTTGTCTATTAAAACTGTCATGTGTTGCCTCGACGAGTCAAAAGAAAAGTTATTAAGACAAGAACATTGAAATTATGTTAAATTCAAACGTATCAGAAATATTCTGGAGATTGCAGTAAATACGTGAATAAAGCTGTGATCGTTCAAACGATGTTTACGTGACCTGAAAGGTCGCATGAAGCGAAGTTGAGACTGGCATTGCTTGACACCTTGTCGTTTGTACTTAGGTTTAAGAACTGAGCCACTCCATAAATAAGTCACTCAAGTCTGAGGACACATTTCTGCAGACAGATAGGAAGGAGCATCTGGGGAAGAGGACGAGATTAATTTTGTGTATTTCTTTTATTGTATTGAAATAATTCAACAGAACAGCAACAAGGAACAAAATACACTGACCACAACTGTGAAGGCCATAAACAGAGTTTTACATTACTAATTTAATGGATTTCACATTTATGTTGTTGTTTTGAATTAAGCACAAAGCTACGCAATGGGCTATCTGTGCTCTGCCCACCACGGGTATTGAAACCCGGTTTTTAACGTTGTTAGTCCCCAGACATACCGCTGAGCCACTGGGGGGCTCACGTTTATGTACTAAGATTTCGATCTCATTTCAAAGTTATAAAATTCACTGAACAAAATAAAAAAACAACAAAATCTATGAAAATATATTTCACAATTCACAAGATGAAAATATGCCCGAAAAAAGATAATAGACGTGACAGAGTTGTTTGGGTGGTTTTCTATTATATCCCCGATAGGCCAGCAGTAAATATATGGACTTACAAAACTCAAATCCAGGGCTCAATAACAAAAAACTTAGGGTACATTTTATATTCCACATTATAGCTTGTATCCTGGGACCTTTTAAATTACTGCAACGTTTTTTGTTTATTATTTTTAATACATTTTTTTTGTTTTGGCTTGTTTGTAGATTATAACAAACTAATATAATTAATAAGAGGTTTGGATTTGCTATTTTTATCGCAGTCTTTCCTTTCGATTTTGTTTACTTTATCAGTATTAATTTTCTCTAAAATATATATATAATCAAAAATACATTGAAATCACAGAGCATACAAAGAAACCTAAAATATATGATGCGATAGAACAGAACTAATAAATGTTTTCTAACATTTCAGTTTGTTGCAGACGATGTATATACGTATTAACATGAATGTAGTTTTTATTCCACCAGGTAATTTCAGATGCTATTTCGTTGTCCTTTGCAAAGAAAGTTTTTTTCTTAAAATCTGTTAAGAAACAAAGTTGTCTTACTGTACTCTACTGCTAATAGCATAATCAAGAACTTTTGTTAAAGACATTGGACCAGAAACAGGTTTAAAGATTGATTATAAGCCGATTTAGTCGTTCTGTTGTTTAACTGTTAGAGATATGTTACAGATTAATCCTCGATCTTGAAGACCCAAAATACGTTCGCTGGACATTCAGGTTTCTTGTGTTTAATGAGAGACAGTAAAGTGTATTTAGGGCTTTTTTTTCCTTTAAGAGAAGATTGACCATGATGAGAATTTGACGAGCCGTTTGCATGATTCAAGAACAATCTCTGGTAGCAAGGACCGTTTGGCTTTCTCTGTCATCAAAGCTGGATTAGGCTTTCGTAGAGACTAAGGAATTCGAATTAAAACTAGATTGAACTAGAAAAGAGGGAGGAGAAGGGAAAAAAAGATCATTGTGGGTCACTTGTGGGTGATAGGAGATCATTGTGAGTCACTTGTGGGTGATAAATTTTTACTTACGATAAAGCTGTAGAGATTTATCTCTTCAGGGCCAAAGATATCATTCCCCTTTCCGAAAATTTAACACTATTTCTCTTTTTTGCATATCATATAGGCATTATTATTTACATACGATAGCCAAAAAACAGGAGAATGCTATGTGACCTAAAATATATTTTACACGAAAGTAGAAACATAAGTCATAAGAGTTTCATCAAAAATACATATACCAAAATATAAAATGGCTGATATTTAGATATGGATAACAAATGAACTGTAATTTGAAATATGACAACTCGGATAGTTCAACACAGCTATTCTATACTCCATGATCAATTACAATTATTGTTTCGGCTATATTGACTAAAAGAAACATTTCATGATAACTTGAAGCTTTAGATTTTGGTATATTGACCAACATACCCCGTTTATGAGCAGCACTGTTTATCAGTTTGTGAATATTTATTAAAGAAACCATACGATGAGCAGTTAGGGCCATTTGAAACAGACTCAGTCCACGATCATTTAAGACTTTCAGTGCCCATTGAAATACATTCATCAATGCAGTTTGCAGATATGGAAGTAGTTATTACTTACAGAACAAACCCATGACCCGTTATGTCTGTCGGTTCGAGTATGCTACGAAACAAAGGAAAAAAGCATTCCTGAGCACTTAGGTGTTATAATTCATTTTTGTTTGTTTTAAAGTAAATTAAGATATGACTGTTTAATGTGTTTACTGCAGGGAATGATATCCTGAATTTTATCGTTGTAATTCTCTAGTACTATTCCACCCGTGGTACGTTAGTTTTTTGTATCATTGACTACTTAGGGCTGTCCATTCTAAAAACGCAGGCTAACAGAGGAACTCAATGAGCAGTTAGGACTAACAAATTAGATATACTAACTAAAAGAGACACTTCATGATCAGTCGATACTGTCAGATAGAGAACATGAAGCAAATGAACCAATCCATGATCGGTTAGGTTTGACAATTCAAGTACACTGACCAGTCGAAGCATTTCATGATCGGCTAAGACTCAGTTTAAAATACAGTCACTAATAAAACACCTATTAACCAGAGGTCGATTAGAGTACACTGACTTACAGAACCATCCTAGACTTTTTAAAGCTATTTTTTAGGATATAGGGTACAGTGGTTAATAGAACTGCTCAACAACCAACTATGAGGTATACGGTTAAAAAGGCACAAGTAAAAGGATAAAAAAAAATGCACATACACAAAAGTAGCGCAATGAATTACGAAATACTTTATTATCATAACAGCCTCTTTGCATTCCAAACGAAAATGTGGTTTCATTTGGTACTGTAATAAATTATTATTTTTATTCCCCAAAGTAAATACAAAATAATTCATATGAAAATTGATCTAAGAATTGAAAAAACGAATCTGGAGGCTAAAGTTACGTAAGTTCCCGCGACTACATTATTCAGTATTTATTTGTTTATGTTACTTGACGATGGTTTTAGTCATTTTTGTTTTGTCCCGGTAATTCTTTCCTCTTTGTATTTTTTGTTCTTCCACAATATATTATTCAATTGAGGTCGTTGAAGCCTTGGCGTTTTGTTCTTGAGACTCTAGATAGGCCCGACATGCCCAGGTAGTTAGGATGCTCGACTCGCAATCTTAGGGTTGAGGGATCAGGTTCGTGTCACGTTAAACATGGTCGCTCTTTCAGTCGTGGAGGCTTTATAATGTGACGGTCAATCCCACTGTTCGTTGATAACAGAGTAGCCCAAGAGTTGGCGGTGGATGGTTATGACTAGTTGCCTTCCTTCTAGTCTTATATCTCTACACGAATTTCCAAATTGTAGGACGAGTTACACTTAGAAATGGTGCGAACACCTTGTGATATCCTTCGATTGCGTTGTTTGCCTTGGAAAATCCATTGATGGCCATTTCCTATTGTTTTTACAGGGCGCTTGGAAGTTTTAATAGCCTTCGGGTTCTGCACTCAGCTATTTTACAAAACAATCACTTAGTAACCAGTTGGGACTTGCTAGTCGACCATATTTTTTAACATAATCTCTTTACGACCAGTTAAGACTATTCACTAAACTACATTTAATGAAGGTAACCATTTTATAATTAACTAGGATTGTCAATTCGAGAATAATTACTAACGTGACCACTTAATGATCAGTTACGACGGTCGGTTCGAATATATCTTCAAAAACAATTACTCCATGATCATCAAGGGTCTCAGCTTTTGTACGTTTACCATACCACTCTATGATCAAGGTTTACTGTCAATTCATAGTGAAGCAATGCAACAAACTCGTTACCAGTTAGGAGTGTTGTTTTGAGTTTTGTAAGCATTAAAATCACTCAATGATTGGATAGTAATGCTGAATCGAACATATTTAATTACAGAAACATTCGGTTACAAGTTACGGGCCCCCCACTAGTACAGCGGTAAGTCTAGGGATTTACAACGCTAAAATCAGGGGTTCGATTCCCCTCGGTGGGCTTAGCAGATGGCTCGAGGTGGCTTTGCTATAAGAAAAACACACACAAGTTACGAATATCGATGTGAGCAAAGAAAACTACTCTTTCATCCCTAACAAACAGGACCACTTCTTGATGACGAGAAACCTACTTGATATAAAAACTCTCTTTGTTAACCTGAAGATGACATAGGAAGGTCAAAACGTTGTTCTCTACTTATCAATAAAAGTGTTAATACCCATACAAGCCTTTCTGGGAAACAGGACCAACAACTGAAGAGTATTAACAAACGGAACCACTCCGTAGTCCATAATAACCAAGATCGACAACTGGAGAGTATTAATAAAAGGACCATTCCATAGTCAGTAACAAATAGGATTGACAAATGGAGAGCATTAACAATCAGGATCACTCCATAACAAATAGGACTGGAAACTGGAGAGTATTAACAAACAGGACCTCTTCATAGACAACTTGAGAGTATTAACAAATAGGATCACTCCATAGTCCATAACAACTAAGATCGACAACTGGAGAGTGATTACAAACAGCGCCACTAAAGTCCATAACAAACAGGACTACTCCATAATTCATAACAAATAGTACAGACAACTGGAGAGCATTAACAAACAGGACTACTCCAAGTCCATGACAAATATGACCTACAACGAGAAAGTATTTAGAAACAGGACCACTCCACGAGTAATTAAAATAGTCAGTTCGAACGCAGTTACTAATAAATATATTCAATGACCGGTTAGAACTGTCGTTTCCAGTATATTAACTGATACAACCACGACAAGATCAACCAGGGTTTCTGATTAAAATATGCTGACAAATAGAAACATTCTACGAACAGTGTGTGTATGTTTTCTTATAACAAAGTCACATCGGGCTATCTGCTGAGCCCACCGAGGGGAATCGAACGCCTGATTTTAGCCTTGTAAATCCGTAGACTTACCGCTGTACTAGCGGGGGGTTCTACGAATAGTTCCGACTTTCTGTTGAAGTATAGTTTTGAAAAAAAAACACTTCATAGCTTGTTAAAACTGATTATTCCAACACATAGATTGACAGAAAAACTTCATGATCAGTTAGAGCTATTGACTTCAGTATAACGGCAAAATTAATTATTCTATGACCACTTAAAGCTTTCACTTCAAGGATATGAACTAACATTTTTATTCCATTATGAGTTATCACTATCCATTCAAGTATGTTAGCAAAAAGAGCCAGTCCACGAGAAGTTGGAACCACTGATTAAAGTCCACTGAGCAGTATTATACCATGAGAAGCTAGAACTATCCATCCGAGTATATCAAACAAATGTACCATTCCGTAACTAATTATGACTGTCCATTCAAGTAATAGTTAGTGTTGGTTTTTTGAGTATATTGTTTAAAAGACTTGTATCATGATTAGTTAGGAATGTCAACTTATCTACAGAAGACTGTCGATTAGAATGCGGTTATTATTAACACAACCATTTCAGAAACTGTTTGGGTCGTCGATTCGAGTATAATGATGGTTGGAATCTCTTCAGAAACAGCTTAGACTTTCGATTCGCTAACTAACACAACCAATACCTTGTATTTGTTGAAAAAATGGAACAAATGTGTTATTGAGTAAAACGTACAAAAATTCGTTTCATGTAAAACAGTTGCTTTTTTTTTTTAATGACGTTGTTATAGAAAGTTCTGTTTATTGACACGCATTAGTGTTTAACCCGAATTATCAGATGACCTTTAAATTGTTGGTAAAATGTTCTTTTTAATTTTATCAACAGACGAAATATTTTAAATAGAAAATAAAAAGCTTTGATGCTACAGTAATAGCAATATGTGATGGTAGAAAACTTTACACAGATTAACACCTGTATTTCTTTTGATGTAATTCAGACAATCACGTTTCATAATTTAGAATTTCGTGGTCGCTGCTTTTTTGCTACAGTAGTAAACTGGTATTTGCAAAATATATTAATTAATTTGGGAATCACATTGTTTTATTTTACGGAATATATATATTAATGCTGTCGGTTCGTATTTAGTTACTTGAAGGCCTACCTTAGATTTATATCTCGTCCGCTAGTGGGTCAGTGGTAAGTTTACGGATCTACGCTGCTAAAATCCGACGCTCGATTCCCTCTCCTGAACATAGTGTAGGTTGTTTCTTGAGTAGCTTTGCACAAAAATGAAACAAAATTTATACTTAACACTATAACTATTGTGTACTTAGAGATTTGTTCTCCTTATTCAGGCTGGAATAACTAATTGAATGTACGATAATCAACCTTACATCTAAAATGTTTTTAATATTAACAAATCATTTCTGTATTTTTCTATCTACATTTTCGTAATGATTATGGAAGCAGCACAATCAAATAGTCAAGTGAAGGGTTTTAAATAATAGACGAATTCTTTTGTTAGAAAGGTTGAGTATCACATTTTTCTTGGAATACACTCCTCTTTTACTGCTTGTTAAATGTTCGCACGTGTACCACATCTACGCTCATGCACTCGAGAGATAAAATAAAAAGTGTAAGTTTCGAACCATTTAAATTTAGTCGTGAGTTTTAACAGGACAAGTTCGTTAGACTTACATTGTTCAATAAAGAGGTGGTTCAGCTTTAGGAGAATAGGAATTTTTAAAAAAGTCACATTTCAAAGTCACCGGCACAAATGAGTATAACTTTTCCCGTCGACAAAATTAGGTACGACGTAAGAAATGATTAGATGATGTTACAGGAATGGTCATTAGTTAAGGTAATATTCAACAAGTAAAGACACACATAACGCTTAAATGGATTAATGATGTTAGTTTCTACAGATCACACGAAAAGAAAACCATCGAAGTAATCATTCTTCTTTATAAATGTTTCTCAGCACTTAAAGTTGGTCAACTAATTAACATTTGTTGGAAAGAATAATAAAGTTAGGGACAAAAAATCATACGGAAACTAAAGGGTAAATGAAGATAACATTGTACATTGTAAAGTTCTATAGATAACATCGTACATTGCAAAGTTCTATAGCCATTTTTTAAACTGGAATAAACAAGAAAGTCTCAGTTCTTTAGTTTCGTGATACTTAGGTCAAACATACCAGAATGAATCGCTGATTTCTTCGTGTTTTTTACAAAAAGTGTATCTTGAACAGTAAAAAAATGGTTCATACTTTGTTACTTTTTATTTAGGTTCGAGAAAAGTTCACGAGATAAGTACTGTTTACCATGTTAGTTGTATAATTACTTTTTTCAATTAAACGGTTATAACTAAAATTCACGTCATCTGAAAGCTAATGTTTTGGACTTAGATAATCACGGGCGTCCGCAGGAAAGGACTTTTCCTTAACATTTATACAAATAATTGCACGTATTATGGTGTAAACCTAATAACGTAGCTACCCTAAACTTTTAAATAATTGGATTGGATTTGGATTCTTTTGAATTTCGCGCAAAGCTACTCGAGGGCTATCTGCGCTAGCCGTCCCTAATTTTGCAGTGTAAGACTAGATGGAAAGCAGCTAATCATCACCACCCACCGCCAACCATTGGGCTACTCTTTTACCAACGAATAGTGGGATTGACCGTAACGTTATAGCGCCCCAACGGCTGAAAGGGCGAGCATGTTTGATGCCACGGGGATTCGAATCCACGACCCTCGGATTACGAGTTCAACCCACCTTAACCCACCTGGTCATGCGCAGATAACCCTCGAGTAGCTTAGCGAAATTAAAAAAGAAACAAACAAAAACCAAACAAAGCCGCTGTAAAAGCTCATTTTTTATATACATGTTTTTCCCACCTTGAAAATATTTCTCTGGGTGCCCGTGCGTATAAATCCCCCTTCTCAAATAGGAAACATTAAGTGGGTGAAAGCAGAACAATGTATTCTTCCTCCCCCCGAAAAAAAAAAAAAGGCTCTATTCTAATAACGTGTTAATCATTTTTACATATCACTCTTAACTGTATTACATGAATATTATGAATGGGTATACCCGTATACACGTAATACATATCATTTCTATTAAATATTTCGTGCATATCAGCTATATCCTCATAATTTTCAGTTTGGTATGATATTATATAAGTGCACTACGTGAAGGAATAGTGAAAATATGTTTTATTGTTTTAATATACATAATCTTTCAGTTACCTAAAATCACTTGACAAAAAAGGTTTAATAATAACACAATATTGCAAATTTGGAATACATAAAAATTGTTTTGGTTTTAGTTTCGGATTTTCCATAATTCAACTACTCATATTTCAAAAATAATATTTATTTTTTTTCTATCACGTAAGGATTTTTTTTATAAACATAAAAGACAAAAAAAACTTTTACTTGGATCAAATTATTATTTCGTTTACCAAAATGAAATTTTTTTTTTTATTATTACGTTTGGGTTCTAAAACGTTCGATAAGACTCTCACGTCGCGATTGGTTTAGGGAAATCAATAATCAGTGGTTGTTAACATTTTAAGCATAACAAAGTGTGACCCGATTTCAATGGAAATGATTTGGTAAAAGGTCATATGACATTTTGTGAAAAATCCTTACGTAATGGAGAAAAATGGATATAGTTTTGGGATTCAGCGTACAGGAACCACTATAGAATATGCAACAATTTCAAGACAATCAAACCATTGCAGGCCTGAATAATATCCACCAAAAAAAAACAAAAAACGATAATATATCAGAGTGAAGATATAAATAATATTAATTTGCCATTCTGTATGATTAAACTTGTTTGTTTGTTTGTTTTGAATTTCGCGCAAAGCTACTCGAGGGCTATCTGCGCTAACCGTCCCTAATTTAGCAGTGTAAGACTAGAGGGAAGGCAGCTAGTCATCACCACCTACCGCCAACTCTTGGGCTACTCTTTTACCAACGAATAGTGGGATTGACGGTCACATTATAACGCCTCCACGGCTGAAAGGGCGAGCATGTTTGGCGCGACGGGGATGCGAACCCGCGACCCTCAGATTACGAGTCGCACTATTTATTGCCCTACAAAGTTTTAAAACGATTTATAAAAAAAAATATCGTCATATAAGAAGTCCTGGTTTTCATTTACGTGCGTTAGTTACAAAGCTTTGGACATATTAATCTATATTTTTGAATAGTAAAATCAAAATTCTTTTGTCATGCTTTAGAAAAGTATCGCAAATACCAGGTACTCGTATACTTTGATAACAATGTGGAAGACAACCTCATTTGTTTTTTGTGGGCCATTGTGAAGGGTCCGGTCTATCCTGTGTAAGAATGCATTCGTCCATCATAAACAGATGATGGAGATGAGAGTCTCGGATTCCAATACTAGAAGACCTGCTGCTGTCTAATATTAATTATTGTTGCTTACAAATGCTTCTCTACACGCACGCAGGAGTTAAAGTGCGCAGCATGCGCGGCTTGCCACTGACTGGTTGTAATCTGCCCTGTCTCCCTCCCCTATCTTCCCTTTTACGCGCCTAAGCTAGCTATAGCGACTACACTTACCCGAGTCTCAGTCAGTTGAGTTCTAGAGAGCGGGAAAACCAGAGAAGTAGTTCTGTTGATGCAGTTTTTTCTGAGTCTCTACGGGCATGTTTGGAAGATGTGGTGTTTTTGAATGCTATTTGTAAGCGTAACTGATTAAAATAATATGATAATTTTGACTGTCAGTTAGGGAATTGGATAATATAAGTTAAAACAGATCTAGTCCGATGACGTGTGTATATTTATTTTGATCGTGGCTAGAATCTTGCGGTTCACGCAGCTAGATTGTCTGGACATTTGAGATATTTTGTCTTTGACCTTGACGTTATAGTAGCACGTGAACAATGCACAACATTCGTCTGATTATTTCTGGTTTTTGAAATTGACTGACAGTGAATGAGTGGAGCGTGACTTTTGGCAGAAACTACAGTCAGCATGAGAAACTTCACAATGGTGCTTTGGGGCTTGGTTTTGTTGTTTTGTTCGAGGGAACTCAGAGCAGGCCAGGCAGCGGAAGAGTTGGAAGACGGTAGGTGAAGGTCGTCCTTCCTGTTGTAGGTTTTTACCTTTAATTGTTTGTTCAGTCTTCTTTTATAAGATGTAATTTTCAGTAATTTTTTAAATATTTTTCCTCTCCATTTTAACGAAGGTTTTTAGATTGGTGATAGGCCTTGTTATCAGTGGCTGACACGAACGTATAGTGCAAACTAACTAGTAACCGACATTGGGAAAATATAGTTATTTATTGACCATTGTTTCAAATGAGCCAGTTACATAAACATTTTTTGTCTTGAAACATAAAAAATTGGACTAATTGCGTTTAACTTGCAAGTATTTTTAAAATTACCTTGTTTGTAGCCCAAGTAGGCCTTCTGTATACAAATATAGATGTAAAGACGGGAATAGAGTATGAAAAAATGTCATTATAAATAATGAATATGAGAAAAGTGCGTCTCGAACCTTAATACAAGTTACAACTTTTAGCTTTAGATGTTGAGCAACAAACTAAGCATACTAAATTTTCTAAGCTCTATAAAATATAGTGATAAAGATTTCGCTCAAGGCTACGTGATCCGCGCTAGATGTGTCAACTCTTGTCAGGGCACGCCCACCTCGTTGTCTTTGTCTGATAGCCGTTAAGTTATTCGCGTGTGTCTAGAAGAGAAGCCTTTCTCACAAAAATATATCTTTCCCTCTGTTTGTGTCATTTTAAAAGAAACTGATTACATGATGGAAATATCCATGTAACTTAACCGTACGTATTATGTTTTGATGGCGTGACATGGAAATTGTTTAATTTTGACAATTAAAAGTGTTATGTAGTCGTTTTTGTTGTAACATTGCATAATAGCATCTGTCAAAATAACGTTATTACTTTGTTGCAAAATTTAAATTCGACATTTTTGGGTAAAGAAAGATAAAACATTGAAACTACTCTCGAAAAGTAATCGCTAGTTAAAGGAACAGCCAATTGTTTTCAAAATAAATGTTTTATTTCACTAAGTAAAACGGTTGTAAAAATGTGCCATGTCAAATTTTTAAATATTTTTATGCTTCTAAATAATGAACTTTCTAAACTCTCCTGAGTTGCTACATAAGCTCTCTAAGACGATAAATCTGAGACTCCGCACACATCTTGTTATATTAGAAGGCTAGGGTGCTCTAAAAGGTTATGGCGGGTCACTGGCTTGAACAAGGCTGCCGCTTTATCGACGAAATGCGGCTGACAACCCAGGGGACGGGCCGATGCACACCTGCACCGTTCTCGACTAAAACCCCGGGGCTCAAGCGAGCGTGTGAGAGACTTGAGAGTTAGGACTGTAAGGGGCAAAAATAATGACAAATTCATGAGCTTTAGGGAGGGGGTAGAACTGAAACTTATCTTGCCGAAAGGGGTACCAGAACAGTGCCTATTTATTATGCCGAACGTTAATAACGTTGGTTTTGCGTGAGGTAAATATGTGTAGGATGACTAGGAAAATTACCCATAATTCCACCGTCTTAACCATGACAACAGCGATTTCTTGCGATACGTGACATTTCTATTGTCAGTAGTTGTGCACTTGAGAAAGATTAACGAATACAAGTTGGTTTACTGATTAAGGAAAGTTGTTAAATCTTTAGTAAACAATGTCAGAATTCTTATATTGCTCTTACAGTTACGAAATCTGCAGAGATCTCATTGTGATAGCGGATACACTAATTAAACGGATCCTCAGATACCATTACTGTTGCATGTAATTACATCCATGCTTTTCAAATAATATTGCCACAGTTACAACACTCGACGATCTTTCCTAAAATGTGATTGTTTCGCACATCCGGGTATTGCATTGTATTACATCATTAAATTTTTCCATTGTTATAGAAAATGGAATAGTTTCAGCTTGTTACCACTGATGTACACGTACTAAATGATTTCAAATTCTTTTCTAAAAAGTATTCAGAAATCAAATTTAGTAAGGTCAACATAGT
Source organism: Tachypleus tridentatus (assembly GCF_004210375.1). NCBI lineage: Eukaryota > Metazoa > Arthropoda > Merostomata > Xiphosura > Limulidae > Tachypleus > Tachypleus tridentatus. The sequence goes on along the minus strand of NC_134834.1, from coordinate 71,801,504 downwards.
GTTTATGTATTAGTAAATACACAAACTTTGCTTCTTCAAGTTTATTTGCTAGTTAATGTATGAACTGTAACTTGTAGTTAATTCAGATTATCGCCTATTTAAAACAGGTTATTAATAAAAAACAAAGTTGAGCTAACATCTCATTTTTAATGTTTAGTTACTTTCAAGGTGATTGTTAAATTTCTATTTAGTAAATAAGCAAACTGCAACCATGTTTGGAGTAAAACCTCTTCTGTTAAGAATTATATATTATAATAGAATATTCATTATATCTCGTGGGTCTGTACTTCAAGACTTACGACTCGAAAGTGTAACAAAACTAGCAAATGCCCAGATTGGCATAGTTACAATAGCGCTTAATTGTATTGAAGTTGGTTTGATATCGGACAAACACGTGCAAGCGAAGCGGTTGTATAAAAAAGAAGGTCTGGTGTTTAAGACATTGGCAATAATTACAGTATGTTTTGTTAGGTATTGTAATTCATCTCGGACGAGTCTCCGATTTATTATGTTACGTACATTACGTATTACGATGTCAAACTGCTAGGAATTTTATTTTTTAATTTAGAAGTCAAGAAGTTAATCGAATTTCATATATAACAAATTTATGATATATTTGTCAAGATAGATACACACAGTTTTCTTTCTTAACACAAATATATTTTAGTATACGAACAAAAAAACAATACAGTTTATAATAACGGTTACTACTAATAGTTATTACAAATGATTGTTTATATACAAAAAAATACAAACTTACAAACAGTACTAAGTCTCATATCTAGTCTGGAACTGAATTATTTATCGACGTTTACGGAAAGCAAATTAATATTTTGTCGATACACCTTTTCACTTCTTTTGACGGCTAGCCAGCTTGAAGCACCCGTAAGTTTTCACTGACGACAATATCTGATGTCCTTGTAGAAATTTTAACGTCTCAAGTTAACTCACTGAAGTTAAACGGCTTATAATATTCGAAGTCTATAAAAATTGCTGGTGAAATTCTGTAGTTTTCCGATTAACAAACGTTAATCACAATCACAGCTTCCGAAGCTGACTGTATCTGACAAATAATAATATTCTGTCTCTCGGCTAGCTCGCTTTTATACAAATGGCGCGAGATTCTCAAACCTTCAACAATGCCCAAAAACACATTAATAAACAACATATTGTTGATTCTTGCTCTCAAGAATATTCTACACATTTATAAAACAGGCATAAAAAGAACTATACTGAAACAAACGAAGATATTAAAATAAATGTATAACAGTAAATATGTTACAGCTTAGATCAAGACAGGACCTTAAAATGTTTGACATGTTTTGCGTATTGACTCGCAGTTAGGGGATATGACTTTGAATATACTCGTGTCCAACTTCAAGAGTAAAACTTGGAGGGAATAATTAAAGGAAACGTTAAATTAGTTTTGTTCGCGATTACAGTTTTCTTGCATGGTCCACTGTTAACTAACATATGCGTTCATGAACTTCAGGTAAAGTATTGATTGAGAGTATGTGTGTTGCAAGGACTTACGTCACCTGTCGTTTTGAGCGGATCGCAATGAAAATCAATGCTGATCATTGTTACGCCGGAAAGCAGTTGAAATTTAGATTAACTAGCAAGGTTGAAATACGACGCTCTAAGCCTATAGCAACAGTAACATTTACATGGTCCAGGTAGTGGTGACCTGTGGAGGAAAACATCTTGCGTCACTTATGCAGTAACTTGTTCTAAACAAATTCAAAATCTGCGCATTTATATAAAAGCAAAATACGCGAGAAAAATAAATTTCATTAAGGTGCAGTTGGAACAAATGTTAAAGCACAAAATTGCTCAAAAATAAACATGAGTAATGTCATTTTAAACAATGCAACAAAGTAAGACAGACACAGAAAGATTTTTTGGTTAAAACACGTGGCATTAAGTACTGGCTGTTACTTCTGAAATTCTGATCTTGATCAATTTATAAGATTAATATCATAAATTAGACAGATATATTTGAATCGTCTGTTTAAAGGTGAATTTTACAGAAAAAAGAAAACTTTGCAGTCAAAAGAACTACTCATATTGATTAATTTTGCGGGCTCACATTTTTTTTATAAAACATATGTGCTAATAAATGAAACATAGAACTTTGTACAGAAAGAGCCCTTTCCGAGCGGCAATCCGAACGTTTTAGTTTTTACGTTTGCCGCTAGAAAGAGTAGTGTGACGTAATAGTTGCCAAATAAACCGCCAACGCCAGCGCGTTGAATGTAAATAAACATGGCCAGTGCATACGGAGAAACGGAGAAACATAACATGTACTTGATTACCTCAACATGTTCAAGACATAGTCTTATTTCAATTTATTTTGAAATGTTAAATTTCAAAAATGGTATTCTTCAAACTTTTCCATGTGCAAAAATGATGCCAAAACATCTACAGAATGATCTATCAGCTTTTAAACTTGGAATATACTCTATTTGGGATAGATTTGTTTACTGCCTACGCTAGTAAATCAAGGTTTCACTGACTTTCAGGTGCCACAAATGCAAAACACGCTTATGAATGTGAAATGTGTATGTCCAGTTACATTCTTCAAACATTTGTACTTTTTAAATTATTATATTATATTAGTTATTGTTTATCGCTTTATACTGCACACATACCTTTAAGTTTGTTCTTTTCGTGATGGCAAGAGATGGCTTCAGAGGGGTGGAACCTGTACGCTGCAGGCTGAGATCAGTTCTCAGCTTTATACGAGGAAAGATAGTGGGGACGATCCTGTCTACTGCCGATGTTTTTTCAGTCTCAGCCTGCCTGGCTTGAAACCCACGGAATCCAAAACAGTGGGATCCGACACAAAACATGAGCGTTGAAAGTGATCTTGACAAAGCTTTGCATGGTGTGAAGGAGTCCAGTTCTTCCTGTTGTCCATTCGCACCCACTGTCACCACCTTGCCGGTTTCTTCTTGCACGCAAACGAAAAGAAGCTTTTGCCCGATGCTGAGCCGTTTTACAAACATAAGCAAGGCAGTAAACCACGTTATCATAAAACAAACATAAAGTAGCAATATCAAGACAAAAAATAGTCTCACAAAGTATGTAATCCGAAAAAAGCACCGATATATTTACATAAAACACCAGCACTGAAAGGAAGAAAATGGTCGGAGTGTAACGAGGCGTGTTTGGCAACTATTACGTCATAGTTGTAAAACGTCATGGAAACAGACGAACGACCGAGAGGAACTTGAGTTTGAGGACTCGCATATTTTTTTTCATTTTTTACTCAAAAACTAAAGTGTTTAGAAATAAGGCAACCACACAGGAATTATACCTAACCAAAGTGCAGTTTGTAAGGCAATTATTAAATTTGTTGAAAATTCACCTTTAGGATGTTAAGTTAATTCTAGTTTTATCGATGAGTTCCGTATCCCATTTTTTTTTTTTTTTCAATTTTATTCCTAACTGTTGTTTGCATAGCAAAACTGGGCATTGGGCGATTTCCACTGTCTGTTCACTGCGGGGAATCAAACTTAGGATTTTAAGAGTAGTAAATACAAACTATCACTGCTGACCCACTGTGGGCCTTTTTTTAAAATCAGTTATTGAACAAATTGTTAGTGCAGCCATGACATGGTTGTTTACAAGGGCCCTAAAATGCATCAGTTACATATACATCTACTGAGAAGCATCATCAATATAACAACGAGCCACGGTAATTACGTATGAGGTTCCTTATGTACCTATCTTAGAATAAGGGTGATTTCATTCAATGATTTTCTCTATTTCTTTACATTCTGTTATAACAGACAAAAACAATTACTATGGTGCAATATATGTACAACACAGTTAATTAACATAATAGAAACCAGTTTCTTCTTTCAGGATTGACTGTCCACTGTTATTTTACTCTTTATAACCCATAGCAACCCGAGAAACATAAAGGTCTTTTGACGAATTGTTAAATCACATGACATTATTTGTTCGGTTCTTATGTTAGTTGTAACAATTATCAGCTTGTGAAGTTTTCACTAAACATACAAAAGCCACATGTTTTCATACATACCTTTGATTACCTTCCTACTTCTTCCAACTATGCATGGATTCCTAGGTAACATTGATATCATTTTACTAATCTAAATTTGTACAAATTTGATTACCCTCTCCTCTTCCAAATAGAACAGGTAAATGTTGCTATCTTTCTCTGATCTAAGTGTGAAACGGAGGTGTGTAATTACACTTCTCTTCTCCTCCAAAAGTAAAGGTTTTAATTTAAGTGTGACTGCCTTGTCCTCTTCAAAAAACAACGCACAGATTCACGGGTAAATGTATAGTCTCTATTATTTTCCAAAAACGTTTAATAAATTTGTCTTTTTTCCGCCTTTTTTTTTTCTCAAATGTGGACATTGTCCATATTAATATATCGTCACCTTTCTCAAGTATACGCAGGCTCCCAGATTAATGGAACCCACTTTTCATTTGTTAAAATATGAATACATTCAAAATACTCAAAGCTCCAAGTAAGTGCAGTTAAATTCCCTTCTTTTTAACTATTTATGAATTCCCAAAAATAAATCTAACTACGTTCTACTTTCTGTTTCCCTTTGCAAATAGCAGGTTCTCAGATAAGTGTGATCACCTTTTCTGCTCTTGCAAATATGTACAGATATGCTAGATCTTCCCCTTATATAAATATAATTTCAAAATAAATATTTCCGCAACCCCCTCTTTTGAATTAAAAGCTGTCCAGACATGAAAGACTATTGTCCTTTTCTCCTAAATATATCCACATTTTCAGAAAAATGCTACTGTTTTTCCTATTCTTCGAAATGTGTACAATTTCATATACAAGTATGATTATTCCCGTCTTATTTAAAATATGGGTTCTTTCCCAGGTAAGAGTAAGTGTATTCCCCCTCTTATAAATAATCAGATACCCAGGAAAGTGTAGCTACCTTCTGCCTCTTAAAAATACACAAATGCTCACGTAAATGTGATTACTTCTTTTTTTCCAATTATATCCAAATTACCAAATAAGTTTGCCTGCCTAGTCCTCTTTCAAGACTGAGGATATTTTCAGATAAGTGGTATACTTTCTGCTCTTTCAAGTATGCAAAGATTCTCGTGTGAATGTACTATCTCGTTTTCTAAGTATCTCTAGATTCCTAAACTATTGTAACTACTGCACATTCTTCTAATGTGAGCATATACCAATTTAAACGATCTAACATTCATTTCTTCCAAAAATGCAAAAATTCATATTATTTAACAAGTATGGGACTGTAGAAATATGGTGGGGCAAAATTTCTGTGTTTTCAAATGAAGGGTGGGTCATTTGTTTTTTCCAAGAAACAAAAGTCCATTTTTCTATCTGTGATACAAAGACAGATGATGTCTCAATATACAAAATAAAAACATGACATGACTCCATGCTTGAATACTCAAGCCTAAAATATAGTATTTGAGGAAAATAACACAATTTTTTGCAACTTAAATTTAACTTGCAACATAATAATGAAAATATTTCAAAACTCTTGACGATGATGTTATGTTTAATTTAATTTAAAATATGTATAACCCAAAGACAGCTTAAACACATAAAAATGATCAAAATACAAAAAAAAATATTCTGGCAATTAAACATTCTTTACTAAACACTGAAAATACTATGTTTTCAGGTACAGGAACAACGTTAATGACATGAAAACTAAAAAATAAAACCTACATGAACAATATGTTAAAGGAGATTTATCCTTTAATGTAATTGTCTAAAGAGTTTGCATAGGCCTCAAAAGCCTGTAACAAATGTTCGGTCCATATAGAGAAAAAAACTTTGATTCAAAAATTAGACACCTTTTACAGCTGTCAAATAGAAAACCTAACAATTTTTGCCTGAAAAATATTTGAGTATGTGTCAAGGCTTTATGTACATGTGGTATAAGGATTCGTCTACAGTAGGTGACTGTGACTTGTTGGCGACAAATTCAACGAAAAATGAACAGCATCCACTTCTCTTGGTTTTCAAAATAATATATTCAAAACAAGCCCAGCTATGTATAAAAAAATTTGCACTATAAAACATCACTTTTCTTCTCGCGCAGATAGCCCTCGTGTAGCTTTGCGCGAAATTCAAAATCCAAAACCAAACCTCTTCGGTTGATTCAAATACTTTAGACAGTTGACAAGGCAAACTATTTTATTTTACTCTTATCACAGTAGCATAACTGAATAATTCAACACGTTACCTCCTGCATTACTATAGTTGTATCCTGAACTTCAACTACCGTATTAGTTGGAAGGTAAGACTCCCTCTATTTTAAGACTCACTCTACCTTTAAAAAGGGATTTTCAGGAAAAAAATTGGATGATGATTGGAAAGGAGTAAGTGTTTTAAAATAATTTATTAACGAATAAAAAATGTTAATAATGTATTTAAAATGAAATATAACAAAATATACAGGAAATTTTAAATTTTCATCATAATAATGTTTTTTCCTGCTTTCTTTATTTAATCAGAATGTTACTCTGATGTTTCTTCTGATTCAGTGTTATATTCTGAAGTTGAAGCATCTTCATCGTTTGATTCGCTTTTGTTCTAAAGAATGTCATCTTGCGTTCCATCTTCCGCATCTTCAAGATCTGACGGCAATTTTTGACTAATTGTTGTCCTTCGCCGTAATAATAAACCTTTTCATTTCATAAATTTCTCACACCAGCCATGACTAGTCTTGAAAGAAATACCACTATTTTCTACACATTCTTTTGCTCTTAACATTAAGACTTCTCTTGTTAAACGGGGTCCTTTATTTCGTAACTCTGTGAAATAAGTTAAAATGGCGGCTTCAATTTCAAGATGTCTTCCTTTTTTTGGGGGCCAGAAAATGACTTTGTACTTTTTTTGCAAGAAGAACTCTTGGTTTTCATACCACGCCAACGACGTACATTTCCCTCGCTCACTGTATATTTTTTACCGACTGCATAATTCCCAATCTGTTCAGCGCACAAAATAACTTTTAAATTCGACATCGTACGCAAAACGCTTTTCCATGGGTAAAAATGTAATAAAAATAAAAAACATAATAAAACAGCGTCTGAACAACAGGAAAGTCAGACAAAGACTGACACTGTTAGAGGCGCTGACATCGGCAAATTTGACGTTTTGTACGTGTTTTTAGTCCTTTTAAGCTAAGTTCTTTTTAAAATATAGTCCAATCTGTTTGTTAATGCAGGATATTTTCGAAAATATTTGTTGTTTGAGGAAAATGATGTTTTCGAGACTTTTGAACAGTGATGTTTGTTTGTTTGTTTTTTAATTTCGCGCAAAGCTACACGAGGGCTATCTGTGCTAGCCGTCCCTAATTTAGCAGTATAAGACTAGAGGGAAGGAAGCTAGTCATCACCACCCACCGCCAACTTTTGGGCTACTCTTTTACCAACGAAGAGTGGGATTGATCGTAACATTATAACGCTCCCACGGCTGAAAGGGCGACCATGTTTGGCACAACGGGAATGCGAACTCGCGACCCTCAGATTACGAGTTGCAGGCCTTAACACGCTTGGCCATGCCGGGCCTTTGAAGAGTGAAAAATAATACCTCGAATTTAAGACACACCCTAATTTTCAGTTCGGAAAAATTTGAAAAAGGTGCTTTTTAAAATTCGAAGTAATGCGGTAATTGTCTTCGTTTCGTCAAAGTCCATATAGGCAGATATAATTACTTTGACAAGATATACTATTCTCCTTTTCTCTATCAAACTGTGAAGCGCACTTTAAAATATCGCCTGTTGTAGCTAATCACTCGCACGTCGACATCACGTTTGTTTCGCTGATTTTCGGAGTGAACTGCACTTAACTTTTCTCTACTTTCTACTTGCGCTTGCGAGTCACCTATATATATATATATATATCTTCACTGAGGCCTCGAATACTCATCAGATTACACGAGCGGCGTTATAAGGTAACAATACTCTTTAAGGTGGCGAGAAAATATCGAAGATTGGAATAAATGTGACGTCAAAAATATTAGTAAACCCAGACAACAATATATGTGCAAAGGCAACATACGACTCGTATAAAGTTAAGTAACGAAATTTGTCATAATTGTCATTTGTAAAACACTACATCTTCAACACTCCTCTCTTAAAACTAAACAATGATTAAATTGTAAGTCACAAAATAGACTAAATAATGACACTTAAGTTGCGCAATTTTGTATTATCCAACAGAATGGTTTCAATTCTTTTTATAGATTTTTAAAAACAGAATATGTTTCAAGAATTGTACCGCTTTGAGTTGTATACAAGGAACAAGTGATTAATGAACATTGTGCATACAAAGATGTCTTACAAATCTTATCAGTTCTAAATGTGAGACAAGTATACAACAAATTCGGGAATTGGTTTAATTTAAAATAAAATTATATTTTCCATTTTTTTTTCATGTGTCTTTTTCTATGATCTAACTTCTTTTTCTTACAACACAGTAAATTTGCAGCTCGGACTAATTTTCTCAATATGTATTTGTGATTCACTTATCATATGCTGTGCAGCTAACTGTAAAATACTCTTTCACTTTTTTGTTTATTTTACAGTGGTTATTAAATAACCACACTCTCTCAAATAATCTGAGTTGTTCTTATAAGTTTGGAATACCTTACTGTCCTTCTAAATTAATTTCAGATCTCTGAGTGAACGTGGAATAACTTTACCCCTTAAAAATGTATACTTAATTGTTTGCTTCCTTTCTATACCTCCTGTATTTTCTTCTCATTTGTGCTATACGCTTCAGTTGAAGCATTTGTTGATATACCATCTGCACAGACTACCTTATCCCTCTTCCAAGTATTCACAGATTTCCAAAAACATGGTCTGCTTTTCCAAATATCCCTGTGTTTCCTTGATAAATTTGAACTGTTCCTCCATCAATCTTCCATGTTCTAGATAATCTTGGACTTGTTTCTCAGATAATTGTAAACCGTTCCTCCGAGGTAGGTGTCTGAAATATCAGGTGCTAAAACACTGATTCTATAAACCTCTTATTTATGTTTGTTACTTCATAAGTGTGTTCTTTGTAGGCGTAAAACCTCTAAAAAAAACATACTTTTTGTGTGACTGGTTATCCTTTCTTACGAACTTGACAGATTGCTGAATACCAGTGTCCAAGAAAGACAATATGTGTGACATTGATTTTAGTTAGTACCCAATGATTGTTGAAGAAACCATCTGCAAAACAATAAATTGCTTTAAAAAACTTCAATGCTCGATTCTAACAAACTAATTGATCCCAGACAAGACACTGGATTTATAGATCCCCGCCAACCTGTGACCCTGATTATGGGTTGTCAATGTTTGTCGACAATTGTCGAAATCCGGGATGCCAGTCTCGATATTTTGTTTCGTCGTCTCTGCTTTCACCATTCAATGGAAAATTTAAATCGGGACTTATCTTAAACTTATAAAAAGCTCACTTTAATTAAACCTAATCTTCGCGAGCAGGGAAGGGGGGATTGATATCCTTGAACACCCAAGTTGAGGAATTGATATTCTGAACACCCAAGTTGAGGAAAGTTTCTTTCCTTTTAAAACTAGGCACCTGCCATGAAATTATTTTCTTTTCTTTCTAACAAACTGCAAGTAACATCATTACTTTTTCCAAATAACACTAATCAAATCCAGCAAGATTACAGCTTTATATTGTTGTTTAAATTTATGTTTTGTTTACCTTAAACCATGAAGTTTTTAAACTTGTTTTTAATTTTTAAGTATTGATGAACCAGTGTTTTAAAGTAACTGAACGAAACATCTCTTTGGCTGTTCAAGTAATCAGATAGAAACTAATTGTTTTATTGTTAAACCATAAAATAGTCTTAATTACAAAGTTTTATTAGTAATCATTGTATGCGTTGTAATATTTGAACAGTAGACAGCAGTTACTAATGATTTTAAATTTTCTGGATATTAAGTAGTTTTAAATGGCGTCGTTAAGTATAATATAATTTTTACCATATTAATTTTTTGTCTAAAATACAACTGATTTTGCTTACCTTCAAAATTTAAAGCAAATATGTTTAAACCGAATTATATAATTAAAAAGACACAAGACGTAATTTTAATTAAACTGAAAACACATTAGCTCATTTGATTATTGACACATCTTCTATAAGCAACGTATTCTCAACAAAATTTGCCCAGCATAGCCAGCTGGTTAGGGCGTTCGACTTGTAACTTCAGGGTCTCGGGATTAAATCCCCGTCGCACCAAACGTGCTCGCCCTTTCAGCCATGTGAGCGTTATACTGCTTGGCCAATCCCACTATTCATTGGTAAAAGTGTTGATGCTGGTTGGTGATTACTGACTGGCTTCCGTTTAGGCTTACATCTCTAAATTAGGGATGGCTAGCGCAGGCTAGATGGTAGATTGTTATAGGAAATGAAATGTTCTGCTTTGAAATGTTAACTTTTACATAACTTTTTTTTAGGGGTTTCTGTTACATCCTCCACCCACGGAAGACCCAGACCCGTCATCCGCTCCCGTGTTCGTGGAAGAACCGAAGGATACGTTTGTGGTAAGAAACAAGCCAGCTACCCTTCACTGTAAGGCCCGCTTTGCTCTTCAGGTGTATTTCAAGTGTAATGATGAACTAGCCCACAGTCGCCAACACAGCAGTCAGCAGTTCGTGGATCCCATGAACGGTGTGAGACAAGTTGAGGTTTCCGTCGACGTATCTCGCAAGGAGGTAGAGGCTTACAAGAGGCCTGACAAGTATGGATGTGTGTGTTTCGCCTGGTCGTCTACAGGCCAGATAGAAAGTAGGCGAGCCGTCGTTACAATAGCATGTAAGTAAACGACTTTTTTCGTTGAGAACCCAAAAACCTGTTGTAAGTGAAGTGAGTATTTCTTAATTTAGTAACATATCTACTGGTTTAAGAAATACTTTCTAAAGTTGTATCTTGTAAACTTTGATGTTACTAATATACACCATATTGCAAACTTCCCTTGAAATGTAATTGCTAAGAATGTTACTGTGTGACAGTTTATATCTTGTAGGAATTTGATTCATTGTACTAATGAGCCGGGTGTGGCCTAAATTTTAGTGTACCCGACTGTGAATCCAAGGCCCAAGGTTCGAGTCTAGTTCTTACAAAATAGCGCTTTGCACTTTAAGACCAGGGGTGTGATGGTTATAGCCCATTATTCAGTTGAAGTAGCCCAATATTTGGTGGTGGATGCTGTTCACCAGCTGATTTGCATCTAGTCTTATCAGTTCAAAATTAGGACGGCCAAGGCAAATAGCCCTTGTGTAACTTTCCGCGAATATTTAAAAAAACCTGCACTACTTTTCTCGCTCTTCATATTTGAACTATAAACTGTTTTGTTTTCTGTTTGTTTTTAAACAATCCACTGTAATAATGTCTAAAATATATTATCAAAAATCTAATCATATTTCATGTCCAAAATTTTCAAACGTACTAGTAATTAGACGTCTTTAATATTTACCACTTTACTAATTTTAGCAGAGATGTTAAATATTTGAACAGAACAAGGGGAAATATTAACGTTAACAGAATGTTAGTACAATGTAGAATTTTTTTTCCTATAATAGTTATAATGCAAACATTTTAAAGTAGTTATTTAAAGTTATTTTCTGTGTAATATGGCAGTATTTATTGTAGTCGTATTACTACGTGTATGTATGTTTTAAAATCTTGCATATCACAACTTATAATATATCAAACTTTTTAAAAGGCAATATACCAATTTTTTATTAAATTTTCTCGGTTAATCTACGAGATGTATCTGAGAATTAAACGTTCAATGTGCAGTAAGTGAGTGATATTTTCTAACTAACGTGTTCCTACCTAGCTCAACGGTGAGCTTTAGGACCTAAATGTTAGTCTTTAATTACTTTTATTCTTACAACATATATCAAAACAAAACTGGAACTGTTCTCTCTTCTAGGAGCTACAGCATGATGTCAATGCTAGTTGTTGATTGCTGTGGGAGAAAATTCCATATTTTTAGAAGCTAGTGATTAAGTGTTGGTGTTGTTACAAGAGACTGTTCTGTGTCGTTAGAAGTTAGTGGTGTAAGCTGAGAGTTTTCACGTAGAAAGATGTGGATAGATAGCTATTGTATGTCGATCTATGTAGTTTTATCTATATCAGTACAATATCAAGCAGAGACTGTCATATTTACGTTTCTTGTCAGGTATGTTCGGTTCAAGAATTTGTTCTTATTCCCAGCTTTTACTAGCAACTCTAACACGAAGCAGAGAAGAGCTTAGCCTGTGATGCCACCTGTCTACCTGTCTAATCCTGTTGTTGAGCCTTCTTAAATTTCCTTGTCAGTTTCACTTTAGTCTGAGTGCAAACGGCGTTCGTTTCATCTTCGTAATTGGCGCTCCAATTTACCGCCGTCGAGACGTGTCAATCGGCCTTTTTTCGTGCACTGCGGTATCCCACCAAAAGCAAGGAGGTGGCTACCGTTGATTCACAAAGAAAGACTATTTTATGTCAAAGCTAATCTCAACGAGCTTGAGGAGATAAAGGGAATGGGGGTGGTGCTTATCTGTCATCCCAGTGATTTTTTATTCTCTTGATTTTCATGAAACAAGAAATGCATTTCCATATGAAAGGAGTTTCTTTCCCCCGTCTTGTTCAACTTTACGGTAATGAAAAAAAAAAAAATCGCATACAGTCACGCTCACTTGTCTACGGGGAATAAAAAATCTTCATTGTCTTCAATGTTACTTTCTGTGTAAGTGAGCCTGTCGTTTTGTTTCTGAAAGAACTAAATTAGTTTTCAGGTTTAAAGAAGTTTTTAGTTTTTACTAATATTTTTCATTAGTTCAATATGTCTTTCCTATTTTTTATTTTATTTTATTTTACTTTTGGCTTTTTAACTCGTTTTACTTTTGAAACCTAACAACCAAATTGGCAATATGCTGACTTAATCACTATCTACACCGAAAGTAGACACTTATATTCAGTATTGGAACTACAGTAACTCGTTACTGAAGGATCCATGAGCAATAGATCGCAGGTAATTCTCATATAATTTCTTATAAAGTTTATGCACTTGTTATTACATAAAGTATGTTAACAACGACACATGTTTCTGTTATTGTACTTTTCTACTTCATTATAATAAGGTTATTAAATCACAATAACATCGTCTTGCTAAGTAGTCGTGAATAGATGGGGAAAAAAAAGAATGAGGCGTTCTCAGTTCCTTTAATTTAGGAAACAAAAATGAATTAGGAAGTTTAAGGCTTTATAAAGACTTTTGGATAAGTTATATAAAAAATAATAAGCTTTGAAAAATCTAAGGACTAGAAGATGTTAAATAGCAAGCACTTCTTGTGACTTCCAACGAACTTTGTTTTACTGCTACATCAAAATGTTATTTTTTGTGTTTCTTCTGTAAATAAAATGTAACAACCGCACATATCTTAACAGAAAATTCTTAAAGTAAATCATTTTGGATAAAAGTCCAGAAACATATTGTGGATATTCTGTCCTCACATTAAGTACACTGATTTAATGAAATACTTTTATATATTTTTATAAAACCATTTGTGGAGCGTCAGAAACAAATATCACAAGTTACCCTTAAAATTATTTCCTTTGTGGAATTAGATCCTAGTTCTGATTTTGATATGTAATGTTTGTCATGTTCTTGAATATTACAACAACTATTTCCTATGTTATTCAATTTTGCAACCAACAAGGGAATTTATTTTTCTGAATATGAAAACATAACTGAATCAGTGTATAAACATAAATATTATGTTGTTCATAATCGTTACATTAAACAACTCTTAAAAAATACGAGTTTACAAGATCAAACATATTTTTATCATCAACATAAAATAGTGTATGCATAAACATTTACCATAGAAACGTTTTATCAACGCACACACTTTTGAGTTGCACTGCGAGGAAATGTAATTTGGTCTTCTTTTAGAGTTGAAAGATATTTGAGAGTAGTTTTTGATTTTGTATATGAGCTCTTGGGTGAACCAATCGTAACGATGGGTCAACTTATGGTTCAGAAACTTGTATGTATGTTGTATATATACACACACACGGATATATATAATCTTCTTGAAAATTCCCCCAGTTTCCAGGTTTCTCCACCAGTTAGCTGTTATCAGTTTTCTAATGAATAATGTGTTACAGGCCATTAATTCACTAATCATTCATATCCCCTACTGCTGCTGCAGCCGCTGTCTTTCCGACCCCAGACTTGCCCACATTCGTGCTATCTCCATCTTCCCCTTGTCTCCTATAGATCTATTCCATCAAAGACCCGTTTGGTGAAAAACATATTAATGAGCTTAACTCATTGCCTGAGCTGTCTATTTACACATAAATGTATCAAATGAACGAACAAACTTCCTGTAAATCTTGTCCTACATCAGAAGATTGAGCCATTCCTTTGCACGTTCACATCTGTGTGCGCATGACGATATACACAATATATATGTACTTATTTATTTATGCGTATTTTTTTTCCAAGCAAAGACGTTTTCTTTTTGTAATACTTAAGCTATCAGATCTTTCAGAAGAAATACTTGAATCACCATTTTTAAACCAAAAATTTACTGGTTTAATCAACCAGCTTAAAATACTTTTAAATCTGCCTCAACCAGTCCACCTGATGACATGCAACGTATGTCAACTTGTAATTGATTCTTAAACCCCTCAGGTAAATCTATTACAATCCACAATTGTAACGTTTTACTCAATCCAATCAAAACTAGAACAACCTAAGGGCATGATTTTGTGAAATGGAAGCAGTGTACTAGAGAGGGGGGATACCAGTTTCGTGTCATCCCCTTTACCCGGGGGAAGAAGCTGCGGATGACACGCGACCACAGATTGATTATTTACCCATAAAGCTTGAATATAGTTTAATATCTGGATTGTTGAATCGTTGTGTAGGTGAAAGAATGCCTAGCCGTGGCATTAATCTTGGCTCGGGGTGGAGCGGTCGTCATCTGCAGAACTTCTCCTAGTTTGACGTTCTTGGAAATGGAAGTTGGAAGTGGTTTGGGCGGAAATATTTTCTCCTTGTTTCGCTTTACTTCGTAAGACATAATTGTATTAGCCTGGTAGGTTATGGCTTGTATGATTTATTGAGTTACTTTACTACTGTAAATGATATTCTTATATATATGAAAAAAAGAAACGCCCCCTTATCTTCACGCCGAACCCAGGAAAACTATAAAAAATGGAAGAATGCATCAATGGATTTAAAGAACGTACGAGTTTTTATTAAGCAGGCTGGTGACGTCATCGACGAGTTGATTCGTCTTTGTTTCGAAAGTAATAATGAAGTAAATGCTTTTTGAAGTTGAAAACTTTTCAGTTAGTGTGAGTTAATTTGGCATTTTTCGAAGTTTTTACTAAATTACATTTCTTTTAAACAAAATAAATAGTTAAGGTCATACTTCGTAGTTTGCTTGCTCACCAAGAAAGTTATTGTTTGTTTGTTTTTGAATTTCGCGCAAAACTACACGAGAGCTATCTGCGCTAGCCGTCCCTAATTTAGTAATGTAAGACTAGGGGGAAGGCAGCTGGTCATCGCCACCCACCGCCAAAGAATAGTGGAATTGACCGTAATATTATAACGCTCCCACAGCTGAAAGAGCGAGCATGTTTGGTGTGACTAGGATTCGAACCTTTGGCCCTCGGATTACGAGTCGAACGCCTTAACCCATCTGGCCTGAAAGTTCTTGTAGACTTTGGAAGACGCACCTGTCTATCTGAAGACTTTTATTTGTTCTTTTATTCACATAACTATATTAACTATAAAGACTGCCGATATAACATTTTCTTTTGTAAATAGTAGCGACATATAATATTTGTTAATCCTGTAGCGTATTAATCATTACCCATGAACATCTGAGTAAAAGTAAAGAAGAGCGTTTAATAGTATGTCATTCACGCTATCTGCTATATTCGGTGCCGAAGATGCATTTCGAACAATACCAGGGCACATAGGACACATACTGTTTTATTGACGGAAGTTATAGTTTAGCGATTTCCCGCAAACTTTATCTCGAACTGTGTTAACATAAACTATGGCATATTTTGAACGGATGTGCTCCACTGGACTCTTACTTTACACTCCAAATTTTAAAGAAATAACATCTTCAATTTTGATAATCTTTTTGGTGTTTTTTTCTTTGTACTAGAAGTACCGATAATTTATCTCGTAACTTTATTGTTGGAAAACAAACACAAAGCTACACAACGGCCTAGCTATTCTCTGCCAACAACGGATATCGAACACTAGCTTTTAATGTTTTAAGGCCGTAGACATACCCTGGCAGGAATCGTATTTCGTAGAAAAACATGCTTAACTTCAATGATATTTTTTTCGAATTCGGTACGCGCACTTGGTGTAAATATCGGCCGCATGTGTAAAGTTATTAAAGAGAAAGCGCTCAAATTTAACGAAAATTTCTGCGCACGCCTACGCCAAGAGTCGCATGAACTATCGACCTAATATTTTTACTACAGCTTTGCTTAAGTGTAAATCGGCCTTTTTATTGTGTTTGGTAATTCGGATTAAATACAGTTTATTTATAGCAGCAAAACTATATAGTGAAAGGAAACTGTATAGTTAAATTTTATGAAATTATCGTAATTAAAGAGCATTTAGCCTCATACGAAATTAACTTAAGTAGCATAAATAATAATGCTCTTTACGGCTGTATCGAATGCCTGAGGTGTTGGTAACAAGAAACCGTTATTCTAATTCTTTGGTGTTACTATAAAGACAGTTATTAACACTGTTTTTGAGAAGGAAGCTACCACTATACATTTTAAATAATCTGGTTAGTTCTGTAAAGTATTGACCTGTTCCGAATGATAGGGCTATGATCCTAAAACTAACGTTGTTACTGTCATGTTTCACTTTCTTATTCGTTTTGGTTTGTTGGTGTTTACTGACAAAAAGTCGAGGTGTTTTTGTTTTTTTTATTTGATATCATATGTGTAAAGCCCGGCATGGCCAGGTGGATAAGGCCATATCGACTCGTAATCTGAGGGTCGCGAGTTCGAATCTCAATCGCACCAAACATACTCGTACTTTCAGCCTTGGGGCGTTATAATGTGGCGGTTAATCCCACTATTCGTTGGTAAAAGAGTAACCCAAGAGTTGGCCGTGGATGGTGATGATTAGCTGCCTTCCCTTTAGTCTTACACTGCAAAATTAGGGACGGCTAGCGCAGATAGTCCTCGTGTAGCTTTGCGCGAAATTCAAACCAAACCGCATGTGTGAAAAAAGGTGCCATCAAAAAAAGGATTGAGTGTGCAACTTAAAGGAATGAAATCAAAATTTGCAGCAAATCAGGTAACTACACTTGTAGCATTGATAGGAATTTTATAGCAAATAATTATTAATTAATTAGTTAGGCCGTGTATTTTGTTTTACCCACCTAAGTTGAACCCGAAACAAATGAATTAATATTTACTGCAAAATTTTCGTGAATGCTATAAGTCTAGCTACCAGTTTGGCAGCTAGTGTTGGTTTCATTTCCTTAAGTCGCATGTTCAGTCTTTTATAGGTTGCAAATTGTTTTCACTCCTAGTCTATTTTTGATTAGACTGATATCAGTCAGATCACTTGACAACTATTAAGGTGTCGATTGGATAAGTTAGTGAAGTGTTATTTTTCACAACGTGTGTAATTTTCGAAAGCACAATTTTACGCTGTATTATGATTTTTTAAAAATTTATCACCGTATCATTAATTACGCTTGTCTTCAACTAGGATTGGGTTTGACTAAGTTTCAACGGGCTAAAAATGTCATGTTTATCACATATATTTGCTCAGTTTGCTTTCTTGAATTTAAAGTAAAATTTTATGATCGGCTTTAAAAGTTATATTTCACAAAGGTTGACCCAGAATAAAGTCACAATGCTTTATCTTATGGCTCTACTTAGCACATTCACAATGCTACTGTTCCTTGTGGATATAATTTTGTGCTGTTCTTACGGATCGAAAACAGACATTTTAATCATAGCACACCAGAAAAAAGCTTCGCTAACCTTGCTTGTTCCGTTTAATCTTTTGCTAAATTTCTGTTTAAATAAATTAAAAAAATTATAATGGCTGACTGCATCACTATTTTCTAGTTTTTAAGAGATAGCCATTTTTAATTTCGAAATCATGATGTTAATAGTCACTGTAATTTACAGAGCTTGACACAATTATTAGAACTTTTTGTAGAAGTCTTTAAAAAGTACTAAAATGACATCTACATTTGTGATGTTTCTAGGATTATTGTACAAATACAGAGAACCATCGATCATCATGTGCTGACGCCACGTCTGCTTTCCAGTAAGTTTATATAGACAGCAATAGTAGTTTTATATAATCACTTTCCTCGTCGTTGTGAAGCTTTGTTCCACTTTGTGATAACATTAAAAACATACACAGCGGCTAGTACATATGTATGTTCACATTGATGATGTCTGTGTTTTGTGAATACCTCTATCTACCCATTTATCTCCATCTCATGTTTCCAACTTCTAATCATCATGTTCAAAATCTATATACTCGGTAATTTTACTCGATAAATGGATTTTATACATATAAAAATTGTCTATTTGCGGGAAATAATTTTTGTGTGCTTAATGTTAAAGGAAATAGCTTGTACGATCCATAATGTTTACAAAGTTAATTATAATAACTGTTTTTGTTGTTGGGTGGGTTCTTTTTTCATTATTTGGTAGAAAATAATGCAAAATCCAATTCACATAATTAATGATAACGAAAGCGTTTCTTTATTCGACCTTGGCAAGGCATGGCCAGGTGGGTTGAGGCGTTCGACTCGTAATCTGAGGGTCGCGAGTTCGAATCCCGGCCGCATTAAACATGCTCGCCCTTTCAGCCGTGGGGGCGTTATAATGTGACGGTCAATCTCACTATTCGTTGGTAAAAGAGTAGCCCAAGGGTTGGCAGTGGGTGGTGATGACTAGCTGTCTTCCCTCTAGTCTCACACTACTCAGTTATGGACGGCTAGCACAGATAGCCCTCGAGTAGCTTTGCGCGAAATTCAAAAACAAACAAAACTTTCATCGACTACTATTTTCTACAAGTTAGCTTAACAAATGATTGTTCATAGATTTAATTTGAAGCAGACATTAATATAAAAATGTCACTTATTTGCCAGTGGCGGTGCCAGTATATTTTCGTTGGGGGGGGGGGGGGAGGCTGAGGTAAACTGTGAAGGGGGTTTCCCAAAATGCCATCAATATGAAGTATAGATGGTAAATTATAATAATGTAAATACCAAGGTACAGTTCAGAAAGGTGTGTTGTTTTGAACTGTGCTTTCAATGCAGTTTTCATTGGAAACTCATAATGATTAATAATTCATTATTACAAATTAGAAATAATCTGTTTATGAAAATATGCGTATATGTATACATTATTCATACAGGCCAAACTATGATTGTGATATTGTTCTTATTATCATAAGTGTGACAAGCACGTGTTACAATAATGTAACTACTACATTACATTAAATTAGGCACTTCTAAATAGCCCAATGACAATTTCAAAATTCATTCTAGAATTGTTTAGAAATATTATTTGGTCAGTTAACATGTAAGGTTATAACATTAATTGGATTGTAAGTCACAATTTTAAGTGTATGCCACAATCATCAGTACAATTTTGGATGGCTGATACACAATGCAAAATGATCACAGAGGACACAACACCGGCTAAATGCTTCATAGTTTTGACTTATACACAATACACTTATACATGCATGCTATGTTTTACTTTTCAATAAAAGATAAATGAAATTAATGGGTAAATACCTATGAAACCTTTGGTTTATCAAGTAAAATCCCTAATGGTCTGTTGTAACTTGAAATCAACGTGGTTGTCTAATCTTCGTCAAAGCTCAAGATAGAATGGCATTACACAGGGAGTGGCAATACAGCGCATGAGTTTCAGTGCATTCAGTACGTTGCTATGGGATGCATGACACATACTTCCGTCTTAATGAAGACGTTGAGCCCTACAGATCTATGTCTCTTTGATGTTAATTGTTAAGCAACAACGACGATTGTTTTCTATATTTTATAAATATATGTTGGTAACAATATTGAGGAGGGGGCTGAGGGGGACTCAAGCCCCCTTTGGCGCCGCCACTGTTATTTGTTAACTTTCCTCACACGTACGGCAATTTCCCGGTCTTCTAATTCTCAGCAGAAAATCAAACCCAACGTTTACGAGACTGAACGAAACTAGTAACAGTTAGGAACAAACTGGCTAACTAACCTTATCCCAGCTTAATTTGTCTGTTATATATTGCGTACTCAAATCGTTTCTAATACTTTCAAAGAGCCTCTAGTCGATAAACTACGTTTATCACGTTACATAAACTCCCTCTGGCTAAACAACAATACAAACATCTCGGTTAAAAACAAACAAACAAAGAAAAACGTATTCCATAAGATGTCGCTGAAAGATGGTTGAATACTGTCATGTTTCGAAATTAATGATTTGTAAACCAAATCATATCTGCAGGGTCTAGCCCTCTTTTTCAGGTTAGAGTTCTATAGTTGAGTTCAAACAACCATTGGTTCGTGAGGAAGTCTGATTGATGTTCCGTTCTTTTTTACTAGATGATCGCTGTTATGTTGTAATATTTTTGAGTCAGATTGCTCGATGTGTCACTTTTATAATCACCGAAGCAGATTGTTGACTTCCGTTTGTCTACAATTTTTAATTATTTTGTAATCACTCTGAGAGGGAATAATTGAATTCCCTTTGTTTGCAAGTTTCACATCTGTTTTGTAATCACTTTGAGATGGAATGGCTGATTTATCTTCTACCACAACCAGAATTTTAGATTCTCATTTGTTATCGAATGGTTAAATATCTTATTTCAAAATAACTATTAGTTACGTGTGCATTTCATTTTACCATTTACAATATCATTATTTTTATAACCGATAGATAATCGACTATTATAACACGAAAACCTTCTTGCTTGGAGTATTTTCAAAAACGAGTAATTTTTCCATAACAAATTTAGATTACATTTCTCATGGAAAGTGACGTATTTGATAATGTTGCTCAACTGTTTCCTTTCTTGAAACATTAAACGCTTAATCAGACAAAGCACTTGTACCATGTAATAAATTGTTGAATTAGCTTAGTTAGTGCCATATTAATGTTAACATTTTCGCTCTGTAGTTACTTTTGTAAATTACCCTTTCTGCTAACACTGTTTATCCACCAGCTCTCAAATCTGTTTCTCAGTGATTTGTTTATTGGCTTACACTGGTTACAAACAGCTCTAGGGAATAAAATGTTCTTCCCTTATGCTGGTTACAAACAGCTTCAGGGAATAAAATGTTCTTCCTTTATGCTGGTTACAAACAGCTCTAGGGAATAAAATGTTCTTCCCTTATGCTGGTTACAAACAGCTCTAGGGAATAAAATGTTCTTCCCTTATGCTGGTTACAAACAGCTCTAGGGAATAAAATGTTCTTCCCTTATGCTGGTTACAAACAGCTCTAGGGAATAAAATGTTCTTCCCTTATGCTGGTTACAAACAGCTCCAGTGAATAAAATGTTCTTCACTTATGCTGGTAACAAACAGCTCCAGGAAATAAAATGTTCTTTAGAAGAGGATTCAGTCTTTTTAAATTTCGTACACGGTATGTTTATGCACCTTTGTTATTCCCATTAATTACAATTTAGGTAAATTTCTACTAAAATAATTGTCTAAGTGTATTAGAAATACGTTCAAGGACTATCTATGTATGACGTAGTAAGTTGTAGCTAAATAAATATTTCCATTGTAGTACGCTTCATGCACTGTAGTCCACTGTAGCGGTATGTATGCGAACTTACAACACTAGTAACCGGGTTTCGATACCCGTGGTGGTAGAGCACAGATGGTCCATTGCATAGATTTGCACTTAACTACAAACAAACTATGCACTATAAAATAACGTGACTAATACTTCTTTCTCGGTTTATTTGTTTCAAATGCTCTCGAATATTTATGATATTGAAATGAAATGTTACCACGTTTTACTTCGTTATTACTCTGGTATTTTATGACGAAACAAAGAATGTATTGGCCTCTACTTCATATACTATATTTTCAATTTTACCTTTGGTGAAAAGAAATCTGTAATACACCTGTGAAATAGTTCGTCTTTTGTATAATAAATATCGAATAATAACTTTAGTTCAACGCTATAATGTTATTCCCCACACCTAAATTACTGTAGATTACTATATACTAAGTTTAAAATGCCTCAAAAATCTCACAAATATTATATACACGTGTATTATAAGAAGCCTAACTATTTCTTTGGCTTGCTGACCAAAGCTGAACTGATTTACTTTGAATAGGCGAATCTGCAATCCACAACAGACGGTACGACCAATCAAAGAATGCATTACGTTTCTACATCACATATTGTACTTTTAATTTTAATTAAAAGAAAGAAAGAAAGAAAATCATTCATTCAAATGTGTATACGTAGAAACGTAAAATAATTGTATTCAATAAATTTTGCTGATGGCCAGAATGATTTTTATCGCAAAAAATGGACTATCTGCTCTATTCACCGCGTGGAATTGAACGTGGAATTTTAGCATTATAAGTCCACAAAATTGCAGCTGACATACTGAAAGGGGGCGATAAATCTTGAGTTTGACTCTAATTATAACCTATTTTGATCGGAAGTAGTATTTTTCCAATAATGTTTGTTTGAAAGTTAAGTTAAAAAACTTACGTGTGTGCTCTGCCCACCATGGGTATCGAAACCCGGTTTCTAGTGTTGTAAGTCTGCAGACATAGTACTGAGCTACTGGAGAACTTTCAACAATGAAACACTACTGTGTTGAGAAGGTATAAATTTTAAGTTCTTTCAAAATCTGTCATATTTCAGTGTCAGTAAATACTGTAAAATTCCAATAAATAAAATAAGTAATTATAGCTTACTTGTGTTAACTACCAGACTTGCTTAATCAATTATCTGTATAAGATATAAAAAAATAAGTTATCGTTTCAAATTTAAAAAAACAACAACAATGTTAAACAAACCTTTAGTCATGTAGATTTATTTAAAGAAATCAGATGAGTACAAGCAAATTTCTCGTGGAAATAACGCATTACATTTTGAACTTAAAAGTTGAAATAACGTACAGGAAGACTCGTTCTGACTTCAGATATCAATAAAAGTAATTGTATCTCTTTCTTCTTAGCACGAATCTCAAAGTTTTATTTGAGTCGATATAATCGCTCTGAAAAGGATGCACCAGCAGACTGTGGTTCTCTTTATGATATTTTGGCTGAGAGACAGATTCGAAACGGAAACTCTTCTTGCTCGTCCTTATATCGCACGAGACAGGAAATGAGCTTTACTCAACTTTTCATCATAGACGTCTTGTTTTCCAGAGCCGCATTATGCAGTTTATTGATTTCAGTGGAACTTGTAAAGAAGTGAAGATAAAGACCATGTGTTTGACAGAAGCGCCACTCTGGATGGAGAAGACTTGACATTTATAGACGGCATTGTTGCAAGTGATTGTCAACCTCGTGCAGTTTCACGATTCAAAGACTTAATTTAAGAATATTTGGCCAATGATCTGTTCCATGAACAACGTGGAGAGGCTGTTGAAAAGCGAAATTTTAAGGACATATTCGTGAGAGGCCTTTTTTATTTTTGAAGGAATTGTACTTCCACAGGGAACTTTGTTCTATTAACTAAAGAACGGCGGTACTATGTGCTCTTATTTCTGATAATGATCAAAAGCGAAGTTAAATACAAACCCGTCTGTATGTGTGTGAAATGGAGTTTTTCATGGTCCACGCTGATCTCAACAGTGGCTGTGGGTACAATCCAGTGTTCTTGCTACTATAATGTATAATCGAAACTGTCTATGTAGATATGTAATAACAAAATTAACTTTTTCGTTTGACGACCAGTTTCAATATTTCTATTGATTTGTAAAAAATGAAAGGTTTTGCTTGTTTTAATGCAAACGTATGTATTGTGTAAATGTACCCTTCTTCACCGTGGCTAATCGAGGTCTGAATTTTAGCATCTAAGCCTGTAAACTTGCCGCTGACATACTGAGAATGAAATGACAGACTGAAGAATCACTGGTTTTCGATCAAAGGGCTTTCATCACTTGTTTAGAAATTGAATTCTAACGTCTGCAGACAAAGTTCTGTATGGCATCGCTGATGTTGTAAAGGTCCTAAAGCTGTTGTATAGTTAGCAAATCGCTACAGAACCGTGTTAGTTATCCATAATTATCTTCATTCTTAGTGAAAATCGCTGCTGCAGCACTATATTTATCGGTAGTAAGCATGGGTGGAGGCAATTCACGTGGGTGCATTTGATCATAATATGTTATCTTCAGCTCTCTTTAACTATATCTCAGTGTATGTCTAATATCCACCGTATAAAGATTCTGATTGACTCTCCCAATAATAAATCTAATTTCTTCCTGCCACCTGTTGGTTAAAATCCACATAATTTAAAAGAATAATTGTGATTTTATTAATAATGTGTTGTGAGAAACAGACACTGTAAGTTTACAGACTTACAAAACAAGTATTGTGAAAGCACTCGGTATTATTTTGAAGACTTCCATGATAAAGCACTTACGATACAAGAAACATACACTTGGTTAATGTAAAGGTTATTACAGATAATTGCAGTGGTGTATCTACTTAACAGCAGCTGTAACTTAAGATTAACAGTTTACAACCTCAGATCCTGTGAATTCTTTGGTCATGAAAATTATAATAAGTAGGTTCCATTATGTATTCCTTTTCTTTAGTGGCGACGTGATGGCACGTTTATGGTTTGAGACAGTTGCCTACGTTTGGCTGAGATGCATACTGATGATTGGTTCACTAAGTTTTAATGAATAAAGAAGAGACCTCAAAGGTCAAGTCATCGTAAACTGGTTGTGTCTCTGTATATAAAGTAGGAGTTTTATATATCCAATTTCTATGTTGTGTGAACCTAAGTAAGTCAAGTTATATATATATATCTGGCTTCCAGCTTCTACCAGCCTCTATCCACAATGATACAAACTAATAAATCGACATTTAAAAGAGGTTAATTAGATCCTAAGTTCATTAGAACATTTTGCGATGCCTTGGAGGACTGTATAGCCTTATACACACGTATATTAGACATAGCTTCTATTTAGCAGCATTCAGGACAGACAAGGGTCAGTGAATACCGGTGCTCTTGATGACTCCTGAACTTACGAATATCAATCAGTTTACGTTTTGATATATTGTATAGTTAGTTTGGTTTTGGTTTGTTTCTAATTTCGCGCAAAGCTACACAAGGGCTATCTGCACTACCAGTCCCTAATTTAGCAGTATAAGACTAGAGGAAAGGAAGCGAGTCATCACCATCTACCGCCAACTCTTGGGCTACTATTTTGCCAACGAATAGTGGAAGTGACCGTCATATTATAACGCCCTCACGGCTGAAAGGATGAGCATGTTTGGTGTGACGGGGATTCTATTGTATAAAAGAACAATATTTTTAAGTAACTGTGTTACAGTAAAGCTGTGTAAATATAATGGCAAAGTATCAGTATCATTTGTTATCATCGCAGATTTTTAATTTTTGTTTTACTGATAAAATACAGCAACTTTCGAGCTATGTAACAAAGCCATAACACTGATATATTATCAAGTATTACTAAAATACTGTACTGTTTTATTATATTAAAATGATAACAGTTTAATACGGTGTTCTAATTTCTTGAAGTGATATTACAAAGTTTTACTTCGCTATTGCATTGTTTCATCATGTTGAAATGTTAGTATCTGATTTTACCACAGTCTTCTTCTATATCCATACCTGTCTTACAATACTTCATAATTACACTATGCTACTATACTGAAGTATTACCAAGTTAATTATTTGCAGGCACAAACTGCTGACATTTTAAATGCTTCTAGAACAATCGCAAAACCAAGTTCCTCTGAGACTCCAGAATGTACGTGCTTATCAAAATAGTGTTTCCTAAGTTAGAGATAATACCCGATACTCATGAAAAAATTACTGCTGGTCACTCGACTTTATTTATAGGTTGCTTATAAAGATTCCTTCAGTCACTTTTGTAAACAGCATTCATAAGAGTAAAGTGTTTTTCGTACAGATCAATATATTTTATTATATTGGTTTTGTTTGTTTTAGCAGATTTCGAGTTTATTTTTGATTAGTTTTGTGTTTTATGTGCTTATTTCTTAATTCTTTAATATATATATATATATTGTACTTTGAAACGTACTATTCCGGTACAAAATAAAATGTACTTAATGGTGTCCTGCAACAGGCTATGGTGTTTTATTTTCTAAACTTAAGAAAAACTGGTCCTTTTTCATTGCTTCTTCAGCCTGGTTATGGTTATTAGGTTTTGTGCTGGGCTGCATGCTGGTAGGTTAAAGGTAACAAGTGCGATTTGTTTCTGAATGTTATCTTCTTTTCCAGCTGTGGGGTTTTTATGATGTTGTAGTTTATTCCACTTTTATGTTTACAGAAGCTGCCTATTAAAGTGCGAGTGGAAATAACTGATTGCCTTCCTTCCGGTCAACAGTTCTAAATTAGGGATGGCTACCCCTGTTCAAAACATCAAATGTCTTTTCTTATTGTTTTGAAGAAGGGAAAAATTTGTATGTCTAATGCAGTTTTAATGCCATTTGTAAAGGTTTTGTTTTTTGATGTCTTTATCTATTAGCTTCGTTGTACCGCGTTTAAAAGAAGAAATTAAAAAAAAAACATTTCTTGATTGTATGTTTATCATTTTGTTTTACAATTAAATTGTTTTCTGTTTAGAATAACATCCTAGAATCTTGTATTTAATTTTAAGTTGTAACAGAAATAATTCTCTTGACTTTCTATCTCTATCGGAAACTGTCTTGTGGACTGGTATGTAAATGTAAATCTATCTAACGTTGAACGTGGTTTTAATATACTGCGATGAATGGTCTTCAAATTGTATGTGTTTCCAGTTTGGAAGAATCCTGAGCAGTCTACAAGTCAACACAAAATATGGAAACTGGTTGTGTGTTTTCATACAGCAAAGCCACATCAGGCTCTCTGCTGAGTCCATCGAGGGGTATCGAACCCCTGTTTTTAGCGTTGTAAATCCGTAGACTTGCGCTGTACTAGTGGGGTATAAACTAATTGTATAAAGGATTAAAAATGTAATTTGGTGTATATTGTAGTGTGGGCTGTGGCAAAGAAACGTGTGTGAAATTTGTCACTGACAGCACGTGTTCGTTAAATTCAAAAGTGGTAATAATCGTATAACTCCAACGCTCTGTAATCGTTCAAACAAACACAGTTTGCAGTGTGCTAACAGAACAAACTGCACTGAGATCAGGACTTTCTAACTACTAGTCTTTGTAGGACGGTATTGATGGGAATGTCGGACATGGCACTCCGGACACTTGCCTTTATCTTCATCTCTTGCATTCCTTTTCTCGGCCTCACTCGATAAATGGTCTTTCACTGTCGAACATAGCCACTTTCAACGAGCCAATTTCCTGAAGAAGTGAAGTATTGTTTTCCTCTGTGGCTTTCATCTTTCTTGTTTCTCTCACTGAATTGAGACCAAGATTAACAGTCGAGTAGTTCTTGTGTGAAGACAGCCGATGTTCCTCTTTAATAAAATTGTTTCTTCTGTCAATAAATCCTGATCAGTTTATCCGGATTGGTCGAGATCTCTTTGAAGGAATTCGGGCAATAAGTGAAGATCATTCTCGCAGAATAAATCTTCTAATGTTTGCTAAACTTTTTCCTTTTTGTTCTGTTTGTGGTAAACACTACCAACAAGTTGGAACAAAATACATAAAAAAACTGTTCTCTCTTTTTGTGTATTTTCTTTTGAGATCTTTACTTGGAGTAAATACACATAATAAAGTGATTGCAGTTTATGTGAGGGTTTATTTACTTCCTTGAATCTTTAATTAAAAACATACTGTACTTAAAAGTGGACCCATTATCAACTTTACCACTTATTCTTTAACATGATAAGCAGTTAGTGTATTCTTTGATCTTTAACTGTGTAAGCGCTTCAACAAATTCTCTATTTGTTCCTTAACCTGAATTTTTTTGGATTGAATAAGTATTTCAATTTTCCCTTCTGCTTTACAATGTGTACAGGAGACCTACAGATGGGAAATGGAATGAGACTGTGCTATTTTACGCTAACATTTCGACCTATAACCAAGGATTTGGAATGAAGTTTTCCATTGAAAATTCGGATAACATTTATTAAATCTGTAATACGGTTATAAGAGTAACTTGTGTTTATGATGTAAGTAGGTTTCATTTTCGTAGTAAAGGGTTGGTGATGGAACGGCTGTATTACAATGAGATTATCTGTCCATCCTTGTTGTAAGCATTTATTTTCCTAACGATAACTAGAGTTCTGAAGAGATTATTTCAATAAAACTTTAGAAGTTACTTCCATTTGGAATGAGGAAAATGCAAATTGATTTTGTTGTTAAAAGGTCGAAGGCGAATGTAAACTTTTCAAAAGATGGTAATTCGTTTCTGTTAACAAGAAAATATAACAGGACACACACACACACACACACACAGGTCATATTTATCAACAGACCAAAAAGAACCTCACTGACAAAAAAAGCTTTTCTACTGATGCCTGCTTTTTGTTTGCCTGTAATAAAAACATGCCCTTAAAAGGTATAAAAACAATCAAACATCAGGTTTCTTTGTTTATTTTCCCCTAAGACATTATTTCCGTTTCAGGTACATATTCTGAGAGCAAGTATTTGAATTAGATAATCAGGGTTTCGTTAATAAAGCTCTTAAGTGAAATTATCTTAATTTTGAAAGGGGAAATTATTTATTTTGTTATAAGTTATATACAACTCGCAATAAGCGCATAGTATTATTCAATTATGAATGTGCACTAGCTTCAAAATCAGGGATTATAATAATATTTATAGAAACGAATTTTATTATGTCAAGGAAACTTCTGACATTGACTTACTTTGTTACAACAGTTGACAGATCTTGGTTTACGTACAGAGTAAGTATTGCAAGCGTAAAAAGCCAACAGTTTATTTTATGTTTAATTATAAGATATTTTATATATTACACGCATATACATATTACTATTTCTGAAACTAACATGAAGCAGCTTTCTGCTAGTTTAGACACATCTAAAGGTGTCTCTCGCGTGCTTATACAGACTTTCTGTTATGTCTTCATGTTCCATTCACTTTACAACATCTTTAAAAGGATTATCCTAGTGGTGTCAGTGTCTTGCCCTTCGGACTGCACTGAATGCAATCTCTCTGGTGTTGGTGTTTTGCATAACTCCCCCCCCTTCCGCTCTTTGTAAGCTGCTCTGTTTTTATGTTCCACTAACCAATGTTATTTACATGATGTTTCGTGTTAGAAAACCAAAGACATTTTTAAAATCTTCCTTTAAGAATGGAAACTTGATGTAATCATTCTATTCAATTTATATATATATATTTTCTAATAATGAATTATCGATTATTTCGAGTGTATTACGTCACTGTTGAATTTTAAAAGTCCTCCCTACATCGCAGTCTGGTCATTTTTCACCTAGACCTAAAGAAGCACTTCTTCAACCAACCATTGAGCACCAGCATTCAAATAGAAGGCCAGATTTCGCTCCAGTGTTTGCCACCAGAGGGTGTTCCTCCTCCTAAAATTGTCTGGGTACGAAACGGCGAGATACTTGACACCAGCAAGGAAACAAACTTTATAATTTCAAATGAGGGAAACCTATTGATCAGTCAAGCGCGGTTAGCCGACATGGGGAACTACACGTGTAAGGCTGAAAATGTGGCAAGCCAGCGTTTCAGCGAAACTGCAGTTTTGACAGTGTATGGTAGGTACAAGCCGATCCAGTGTTACTCCTTGTATTCCCAACTGTCTTGTTTACTTTGGCCACAGTATGTATGAATACAGCTATTCCAAGATAACTTTTCACGTTTCAAAAACAAATGAAAATAGTGTGACATTCTTTTCAGTTCCCGAACTTATTGTTTGCATTTCTTTTTACACAAGCTCACAATTTAAAAATAAAATATTTTGAAGAAGGAGGGGTTTAGAAGAGTAATTTGTACCATTAAATGAATAAGAACAACTCATTTGTTCTGTTAGATTATTGGATATTTTTATTGAAACAATTCCTCATGTAGGGGAAAACCAGAAAGCCTAGAAATGTAAACTTGATATGTAAACGTTATATTCAATACATTTTTTTTTAGGACAGGTGATGAATCTTCATCAATTCTCCCAACGTCGAAATCTTATCTTTCACCTAGACCAAAAGAATCACCAACTGAAGACCATTTATCAGATGAAAAATCGTATGACGCTCTAGTGTTAACCAATAGAACGTTATTATTTGTTATGGGACAGACCATTTAATATTTGTTACATGGAATTAACCTTTGGTTTTTCTTTACTGCACTGACTATTATTATTTTATTGAACTGACTAACAGATATCATGTTGATGAATTGGTAATTGAATGTTATTTTATCTATTTGCAAAATGAATTCACATAAAGTACTCTTATTTGCAAACGAACGATACAAAATATAAAATATTTACGTGATGCCTTCCTTTCACGTTATTCTCTTGAAAACATCTCTTTAGCTCCTGAGTGTATGCGATAAGTTGTCGTCCCAAGAACTTATTGTAAAGTCACATTAGGTTGCAAACATTGATTGAAAACGTCATCGACAGAGCTGTAAAGTAATATGTTTTTCATTAACTTGTTATTCACGTAGTTTCCCTTGTTAGTCTGAAACCAAAAATTACCGATAAGGCCTATCTATTTTTAGAAACATTTCTATAAAATGGTGATGTCTCACTCGTGACTTTCTCGGTGACAGTGTTCCTTACAAGTACGAGTCGCATAGAAGGTTAAAAAATTGCTGTGTTATTACAGTTAACAGCACTGTAATTACTACTACTTATTTACTGTCTCCTATCCTGTCGGCCCGACATGGTCAGGTGGTTAAGGTACTCGACTCGTAATCCGAGGGTCGCGAGTTCGAATCCACATCACACCAAACATGCTCGCCCCTTTTAGCAGTGGAGACGTTATAATGTGACGGTCAATCCCACTATTCGTTGGTAAAAGAGTAGCCCAACTGTTAGCGGTGGGTGGTGGTGACAAGCTGCCTTACCCCTAGTCTTACACTGCTAAATTATAAACGGCTAGCGCAGATAGCTCTCGTGCAGCTTAGCGCGAAACCAAATAAAACCTAACCTGTCTTATTGTAATTGATGTTACACTTCAATATTGGGTATCAGAGTATTCCGTAAGCTACTTTCTCCCAACTTTTTATGATATGATTATACTTTTTTATGTTCTAGTACTGCACCTATTCTATTAGTTACATTCTGTTGTGACAATATACTTTAATAGTGTACATTAGAATTAGTCTATTATTTATTGTCTCCCATCTTGTTATGATATGCTGTTATTGTTTTAATATTGTACACCAGAATATTCTATTAGTATTCGTTCTTAATTTGCTGTTTTTGTATTTATATTATTTTATATATTATGTTCCAGTATTTTCATTACATTTTAATTATGTGTCTTAAGGGGATTCTAAATTAGAGTAAAGTACAAGTCTAAACTTTGACAGAAATTATGTACTAGTAAAGCAAGAAAAAATGATTACTTATGAAACAAGGAAGATAAAGAAAGAATTATTGATTTGTTAAAAGGAAAAATGAAAATGTTCTTGGGTTGGGGAATTTGGTTATTAAGCCTTGAAATAATATATCCGTTAGAAAAAAGTCATAACAGATACGAAGGAAGGAATCATTCGTACAATACAACTTTAAAGCTTGTAAATAGTTGTAAAAACGTGTGGTTTACTTTGTTGAATATGCATATCACTATGCTACCTACGCCTTTTGAAAGTTGCTTGACGTAAATCGATGCTAACATGAGTAAACACAAGTTCAGACTTGAGTGGATTTCAGCATGGACGTGTTGAAAGACTGGGGTTAAAATACAAAAAACTCCTTCGTAGTTAAAAAAAAAAAATAAGCACTTAGTAAATGTGGAAAACCACTCTTTAGTAAAAGCACCTATTTCTGTTTGTTAATATATTATCATACGGAAAGTTTGTTTTTAGACAGAGAAAAACAATTTAACACATTTCAATGCCCGAAACCTCGAAGTACAAACTATTTGTTTTACTTAAAATCTCGGAGTTCTTTCTTCTTTTTTTTTATTCGTATTACTTGTGCCTTTTAATTTCCTTCTGAAGTAGTACTAGTGCAATGGTATGCTTAAGTAAACGAAGATCGTGTAAAATTACAATTTAATTAGAACTGTATAAAACTGTAAAGGCTTCAGTTGAACGAGTGTTTGTTTTTATGCACTCAGTGAAGAGCTGCACTAGGGCTACCTGCATGCGGTTATCCTAAATTTTAAACTGACAGGCTAGAGAAAGGTAAGCTAGACCCAATACCAACTGTTAATTCTTAGACTATTCATATCTAACTGACTGAATAATGACCCAGTGTGGCGGATATTTAGGGAGTTCGACTTGCAATCTGCGGATCGCAGGTTAGAATCACCGTCCCACTTAACATACTCGCCCTTTCGGTCGTGGGAGCATTATAATGTGACGTTCAATTCCACTATTCGTTGGTGAAAGAGTAGCCTGAAAGTTGGCGGTGGGTTGTGATGATTAGTTCAAAACATTAGAAATGAAAAATACACAAAACTGGAAAATATTTAAATCCACGTCCATCTTTATTTATTCCAACTTTGTGATTAACCCTAATTATTCTACGTTTCTCAGTATATTTCCTATGCCATTGAAAATTTGTGCGAATGTATCATTTAAGACTAAATAATTGAACGTTGATTATTTATTTAATTATTTACTATTTTAACAGACAGAGTACACTAATGCAGTTAGAACGCCCCCGCTAATACAGTGGTATGTCTACGGATTTACAACGCTAAAATCAGGGGTTCGATTCCCCTCGGTGGGCTCAGCAGATGGTCCGATGTGGCTTTGCAATAAGAAAACACACGCACACATTCAATTAGAACAGTTCTTTCGTACGTTAAAAATCTGGATTAATTGACCAATTATTAACTACCTAGCACACAAAATATGTTACTAACGAATAACAGGGCTCAAACAAAAAATTCTTGCGTTCAGCCAACAGATACCCACTCTCTTGTAAATGTTACTTATTATTTTTCTTGTATTAATAATATTTTATTTTGTAACTTACTGTGCACAAGAAGTTTGTAAAATACAAACACAGCTACGTGAAACTAACATAATTTCAGTTAATTAAATATATTTCTAGCGAGTAAAATGCTCAGACAAACTTGTTTCATTAGCCTCACAATAAATCAAATATTCCGAAAAAAAATCCTTATTAGCTTACAAGATGTGTTTTTCAAATAATTTTCTGAAGTGTTTATTGAATGTTCAAAACAAATGTACATCATTTAGATTACCCTGAAGATAAGGTGTTATGTATTGAAAATCTAATTTTGTTTACGACATGATTTTTCGCGTAAGTACCAATTTCAGTGTGACTTGCCCTATTTTTTGACCCTAGGTTTCATTAAAGTGCGACACTGATATGATTATATTTTCGATAAACAAACCCTTAAATAACCCTCTAATCCCATAAGTTGATCACGTAAATGTTCATAAGGACATTTATTAATAAATGCCATTATTTCACAGTTCAGAATTTCAGAAATAATTTATTGAATCACGCGTCTTAATTCATAAGTAAAGAAAGCTATTCAAAAGGGTGTGGGTCTGCTCCGTGTGTTTTTTTCTTTGTTTTAGCGAAAAGGTACTCAGTGGTTCTGTCTACAGAGGGAATTCGAATCTCGAACCCTAGACTCGCCGAAGACTTTTTCTGTTGAAGAACTCTGAATTTTGAAGCTGATGAGGCGATTTCGAATTTGTACGATATCTAAAAATGTTTCTTGCAGTTTTCGTATGTAATTAATATTTTTATGGTCCGTTATGGCCAGGTGGGTTAAGGTGTTCGACTAGTTATCTGAGGGTCGCGGGTTCGAACCCCCGTCGCAGCAAACATGCTCGCCCTTTCAGCCGTGGGGGTGTATAATGTGACGGTCAACCCCACTATTCGTTGGTAAAAGAGTAGCCCAAGAGTTGGCGGTGGGTGGTGATGACTACCTGCCTTTCCTCTAGTCTTACATTGCTAAATTAGTCCCTAGCGCAGATGGTCCTTTTTTGTAGCTTTGCACAAAATTAAAAAAACAAAACAAACAAGCAATATTTAGGAATACTTTTCATGATTGAGGGCAAAGACTCCCAGATTTTGTTTTAATGGTTACTAGTCGTTATGCTGAATATTTAAAGAAACAAAAGGCTGTGAAGTTTACTAGTTTAATTAATGTTTTGTGGCTAGGTATTGTGTATTTTTAACAATATGTGCCTGCGCCAAGCTTTATCGACTGCATTATTTAGTCCTGTACGTTATATTTTCAGATACTTAGAATGATGACGGGATATGACATCATCAACATATTCTTATTACCTAATATATATGCAAAGTGATATACTATTCTTCAAGATAAAATAGACCTTATGTTTAAGCTTGTTACCCATACATACGCGAAATACCCCAATTTCCTCAAGTACAATCCTGTTTGAATGTTAGTTTTGTTCCGACAACGGACACCCCGCTGTTGTGTCAAGTAGACGGAAAACCATCCATCAACCTAAACAAATCCCGCCGGCTGACTGCCTGTTCTGAACGCCCCGAGAAAATGTGCCTCGCTGCCGTGTTAAAAGGTTACTAACAACGACCGGTTTTTGTAGAACGGCAAAAGTGGCTTTTATGGTGGACGTGGAAAAGTTTAGTTTTAAGAATAATGTCCAGCAGCATAAGATAAAAACAACTGAATTGAAGTTCTACGCTCTTTCAATGAACCCCTTTTATTCTCCCCGTAGCCCCTTTGTTCATATTAACTCGAATCCGCGTGATCGAAATTTCTGTTTGTTTAGTAACTGAAACTCATCTTCTTTCCTTTCACACAGCAAGTTGGGGCGTTTTTATTACGAATGTAATAAAGTGTGTTTAAACTGAAGGACCGTGCAGATGAACTGAATCGCACGCATGATTTTTAGGGTTACAAAATGCCCATAGATGCAAGATCCTCTCGACTCCAGTAACCTGGTTTCGTACACAGAAACTTTTAAAGTGTTTGACGTTATTTATAACTAAAAAATGTGGTTAAAATATAATATATATGTATGTGTGTGTGTGTGTGTATATAAACACAAAATACCATGCACATTTAACTGGACACGTTTATCTTATAAAATTGAAATAGCTTACAATTAATGGTATTGTGTACGATTTCTTAAATATACAGTTTATTAACTATTTTTTATTATTTTGAATTTCATGTAAAGCTTCACGAGGGCTATCTGTGCTAGCCGTCCCTAATTTAGTAGTGAAAGTAGTGAAAGGGAAGGCAGCTAGTCATCACCACCCACCACCAACTTTGGGTTACTCTTTTACCAACGAATAGTGGGATTGATTATAACATTATAACGGACCCACGGCTGAAAGGGCGAGCATGTTTGTTGCGACGGGGATTCTATCCCGCGACCCTCAGATTATCTGTCCATAAAATCTGCGTACAACTGGACTAAAAAAAAAAAAAAAAAACTAAAATCCAGTTGCAGATATAATGAAAAGCGAGTCCAAATAAGGTACGGAATACAATGTGTGAAAGGTAAAATTTCACCCTAGCGGAAGAGATATCTAGAAGATGGACCCTCAAAGCGGTACAAACGCTTAGTCTGTTATATTTAATCTCTATTGGCATTACATATATATAGTATTTTGGGTATAGGTATTTGAATTAGAGCAAAGCTCCACTGAGCTATCTGCTGTATCATTCATCCATCACGGTGACTCAAACCTCGACCATTTGCGTTATGCGTCCGTAAATTACTGCTGACCCAAAGAGGGACTATATTCTTCTGACAGTGGTTTTATTACACTGTTTATACAGGTGAGTATTGTTATAATATTTCGAATGGTAATTTAAAAGGTTAATTCGTTTGTATTTATTTTCGGCCTTTTCCCCTTGCTTGTCTGTAACCACGAAAGGGAGTTTTATTAGGTCCTAATTGTTTAAGGTTTGATGTTTGTTTTTACATATTAGGCTCTAGAAAATAGGTTACATCTTATATACAGTGAATTTGCCACTGTTATATGGACCCTACCACTTTTACAACAGTTTAAAATAAGAAGGTAATTTTGTATTGTGTTATTTTTAAATTTTTTTTAGATATTAAAATTTACTTAATGGGGTACAAAGAGTAGTTTGAAACTGCAAAGACGCTTCTACCCAGGATTAATTTATTGGCGAAAATAATTATCTGTGGATTACTATATACCTATTTCTATATTATTTTCCTCAAATCATTCCACTTCTGACTCCCGTGGCTCAGCGGCAAGCTTTCTTAGTGTGTATAATGCTAAAATTTGTGGTTCGATACTCGCAGTGAGCATATTTTAGATTGTTCTTTTTGTAGCTTTGGAATTAACGCAAAGAAAACAAAATGAACTGTTCGGTTATTTTAATTTGAAACTAAATGCGCGCGCGCACACACACACACACATAATAATAATAATAACAGTACACTTTCCTGAGTATAAGTGTGCGTACGACAGGTTCTCTACATACCTTGGTTTTATGGCCATCAGTAAGTCAGCTTTATCATCTGGTCCCATCTACTATACAGTTTTCTTTCGCAACGTAACAACTAGTATTTATTACCAGAGACGCCTTCACACCTAATCCTCGTATTGTACTAAAAGAAAGGTGTTACCAATAAAAATGTTAAAGCAGAAACGCAGCTTATTCAAATAAAGTTAATTAGTTCTACCTGAAAATATATTACTTATGCGCAGCGGTCAACGCTTCAAACACCAGAACCCACAAATATACATTAAATTGTTTTGTACAATGTTGTCCATATAACAACCTCGCTCATTTTTGTTTACCTCCCTCGCCCCCAATGGCATAGCAGTATGTCTGCAGACTAACAACGCTAGAAACCAGGTTTCAATACCCATACTGAGCAGAACAAAGATAGCCCATTGTGTAGTTTTGTGGTTAATTCTAAACAAACAAATCTCCCTTACCTGCCGGTAGGTACGCTTGTGGGCTTTACAACACTAAAAATCTAGATTTGATAACTGTGGTAGCCACGACGT
Source organism: Tachypleus tridentatus (assembly GCF_004210375.1). Taxonomy (NCBI): domain Eukaryota; kingdom Metazoa; phylum Arthropoda; class Merostomata; order Xiphosura; family Limulidae; genus Tachypleus; species Tachypleus tridentatus. Next base: position 71,764,196 of record NC_134834.1, on the reverse strand, counting down.
AGATAGCAGATTCTTTTTCCATGTTAGTAAGCACAAATAAGTTGTTTTTCGCCATTCTGTATGAAGTTAGATCTTACATGACAGTTTTAAAATAGGCCCACTAGAGTTTATGTGGCGGTTAAAACGTCGTGTAGTTTTTACAATGCAGTTAAACTGTTCGTTAGATATTACGTTACAGTTTAAAAGATCTAGTTGATCTCATGTGACTATTGAGCCAAGTTTTGGTATTTCTAATAGGAGTTTTAAGTAATTGTATTCGGGCCTGTAAGTACATTAAACTATAAATTTGTCAACAGTTAGACAAATTACAGTCAGAATATTCTTTACTGTAGAAATCCTTTGACAATTTACCATTTGTAACCTGTCTTTGTTTTTTATGTACATATATAGACCTTTAATATTGTGGCTCTTTCGCTGTTTTGTAGGACTGATAGCAATATTACTTAGATAGCACAACTTACATAAACTCGATAATGACAAATAGTAATTGTTATAATAACACTGCGTAACTGATAAAGACAAGTAATTATTGTTATAACGATTGTATATAGTTGTACAACTGTCAACGACAAGTTATTATTATTAACACGAGCTGAAATAACTGTGCATATAATATTTATAAGTAATTATTGTTATAAAAGCAGAAGTTATTCTGACAGCGACAATATTCGTTTCTTAAGATCTGTAACTTTACATTACGTATTGCAACATAAAAACAAATGATAACTGACTACAGTCATTGTTTCCAGCAAAATTCACATTCAATATTAGTGTACTTATTGAAAGTGAGACTCAGTTTGTGAGGGAAAAATCTTCTTGAGAGAACTCTGAGGAAATAACGTGAAAAGAGAATATTTGCAATTTCGTCAGTTGATTTGTTCATGCAGTAACAAGAGCTGTGAAGTAAGGGAGTAACAGTAGTAACTAATATTGTAGTGTTTCGAGCAATACATAAATATTAGAAGGGTTTATTTTGGAGGGTTCAACAATCTGGGGAGCATAACTCCAAACAGTGCTCGACTATCGCACAGTGGGGGTGAGCCAGTTAGTGCCTTAGTGATGTGTGTTTGCATACCTTTAGTAAGTACTGGCTTAATGAGTTTCCTGTCATTGATGTAAAACTTTGTGGTTTATAAAAAGGAATGTATACGCATAGTACAGCATGTACGGTTTCCGTTGCGAGCTGCTTTTCTGTTCTCCGTTGGGGTATTTTCTTTCTTCCCGTTTTCCCGCTTTCAGTGAATTGGCCATGTTTAATTTGAAACGCTCAGCGACGGTTAACAAATGTGGAAAACTAATTTTGTACAAACACGAATACTGGGTGCTTTTTATGACAAACAGCAAACAGATTAAGTGCACCCATTGTTCGTGTTAATTGCAAACAGACTGCACCATCTTGGTTGTACTATAATACACAAAGTTTCTAAAGGGTAATGATGTTCCAAAATCTAATGTACTGTGATTTGGGACAGAAATAAATTAGCATCTGCTTATAGTGATATTTTTAATACAATAACGAACACGCATTCTACGTTATTTTTCAAAATCAAATTCACGATGATATTAAAAAATTAAAAAAACACCTTAAAATCCAGATGTCATTTCAAAACAAAAATGCATTTCTTTGAATCTTGGCGCTGAGAAAAGTAATTGTATCGTAGAAGTTAATTACTAAAACTAAAGTTTTTGTTGGAAAATTTTAACGAAAACTATTTATTTTTCAACTTAAAAATATGTTTTCATGAACCTGAACATTTCAAACAAAAGATTTTTTTGTTTTTGAATTTCGCGCAAAGCTACACGAGGGCTATCTGCGCTAGCCGCCCCTAATTTAGCAGTGTAAGACTAGAGGGAAGGCGGGTAGTCATTACCACTCACCGCCAACTCTTGGGCTACTCTTTTACCAACGAACAGTAGGATTGACCGTCACATTATAAGGCCCCCACGGCTGAAAGGACAAGCATATTTGGTGCGACGGGGATTCGAATCCGCGACCCTCACATTACGAGTCGAGTGCCTTAACCATCTGGCTATGTATGAATCAGAACAAAAAAGAAAATAGTTTATGAGTTTAATAAAAATACAATTTCTGAAGTCGTTTTTGACACGAAAACTGTTAACTTTTGTTTATCAAAACTGGATCTGCAATTAGATGGAGATATTTTAAAACTTTGGACAGAGATTTGGCTGTAGTTAATTAAGAAGGATGGGATGGAACGAAAGCTGATGTTTGAGTAAATTATTTTATTTCAAGTTTGATTACTTGGGTCACGTGCAGTAGAATGAGTTGAGAGATCGAAACTTTATTACTGGACACTTTACGACGTCACTTCATCACGTTAATCTTGTAGAAGGAATCCAGCATATCTGAAGAAAAATAAAACAGTTTACAGATAGCTTAGCCCTGTAACTCAAAGTAAACGAAGAAAATAATACATTGTGACGATGCTTATCACGTGTTTGCTTCGCACGACCAGAATTTGGTTTAAAATAGAGAGAATTGAGAACTTGGTAAAAATAAAAATCATTAGCTAAGAACACAAAACGCACAACTATAGAACCAAATAAATCAAGTTATCTTGACTTAAGGACAGAGGAGGCAAGTGTTATTTGCTAGACTTCAAACAGCGGCACTGAAACAAACGTCTTTTTAGTGAAAGTCATAAAGAACCAAGAAAAAGTTTAGTGATTTAACTAGGTTCATTTAAGGGTGATATAGTAGGTTGCCTTGAGTAATTCAAAGCGACCGCCTGTAGAGAAGGGATTGAAAATAAGGCAATTGAAAATGTTGGGCTTTCTCCCTCTTTTTCCTCTTTAGACATGCGCAGTAAGTAAATGTAGAGGGAGAGGAGACTAAAGGTAAAAATAATGTCTTTGTTAATCAACATTATGGTGAGTGTGTTGTTAGGGCTCAACTTGTACAGTTTTAGAGTTGGAGACGACATTGGAAAGGAACTAAAACTACTGGTTTGTCTGAGCTGTTAGTTTTTACCTTATCACTTTTACGTTAGGTACAACTGGTGAGTGTTTGGAGCCCCTTACTTTATCTCATTGTCATTAGAGCACTGCCTATTTAGTTTTAGAGTTGGGTAGAATTGAGGATCACAGCCTTTGCTCTGTACAAATGTGTTTGGAGCCACAGTTTAGGAATATAGCTGCTCCTTAGTTTGAGTTTAGAACGACAAACTAGAAACATTGTTACCCAGACTGGATTTATTGTTTAGATTAACGCATTGGGCGTTGTGAGGATTTGAGACTTTTGAGATTATGTTATTGCTGGGTAGTCCTGATAAATAATTATGTATTTTTTAACTTAGAAAAGTTAGAATTTTATCCCATTTGATATTAAAAATTATATAGCAATTTACTAAAACATTTAATAGCTGTTAAAATTAATTTATTTGAATTATTTAAGTTTGGTTGTTTTTGGAAGAGTTGCTTGAATGATTTATTTCGAATCTTTTAATTTAAAAGTTAACCGTAAGCCTCTGTACTATATATTGAAGAAAACCTGTGCGTGAAATTTAAGTGAGTATTAATTAGATTGCCCCCCCGCTGGTACAGCGGTAAGTTTAGGGATTTACAATGCTAAACTGAGGGGTTTGATTCCCTTCGCTTGACTCAACAGATAGCCCGATATGGCTTTGTTATAAGAACACACATACATATATATACACATACTAATTAGTAACCGGCTTTGTTAACGAACATAACAAATAGTATATGTTAGAAATCAGTAGAAAAGTTCCACTAAAGTAGAAAATAGGAAAAGGAATATCGAGAAAAAACATTTCATGTGTCGACATACTTATGGACTACAATTTTGTAAGATCGGACTTTATACTTATATTATATATAAGTCTAGAAGGGTTTATTAAAACAATTAATTGCTTATTTATTGGCATATAAAGATATAGCATACACATCACTCTGATATATTTGCCAGCGTAAATTAAAATTATTGAAGGTGCAATCAGAGATTTCTTATTCTTTACATGTATGTTTGTGGTTTGCTTAAATTACATTTAATCACAGAACGTAGGACGTGGTGCGCTTTCCTCACAGTCTGACCACAGACGCTGTAGTCAATACTTTTATTATTCATACGCATTTAATTGTCGAATAATACTACTTATAAACGCTTTTAACACTTAGATTAATAATCCATTTCTCTTGGCCCAGTAATCAGAGGGTTGTGGGTTAGAAACTCCGTCACACCAAACATCCACGCCCTTTCAGCTGTGGGGGCGTTATAATGTGACGCTCTATCTTATTGTTCGCGGTGAGTGTTCATGACCAGCTGTCTTCCCTCTAGTGTTACATTACTAAATTAGGGACGGCTAGCTCAGATAGCCCTCGTGTAGCTTTGCACTAGATTAAAAAACGAACAATCAAAATATATTTCTCATAGCAAATAGTTTGCCGCATTAATTTTCTCAACAGCTCTATTTATCAGCGAGAAGTCAAACACTAGCGGGAATTTCATAAGCAGTGGGAAAACAATTATATTTATGTAGTGCTTGTGTTTGCTTATAGACATGTTATAAGTAGTTAATATGCTTGCCAAGCTTTTCTTTTTACCTTGATATCGGATAGGACAGGTGATGTCTCTTCTAATGAAATTAAAGAATGTGTTCTTCTGCCAGCGTAGATATATTGATGGAAACCTTGACGTTGAATCCGTTTTACAAATATGTTTATCAGTCGTCTGTTGCACAATCCGAGGGCAAAGATGTAATTGTCTAGGATGAGCACTTAATGTCTTAATAATGGTCTTCACCGGACACAACAGTTTTGACCCTGATGAAACCAGACTGTTCATGGAGAAATCGCTTTCAACTCGTTAGATATAAGCAGACAAAGAGTCAAATCAGATCCTATCCATGTTTGTCGGACTGGTATAGGTTAAAGCTTTGTAAGTATGCCAACGCTTTGTCCTTTGGTATGGTCATCTATATATTTTATGTCAACTCACAATCTTTGTTTTGTTTGCAGTTAAACACACAGCTACACAGAGGCATATTTATGCCTACCATGAGTATTAAAGCTTCGATTTTTAACCTTATAAATCCGTAGACTCATCGTTGTGACGTTGGTGAAGGGGGGTTCAGTTGAAAAGCCGAATATATTTTCGTTAGACAATGATGTCGTATTTCATCCTACACCTGGGTTATTGGGTCTAAAGTTACACTTTAGAGACTGTTTGGAGGCTTGTTTAATCCTACGCCTGAGTTTTTGGGCTTCAAGTTGCATCTTAAGGACATCGTAACTCCAAAATACATAACTCTCATTATCTTGCACTAATCAAATTTTCGAAAGTAGTCGAATTATTATATACTGTATTTCCTAACACTATCTTTATTAGTTTCCACATCAGCATATTCATATTTACCTGTTGCATTTTTGCTTGGCTGTTGTAGTGGTTTTGTAGACAATAAGCTGATGATTAAAATGCGTTACTTTAAGTTATATGTATATCCCCCAGATTCTAGGTTATTAATTTCAAGTATTGTTTCTGATTCAATATAATCAACTATGGTTTGTAGATATATGTGAAACCATCTCGGGCAAGAGCATAGTCATATTTATTAAATAATAACTGTTATTTCTTACATTATTTTCTCTCAATACCATCATTTTCATTGGAACTGTCTCTTTATGATCTACTAACATTCAAAACAAGTTTCGAAGGCTTGTTATTCTTGTTTATCACCATCAGTGTCTCAACTGTCAGAATTGGTTTCACTAGGAGATAGATATATTTTTACATTGAGCAAAGAAGGGGTCTTAATGTTAAGTTATTCACTTTTCTTCTCTGTTATATGTTTTGCAAAAGATATAAGGTTTTACTTGTAAATGACAACTTTTAGTATGAAAGAGTTTGATACCGTAATGGGATGTTTTTCTTCTCTTTTCAGTTTTGAATAATATCTTGGTGTATTTTTGCAATTAAAGCTTCGACTGAATTATTTCATACAATCTCTATAATGTAGCATACTTTGAAGGTTTGGAAAAAACCAACATTCGTTGACTAAACATAGATATAGGAGTCACTTTTTTGTAGTTTTACTTTTTATATTCCTAGTATTTATGAGCGTGATCAATGCTTAGTGACTCATAAGCAACTCAAAACGCATATTAGAGATTTAAAAGTGATCCTTGTCGGACGTGGCCTGGTGAGTAGCGTGGCGGACCGTGAACCTATGAATTCGTGGCTCGCGTCCCCTTAACGCAAAATTTGCTATATACTTTGATGTTTTTGGTGCGTTAAACCACATTATTAGATTAGACTAGCCTAAAGTTGTTGGTGGATCCTGTTGACTAACTAGCTGCCTTCTTTATTAGTCTATCAGTTTAAAATTAGCATCGACTGGTACAGCTAGCTCTTATAGTGAATCATAATCATTGTCAGTTATCTATAACATACTATACAATGTTACCATCCACTTAACTGTTACTTATCCATTGAAATTCGTCACTTGCCTTTTAATTTCACAATGAAAAATTGGCATATTTTAATTAATTCGTGTCTTGCAATGATAGTTAATTACCATTGTAATTTTTAATTATGCAATATTATATTACTCCTATCCTATATATTACACCTAAAGTTTTCTATTCACTAACACTAGCACTTATCACAGAGATTTTATTTACGTATGTTTAAAGAAGGTGGAAGACACAAAATCACATAAACATTTTAAATCTGACAAGAAGGTAAATCGATTTTTTATATTAATTTATAATGCAAACATATTATTGATGCTTGAAATTAAAACAGTTTTCAAAAATAAATTAAATATTGGATGTCTGTAATGGAGCTTAGTCCTTCATTAATACGAGTTTTTGCTAATACAGCTGCAACATCCATTATACAACTAACGTTTATTTTATGAGTCTTCTTATCATCATTAAAAACTACTAGAAACGATTACTGAATTTCAAGTTCGTAATTAAAAACCAATCTGTTATTTTTATTTTTTAACTGAAACGATATAATAAAGAAACATTACATTAAACCTTTAATATTTATTTACATTAAACACAAATTTAAATTAACTGTGGAACATGTATGAAAATGTAAGAACTGACAAAGTCATCTCACTGAAATTTGATAGTAGAACATATACAACTTTGAATGATAGTAAATTGATTAGAAACACCCGAATAAATACTAATAAGTGAAAAACGTGAAATAATACGCGAATGAATCTGAGCCTGAACTTTCCTGAAAGATAATATATATAATTAGATGACGTAACGGTTCAAAGAACGGAAAGGACGAATGCAAGCCACATTTTAATTCCGGTCGTCATACATACGTTTTCAGTAAAGAGCTGCTCTAAGTTTGGTAGAGATCAATAGAATAGTTCGAGAAAAAAAATTGGGCCCCAGAAGGCGTGGCATGGGGTTCAGATCCGAACGCTTTTACCCCATGTCATCATCTCGGGGTGGCCTAAAATTACCTTCGAAATTTGTTAGGGAGAGGGTAATACATAGGAGCTCCTAGCGGTAATACATGGGTCAGTTCCAAACTCTATCACTCAAATTCCCGGAGGATACATGCCAAGGTTTTCTCAGATTGGCCAAAAACCATAGACCGCAAGAGTGCATTCAGAGATTGGGCAAACGTTGTAATCATCGGACACACAAACAGATAGGTCACCGGGGGCAACGACATGGGGACAGTATGAACACCTACCGCTTTATAGCACTCCCTGAGTAGCCCTAAAGGTGCATGTCGAGTTTGATTTAAATCAATCAAAAGATGTTATCTGGGAAAACGGGTACATAGTCGAAACTTCTCTATATGCAAGTATATAATCCAAGCCCAGATATTGTAAACATTTTCAGCAGCTAATATATTTCAGGTAGGTTATATAAGGCTTGTGCAGTTATGTTTAATATGTTGTATAGGTCTTGCTTTAATAACTGATCCTTCGTGTCGTTCTATAAATGTTAATTTTCTTGTTTGATATGCTATGAATTCCACGCAAAGCTACATGAAGTTCATCTATGCTAGCTGACCCTAATTTAGTAGTGAAACACTAAAGAAAAAGCAGCTACACATCATCCCCCACCAGCAACTGTTGGATTACTCTTTTACCAACAAATAGTGGAATTCACTATAACATCATAACGCTCCCACGGCTCCTACAGAGAGCGTATTTGGGGAGGAATTCGAATTCGTAATCTTTACATTGCGAGTCGAACGCACTAATCGCATGGTCGTTTTTTCTTTTAAATAGTATTTACTTCAGGATAAAAATTTAGAATATTTGTTTCTGTGTAATATTAACACCAATAAATCTGCTAGTAGTTCATTCCTAAATGTTAATTAAATGCAGTTAATGAAGTATTAGGATTTCGATTAGAAGAGATTTTTTTAGAAGTCCTTAGTAGTCTTGCAAAAATCGATATATGGTATGTTACGAAAGTGTTTGTTTTTCATAAAATTTTAAGAAGTTAGCGTTTTAATTAAAAAAATTAAGTTACTAGTTTTAGTTATTAGAGAATGTGTAGAACATTTATAAAGTAAACTATGAGTTGTGTAAGACAATCTAAATATCTCTCGAAGTGCCATAAAGTTTAAGAAAACTTTCATTAAACATAAAATACTGTTATTTCACGTTCTTTGTGAGTATTAAAAACAAAACCAACAACAATAGATAACAAGAAAAACATGGCAATCACAGACCTTCCAGACCTCCCCTTGATCTGCTTAAACTCCCTCCCGAAAATGAATGAAAGCTTCCCGTAGATATATATACAGTCCCTTTATATCCATAATGTCTTCGCAAACCCTGTATCAGATGTCTTTCTGATCACATTACATTGTCCATCATGGTCGTTTTTCTGTAAAATTTAGAATATTTGTTTCTGTGTAATATTAACTGTCTTTAGTTTGAGACCGCTGCTATTTGCCCAGTGTGACCCAGATATTAGCATGCTAGACTTACGATCTTTTGGTCAATGTTCGCGTCCCGTTACTGCAATATGTTTAGATAGTAAACCACACTTAGGGGCGGGGGTGCGTTATAAGGGGAGACGATTAATTCCCATTAATCGTTCTGAGAAGAGGTGATAGTGGGTGATGACGAATGCATGTCTTTTCAGTATCCAAAAAGTTCAAAATTAGGGACGGCTGGCTTTGTGCGAAATTCTGAAAACAAACAAACTCGTGCTTATAAGTAGCTGTTTAATTCCTCAGCTTTTATTAGATAATTCATTTTAGTCTTTTGTAATTTAAGCATAGGTTTCTGAGACGGTGGGGAAGAGAACCAAGGAGACACCACCCACCATCTTTTAAAAGAAGGAGACATGAACACTGACCAAAGTTCAAATAAGAGTTTCTGCAACAATTTCCAATGAAGGCAAAAAAACCAAAACAACAAAGTACTGAAAATTCCTCATCATCTGTATGATACGAAACTATAACATAAAACTAAAACACGTACACTCGTCCCACAATTCAACTGGTACTAATACAGCAAATTTCTTCGATACTGTCTGTATCTGGAATTGTAGCATCTAAAGGTATAAATTATAAAGTTTTTAAAAATGTGTCCCCGGTTTTGGTTTACAAAATGTACACTTATGTTAAATATGTTAAATTTTGCAATATTAAACCACGTCATTGTCAGATATCCCAAATGGTCGCACACCCCCATAACACACACTTTTACAATTTTTTCGGCGTCTGTGAGTTTAAGCATATTTATTTGGTGTCTGGTGGTTAATCTGTCTGATGAACTCTGTACGAAAGGTCTCATCGGCATTGTATATGGCAGACGTAGTTTAGATCATATACTACTGCACAGTTTTCTTTGCTTTCACTCGTAATCTCTTAGAATTAAGTATAATTTCTACTTGCTTGCTTAAGACCATCGTCTAATTTTAGTGAATGGCGGTTGGTCAAGCTGGTCACCTTGGAGCGAGTGTAGTAACCGATGTGGCCGAGGAACACAAACCCGAAAGCGACTGTGTACCAACCCTGCTCCACTGAATGACGGAGAACAATGTGCTGGCGAAAGCGTCCAGAAGACTGACTGTACCACACTTTGTCCCGGTAGGTGTACCTCATTCTTCTATAGTATTCGTGTCAGGACTTCGGAACAAAAAAGATTCATATTACTTGGTTAGACTGTATTCGACCATAAAACAAGGCTGTTCTTAAACTGTCTATAATTTAATCAAACCTAATGTTAGTCTGGAAGGACAGCTACACATTCACTTGGGGTTTTGTTAAATTACAAGCCAGTCTTGAAAAGTTAGTTTATCGAACTGATCGGATCTGGATCTTGTTACATTAGAAGAAATCTGGACAAACTGCTATAGTAATTCGATATTTCGAAACTATTCCAGATTTCAATGTGGATTTTATGCCGAAAAGATTATGGAATTAATATATACTCAATTTTACATGTAATAAATGAGCCATTAGAAACTTCATTCTGGTGGTGATCATTTTGAATATTAGTCATTACGTCTGAATTTATATAACTGAAATGTCAGTACTTATCTTCTTAATAGCGTAATTATTAAGCAAAAAATAAGCAGATATAAGGTTACGTGATCCCTATTCCAGCTTTTACCAGATCACAAATACATGTCCTCTAATTGAAACATTGTAACTGCGGTCAATTTCGAGCGATAAGAAACCACACTTAGTAATGGATATTGTTAATCGATAATACTAGCTGCTATGTCATCGTCACTCAATAATCAGTTGCTTCTAAACAACTTTCGTAATTAATGATTTTACACTACGGCTTTAATTAATCGAATATTTGTGCACGTTGTTGACTATGTTATAATTATGCATAAGGATTGGTTATATTCGAATATTTACATAAATCCGAACTCTATGAGGCTTCGAGTTCGTTTTACTTCACCATATATACTAACCTAAATTATTTCAGGCATCTTAATAGCGTTATGACATAACGTTATTCACGTATTAATACCTAAATCAATTATATACAGATATTATGTACACTTCACAATTATAAAGAGACCTAATGGTATTTCTTTGGTTTGCTGACCGAAGATGCGCTGATGAGCCTTTAATAGACGAAACTACAACCAACAGCAAATGGTACGGACAATCAAAGACTGCATTAGGCTTTTACGTCATAGAGGCTTTATTCAATTTCTCCTGTCCCCCGCTGGTACAGCAGTAAGTTTTCGGATTTACAACGATAAAATCAGGAGTTCGGTAGACTCAGCAGATAGTCCAATGTGGCTTTGCTATAAGAAAACGCAGACACACACACACACACACACACACTCAATTTCACCTCTGGTGAAATAACATTTCAGTAGATCTAATTTAAACTTCCAACATTAAAGAGGGTATTTTATTTGGTTACTTGGATGATTCTATTTAAGGTTTCTATCATTAAATATGATGTTAAATTTGGACATTTGTATGATCCAGTTTAGGGTTTTAACATTCCATACAACATTTTACTTGGACATTCGGATAGGGCGTTTCACTCGTAATCTGAGGGTCACGGGTTCGAATCTCCGTCACACCAAACATGCTCGACCTGTCAGCCGTGTGGGCGTTATAATTTACGGTCAGTCCCACTGTTTGTTGGTAAAAGAGTAGCCCAAGAGTTAGCGGTGGGTGGTGATGACTAGCTGCCTTCCCTCTATCGTTATACTACTAATTTAGGAACGGCTAACGCAGATAGCCCTGGTATAGCTTTACGCAAAATTAAAAAAAGCAGAAGTTCCGATTAAGGTTCTCTTATTAAATACGAGCCATATACAGGGTATTCGGAAAGTCACTGTGCAGTTTTGTAATCATATTTTATTCAGTCTATTTCAAGCCAGCAACTGATAGCAGTGTTTAGAAACAATATAAGAAGGATCCAAGCCTGTATTGATGCCAACGGGGGTCACTTTCAACATTGTTTATAACTGTCATTCACATTTACCTCCTGTATTCTATATTCTATGTCTGTTAAATATATAATAAATATATAAGTGCACAGTGACTTTCCGAACACCCTGTATAATTATGAGACGCTAGTGACGGTGTGAAAAGACAACCTTGCAATGGGCAGTGATCAGAATTCAGACGCGTAGGCCAGATTTCCTTTACCCCCCCCCCCTCGAAGGCTTATAGTAAGATCCTCATAATCTTAATAGTGTGTCAGGTTTTATAACGATGGCGAGAGTATTATTTTTCTCAGATAGTTCTTTCATGTTAGTTTTGACCCCTTCCCTTCTCATGGTACAGTCTAAGCACGATTTTCCTTTTTGTTTCTTAACTAATCTCGAAAGCACGGTCAGAGTTTGTGGGAACGAACAGAGTCAAACAGTTCCAGGCGACCACCGGCATTATATGTCATCTCCTTATCAGATTTTCCTTAGTTCTCTGGGAAGTTCAAAGGCCAGCTCGTCGACATCTCGTGCATGCTAACGTTATGTACAGGTGGAATGAAGTACTGGCGACATGAACTAGCTATTTTCAGCCGAGTTTGTGTCATCGCTGCAGATACTGATAGGGCATATGGTTTAAATCGCGGTTACACACGCAGATAACCTCATATTTCACGACCTAGTTGTTTGTTGCAGTGTTTGTGTCATCACTGAAGACCCTGACAAAATGATTGTAACGCGCTAAATTACAGCAATGACAGTAGTGAGAGTTAACTTAATTTGTAGCGACCTTTTAACTATTTTTAACAGTGTTTGTGTCATTCTCGCAGATACGTACAGGACAGTAGTAAAGCGTTAAATCATGACAAACACACTGGTGATAGTTAACATCATATCGCACAAACTAATTGTTTTCAGCAGAGTTTGTGTCATGACCGTAGATTCTGACAGGACAGTTGTAATGATTAAAACCATGTCAGAGACAATAAGGATACGTCACCGTAATACCAACAATTTCACTCGAGCTTTCGGCGTCTGTTCAGCCTGGGCGTTTACGTTTGAAATGCAGATAGGTCTAAAAAACGCTGAAATGCAATCACATAAAGTAATAAACAACATGAACAAGGCACATGAGTTTAAAGGATGAATCGTAAATCAAAATCTGTCCTGCAGCTGATTCATTACAGGTGAGACTTAGAAAGATACTCGAGTCAAAAAGTAAATTTCTTCTGAAGCATTAAGTTGTTTGGTGAGCTTTAAAATCCACTAACCTTAATCTGGGCCACAACAGGGAAGTATTCAAACATATTTTGGTTTGCCGTAAAGGTTTTGTTTACGTTAGACATTGTTGAGGGCATTAATTGTTTGAAAACAATATTATTAAAATAAACTGTAAATACACGATAGGAATAATTTATTTTTCTTCTTTGACTTTTTTTTTTCTATTCGGGATGATATTGTATGCCGCGAAAATTTATGAACTGAAGCAGTTCGGTTAATAAAACACATATCAATAATAGTACGAATATTATGAATGAATTATGACATTAGAAAAAAAATGAAATTTTGCTTGTACAAGGATTTACTTTTTTTTTTGTTCTTCATCAAATAACGTCGCGCAGTGTTTGGAAATGGCGGTTGAAGCTTCAATGAAAGAAAAATCCCGAGCGAAACTGAGATCGTTAAGAAACTTCTATCCAACAGCGCCACCTCGAGTCTGGCCTGTTAAATTTTGTTTTTTATTTTACTTTTTTTTTTTTAAATCAAGCAGTGATACAATAAATCAACCCACCCAAAGACGAATATTGTATTAATTAGTTATATTAATTATATTCGTTTTCGTGAGTTGATTCTTGTAAAAAGAATAAAGTGTTATATTTATATGCAAAAACGGCTCGTTTGGGTTGAGAAAATATTTTACATAGAAGAGCGAACAACGTTTCGATCTTCTTCGGTCATCGTCAGGTTCACAAAGAAAGAGGTAACTGACCGGAAGCTGACCACAAACATTCTGACATATTCTGTTTATCCTGTCTTACATGATTCCGACACTCAGTTACACAACCCCTTTCAAACATGTGGTCAGCTTCCGGTCAGTTACCTCTTTCTTTGTGAACCTGACGATGACCGAAGAAGGTCGAAACGTTGTTCGCTCTTCTATGTAAAATATTTTCTCAACCCAAACGAGCCGTTTTTGCATATAAATTTCTCAACAAGTGGGTTTCTCGACATCACTGAAAGTGTTATATTATTATATGCTGACTTGATCACGATAATCAGCTCCAACATAAATAAATCAAACATTTAGAAAACATCACTTATGTCACTTCTTTAAGACAAATACATCTTTCGGAAGTTCAATTTCGGACATTTTCGTGCCAACTACAAAATACACTATCTTGTTTTAAAGTCGTATGAAATGTACATAAAAATCACTTAAGGTCATGTAAATACAAACTTTTGCTCCCCGCTAGTAGAGAGGTAAGTATGCAGGTTTACAACGCTAAAATCAGGGGTTCGATTCCTTTCGGTGGGCTTAGTAGATAGCCCGATGTGGCTTTTCTATAAGAAAACACACACACAAACTTTTTCGGATACACAAATATAATTTTTAACATTTTTCTTTATTTGATTTTTATTAAGGCTGTTATCTCATAATTATGCATGATTGGCTAGTTTGCAGGCGAGTTTACCATTCCACCGTATTACCACCGTCATATTACATGATGGTTCCAAGTGGACGCTACCTTACTTATCTGGTATTGCTGGATAGTTTCAGTTGTACTGTTCATACTCCTGTCATATTATTCAGTTAACTCTGGGTAACTTCTACCCATATTATTGTTCTCGCTTTCAGTTGTCGTTCCTTTTATCTATATGATATGGTACGTTCATTCCTATAGTTGTCGTAACACTTACTTTTGTCATGTGGCTTGCTGGTTCCTCTGTTATATTCTTCATTTCTGAGCAGTCAATGTTTTCCTTTGTTATTGAAAGTAGTATAGATTTACTTGCAAATTTTACTCATTTTTACTTCAACAATTAATAGGATATTGTATTTCAAAAAGTTTATATTTATAATTCTCGTAATTATTACATTAATATTTTTTTCTGTGTTTTAATTTTTTAAAGATTTCGTTCGCTCCCAACTGTTATAGTTTGATCGTTTTTCCATATATTTACGGTTACGTTAATTTCATGTATACCTTATTTAGACACACTAATAGTTTATCGTAAATAATTTTTGTCATCTTAATTAATCTTTAATGCTATTTTTATAAAGTTGTGTTTAATTAGTGGATTTTTACAGTTTAGAACGAGTAAAATAAATAAAGCTGTATGTATAATATTGTTTTATGTACAGTAACAGGTAAAAATAACCAATTTCAATAGAAAGCTACCCTTGAAAACTATTGGTAAAAACGTTTCTATACCCAATACCTTTTCCGAGAGAACTTGTGATAGATGTTCATTCATAGCTTCCAAAAACACGCTGCATTATGGAAACATACTGAAAGATGTTACATTATATTGAAACAAAACAATGTATCTAAGTTTGTCTTGATATTGCACGTATATATAATGTGATTTCTGCCTTAAACTTTGAACTTCAGTCATCTCTGAAATAAAATTGTTTCTTTGATTTAATGCTGCACAAAGACGTTAGGGAGGACGATAAAGGTAAGTGATTATTTTTATGTAAGGCTACAGATTATTGGTTAATGCAACTGAAAAAGGTTACATTTTATTAGATGATATATTTAACAAAGGTTACATTTGATTTGATGTGTAATTAACAAAGGTTACATTTTATTAGATGACATAATTAAGAACAGTTACAGTTCACTGGATGAGATATAAGAAAGGTTCCAGTAACTGAAGGTAAGGATGTTTCACGCAAGTGGAACTCCCTGCTGAACCTATTGCGTCTTCAGTTAAAATTAGTGTAACATAAGATAGTTCTACCATCTCTTTAATTGAATGATTTTACGGTCAAGTAGGGGAAAGCTGAATAAATATTAAAATGTCACCTAGTTATCATTATGTGAGGAACACACTTAGCAGCAGATACTTTGTTTTTAAGCTATAATTTTATAGACTTGACTCACTGTTATCGTGTACTACCTTAAAGTATGATGCCATACTCTTCTTCTGCTTTTATACTTAATGAATTTGTTTCTCTGCATATACTAATATCCTTGTGCTAATGGCTCAACATCTGATGTGTCCGTACAAACATTAATGGTTTAACTGTTGTAGCGTGTATAGAGATATTAGACTAAAAATTTATAGTGTCCATTTAAATATTGAACCTTCAGTTTGTAAATTTCCACACGAACATTAATGGTTCAGCATTTTTGGTATTTAACTGGCACGAAATAACATAAATATTCTGAGATGTGTTTAATGCCTCTTACCCCCATACAGTTGATTTTGAAACGAACTATAAGTAAGTGGGTGGTAATGATGTGACCACGACAACTGAGTGCCTTGGTTGCATCTGAACGTGCACCTTCTATCTGTAACATTGATATCTATGGTACGACAAGAAAATGAATCATTTTATTCAGTACCACTACATATGTTAGATGTATTTGAAACTGTGGTTGTTTAAGCATAATTTATATTTAGTTTACCGTTTGTTTTTACTTGTTTGTTTTGCGAGTCTTTGAAATCCTATTAACAAATGATAAACACGTGGTAATATCATTGATAAACTGGTGTGAATTTAACTAGAGAATTGACTATTATATTGTCTTATGATAGATACGCTACAACCGTGTATTAACAACTGTCGATACAGTTTTATATGTTTATCATAAGTTTTTACTCTTTAAGCATATTCACGAACTGAATTTAAAAAAACAACAACGAAAAGAGGAGGAAGGCGTGGCATGTTCGTATTTGTTTGGAAATCATAAAATAGCAAGAAGGAAACAACTTAAGTTGTGGATAACGTTTTAAAAATAGTTCTTGTCAAGTGTTACTTGTCCTTTGTAAACTTTAATCAAATGACACAGCCTTCGTACCTGACGCAGGTCTTCGCTTTTAGTTGAGGCGTTTTGTGTGCACAATTATGAGAAGAGGCTTGTAGTGGGCATGTTAAGGATTATTGTGCTGGAAAAGAAAAGAAATGTTTGTTTTATTACATCATTTTATTTCTCCTAGTTAAATGTTTTAAGTATAATTAACTACGATGACAGTCACTCCCGACAGTTTCTTGTCTGCCAGTTGTTCTGTCACTATCTCCAACACAAATTAATCTACCACTAGCGCAATCGTAAAATAATTCCAGTCTGTTTCTATGGCTAACTATATTGCAAACTGATCCACTCTTTGTCACTAGCGTAATCATAAATTAATTCCAGTCTCTTTCTATGGCTAACTATATGGCAAACTGATCCACTCTTTGTCACTAGCGTAATCGTAAATTAATTCTTGTCTCTTTCTATGGCTAATATATTGCAAACTGGTCCACTCTTTGTCACTAGTGTAATCGTAAATTAATTCTAGTCTCTTTCTGTGGCTAACTATATTGCAAACTGATCCACTCTATGTCACTAGCGTAATCGTAAATTAATTCCAGTCTGTTTCTATGACTGACTACATTACAAACCGATCCATTCTCTATCACTAGCGTAATCGTAAATTAATTCCAGTCTATTTCTATGGCTAACTTTAGCGTAAACTTCTAGGAATCAATATCTAATGGTGACGTTTCGTTCATTCTGTCTGCAGCATGCGAGCAAGCAGATCCCAATGCGAATATTCATAACGTACGTTGCAGTCTCGTGGTAAGATCAGTTCGATCGTTCCGCTATATATAACTCAATACTGTCATCGCTATTTAGAATAAATTTTTGAGTTCACTGACCGATGTTGATTACAGGCCGAATCCTAAACATTACCTAAATCTTCCTAAAACAAATTCTTGGTTTTATTTTTCTCATTTTTTGACCTTTTATTTTGTTTGTTTTCAAGAATCTATTGTTTGAAATGTTATCTCACTCTTATTAATTTGAATAGTGTTTGTTTGTGTGTCTGTGTGTGTTTAGTGCAAATATACACAATATTCTTTCTATCTGCACTTTACCTAAGTGTGGAAATACAACTCCGGATTTTAGTTTTTCAACTCAATGAAATTACCGCTGTCCCACTGGGGCACATTTTGAGTTATAAAAAATATCTAAGAAACAATGTTATAAAGGTAAATTAAAAAAGCGTTAATACATAAGCATTTCGAGTATTTATTAACCTACTATGCCCTCTGGTGGCTCAGTAGTAAGTTTGTTGGTTTATAATTAAGAGTTCAATATTTACTGTGGGTATAACTAGGATATCCCGTTGTGTAATTTTGCGTTACAAAACAAAATTACGAAGTATTAATCATTTTTTTTGGGGGAAGGGGAATGCGGTTGTGGGCGAGTTGATTATACATTGTATTTTTGTTTGTATAAAGTATTATATTTTGTATTTTTGTTTGTGTAAAGTATTATAGTTTGTATTTTTGTTTGTATAAAGTATTATAGTTTGTATTTTTGTTTGTATAAAGTATTATACATTGTATTTTTGTTTGTATAAAATATGAGGTTTTCTTAGTCTTCATGTTTTCCGATCGCTCTCGCCCCTTTTATCTTAGCCAAAGAGGCTATAACGGTTAAATTAGTGGTTCGATTTCTCCAGTGCTGATGTCTAAGTGTGCATCTTTACACTAAGTAATAAGCAAACTGTTTGTTTTCTAGTGATACAACGAGAAAGAGATTTAAAGTTTCATCCGGTAAATATTTGGACACTGCAAAACTAGCATTTTTATTTCTGTGTGATTGAATCTCGCCTACGAACATGCTCACCCTTTCAGCCATGAGGGCATTATAATGTGACGGCCATTCCCTCTTTCCATTGGTAACTCGTAACCTAAGAGTTGGCGGTTGGTGGTGTAGACTCTAGTCTAACATTTCTAAATTGAATTTTCTGTTTGATTGGAATTAAGCACATAGCTACACAAAGGCTATTGTGCTCTGCCCAACACGGGTATCGAAATCTGGTTTTTAGCAGTGTGAGTCGGCAGACATACTGCTGTGCTACTGGGAGGTTATTTTAGGGACGACTAGCACAGATAGTTTTCGAGTAGTTTTACGGGAAAATTCGACATGGAAATAGTTTTAATTCTAAATTTTACTTTTTCTACATAATTGTAATTAGCACTTTCAGTAATCTAAAATAATATATTTCCAAAGGTCTTTTTGGCAGTGAGCTTTCATCCTGAAACTTATGTATTGCCCTAGATTATTTTTATTGCTCAGTATATTAACGTATTTTGTAAGTTCGTTTCTGAACTTCGCGCATAGCTACAGGAGGGTTATCTGCGCTTATTTTGTGAGACAACTTGATGTTAATGAACCAACAAGGACATAAATATCCTCAATATCCATAGTCGATTAAAAGACTGATTTTCGAAATGATAATCCAATAAATAGTCTATGAAAACAAAACGTGACTGAAAAAAACAACTGTAACATTATGATAAAGTACCGGCAACTCGATTTCCTGCAATATTACGTAAATTTTACAGTACAACATAAAATACTGACATTCATAACATCTAGTATCTTAAAGAAAGTAGCTGTGTTGAACTTACGCTGTGTGAACTTTTTTAATACCAGTGACAATTCCCCTCCTATCGTTTGGCCTTCCATTTTCTCAACAGAAAGTTTACAGGTTTTTGAGTCATCATGCTAAATACTGGTTTTGATAACCGTGATGAGGTGAGCACAAAAGACCCATCGTTTTTCAAAAAAAAAAAACAACAAATTCTTTGGATTAATATTTATAGGAAAACCCGAAATATATTAAGAATTTAAATTAAGACAAAGCTATTGGAAGTAAAAGATAACATACCAGTTAACTGTAATAACTGTTTGTTACTGGCTTATAGAAACTGTTCCAACCATTGCTGTGTCTGTTGTATCCAAGTCGACGACCAGGAGAATTTTGAATTGAGCTAAACGCGTTGTTGGCGGAGTATGACAAATATTGTGTGTTTGGAATATTATTATTGTTATACAGATTTCTTCCAATTTATAAACATTTTTAAGGAGTAGATTGATAATGTAGTGTTTAAAAATGTACTTATGCTAATGTGATGTTATTACAGATAAAATTGTAAAAATTTTCAGTAAGGCAACTTTTTGCACATTTGTTTTACATGTATCAGGGTCTATATTAGTATTTTCAGTGAAACGTTTTATAAGTTTTCTTTCAACGCAGAAGAAAAGTATCAGTGACCTGTATAAAGACACTGGGCCCGGCATGGCCAAGCGCGTTAAGGCGTGCGACTCGTAATCTGAGGGTCGCGGGTTCGCATACCCATCGCGCCAAACATGCTCGCCCTTTCAGCCGTGGGGGCGTTATAATGTGACGGTCAATCCCACTATTCGTTGGTAAAAGAGTAGCCCAAGAGTTGGCGGTGGATGGTGGTGACTAGCTGCCTTCCCTCTAGTCTTACACTGCTAAATTAGGGACGGCTAGCACAGATAGCCCTCGAGTAGCTTTGTGCGAAATTCCAAAACAAATCAAAGAAAGTCATGTGAGCTATCTGCGCTGCCTACCTCGGGGAATCGAACCCTGGTTTTGGTGTTGTAAGATCGTAGACTTACCGTTGACCTGCAAGGGGACCAAACTTATTGGTAAATAACATTTGGCTAGATAATACCGAAACAGATATACAATGTACGAGTTAAAATCGGTCAACAAACTGAAGGCAGTTAAGCCTCTTAGCTAACAAAATTCAATTTCTTTTCAAACAGTAGCACCAAAAACATCATAAGGATGAGCAAAACATACCAGTATTATACATACAAGGAACTAAAAGCACTAACAGTACTTTTGTATAAATTACTCGGGAATTTCAGATTAATGAGCAAAACTGTGGAATAGCAAAGCATTAACGCCCTAGAAATGATCAGTATCACCATTCAGAATGTTTTTTTTAACCATATAGAACATAAGTTTTTCTTTGTTGCAAATGGAACAATTTTTTAGGAATAAAAACCCAAATAAACAAGCTGTTGATACAATAATGATAAATTTTTACTCTTAACATTCGTTTGTTTGTTTGTAGTTAAGTACAAAGCTTCCCAATGGGTTATCTGCACTTTGCTCACCACAGGTATTGAAACCCGGGTTTTGGCATTGTAAGTCCGCAGACATACCGCTATGACATTGGGGAGGCTGGTGCATTGGTATTGGCAATAATGTCTCGTGGTGTAATATATGGGAGTTTATCACAGGTGTTAAAATATTGGTTGAAATAATTCTGATAATGCCGGTTGCAAAAATTAATCAAAGCGTTCTCTCTCTGACTTGCCAAAAATGAATAGTTTTAAGCTGAACGCTTAAAATAAAACATATTTCTCTAAATATCAGAATTTCTATTCCTCATGTAAGTCCTGGTTGGCATTGTGTTGGAAGGATAACAATTGAACACGAACCTTGAGACCTAATTACCTGCCATTTAAACACTGTCCCTTCAAGTACTTGATATTGCAAATTGTATATTTTCAGTACTTGATGTTGCAAATTGTATATTTTCAGTACTTGATGTTGCAAATTGTATATTTTCAGTACTTGATGTTGCAAATTGTATATTTTCAGTACTTGATGTTGCAACTTGTATATTTTCTTTATCAAATGCTCAGCTTATCTGCGAAGTTTCAATAGGCTTGAAACTTCCAAGCTCTATGTATATTTAGATAAACAGATAGGTCAAGATAAACTGCTAGGCTGTACGAAAGCTTGGATAGCTACATAAGAAAGTATCACTTTGTGTGTTGGTCCAGCATGACCAAGTGACTAGGGCGTTCGACCCTTAATGTGAAGGTTGCGAGTTTGAATCTCCGTCATACCAAACATTCTTGTGCCCTTTCGTTGATAAAGGAGTATCCTAAGAGTTGTAAAGGTCGTAATGACCAGTTGTCTTCCCTCTAGTCTTGCACTGCTAAATTAAGGACGTCTAGCAGAGATAATCATCGTGTAGCTTTGCGCGAAATATCAATAAACAAATGGATTGTGCATTTTTGGATAACGACATGGGAAATCAGATTGTGTGAATGTTTGGATGGCGATATAGAAAACGTTTCGATAGGTGGACAGGAAATTATAATGTAATTTTTGACAAATAACCAGGAAGTTGTTAAGGGGTAGTTTTGGATGAATAGACAGGTAGAAAGGAAGCTATACGATTTTTTTTATATACATAAACAATGATAAAAGCTGTTTTTTTATGTTTTTAAGTTTAGCGTATGTATGTACACCACTGTTATCTTTACCAACGTTAGTGTCATTTCATAATAGGACGAATAATTACTATTCGTGGCATCTCATTGAAATACAAAGGGTTCAGTTTGTTATATTGAAATGATCCTGTAGCCTTTTCTTGTTGTAACAGTCCCTGTTGTCACCTCCAGTTGTGCTATCTGACGACCTTGGCAATGCCCTTACAGAGTACTTCCATTGCAATAAGTTTCATTGTAATTCTGCCATGCCCAAAGCACCTCATTCTCTCTTGCATACTATCCATAATCTGTTTTGTGTGCGAAGATGACGGTTTCCCAGCGTCCGTTTCAGTAGTCTTATCGCAAAGAAATTAATAAGCACTGCAATCCGCAACTTGACCAACATGTCGCCATATGGAGTATCATGAACACCCATTTCATTCTCCAGCCTCTTGAAATATGCGACTGTTGACGTGAGATATGACTGCAATAATTACCCTGATAAACCCATTTTCTTTGGCCTCAATACCAAAGATTGATCATTCTTAATTATGTTGCACGCTGTTGCCTGGAGCAATTGGGCAGTTTTACCACTGACCTTTTGTTTCGTGGACTCTCACCGGCTGAAGGAAGCTGCAATTTGCGTATAACGGCAAGGTAAGACTTACGGTAATTATATTTCTGTATAGACTCTAAAGTTTATCCATATTCCTTTGTTTTCCACCAAGTGCAATAAATTTCATTTTATTGAAAATTCTAAATTCCAATCTGAAGACTTCTTTATGATCTTATTGAAAGAATAATTTATTTATGGAAGATCTGTCAGATACTCTTACCAAAAATAACCACATTTTTATGACCAATGTCAACACGACACATGTAAGTAGCTCTTAGCCAACGCAACTTTACATTTGTTGTGGCGATTACGTGACGTATCCATTTGCGTATATTTATAATCGTTTTAACATAACGAATTATCCCTCTAGACATTGAATTTTATGACAACATTTTCAGCTAAATATCAACGCATACAAAATGGTGGACATTTACACTTTGCATAAAGATAGTGCTATTGTATGTGTGTATGTATATATATATTTTATGAAAACAACATTTTTTGTATGTAATTCACTGAGATATTACTTGAATTGCTAAGTATGATAGTGACTCTTGATCCCAGATCTTGTCATTCCCCCTTCCTCCTTTATTGACAGTTTAAATGCTGCTTACGCACGAGTGTAGGCGTAAGTCGAAAGCTTTCTTCTTTGGCAGGATATGTTGGCTCGGAAACTCTGGAGAAAGCCAGCACTTAAAGTGACTCATCTTGCGACGTTGCGGTAGTCAAACGTGAAAAAGTACCTTCATAAACATCGTCAACGAGTTTCTGTCCATATACACTCTTTTAACTCCGATCCGAGAAAGGATGCTTGGAATTTGTTGAATTTCTTTATTTGATTGCTGATGGAAAACGAAGTAATTTCTGATATGTCAGCAACGCTGACCTGGATTTGATTTTAAAGCTTTATTTTTAATTTTAGTGTTCTATGTTATCTAGTTTTTTCATGCGAGATTTCTAAGCCTGACTGCCTGTGTGTAATTAACACGTATTGACAATCAAAAACAGGGTATAAACAGATTAGACTCCTATACAAGTAAGTGAGCTTGATATGAAAAGTTCTGTCTGTTTCGTTGTATGCAGAATTATGCACTTTATAATATGTTGTGTTCTTTTCAGTTTTTCTTCTTCGTTGAATAAATTTTACTCTGTTGGATTTCAGCTGTTTTTCTAAGGATGTTTTCGGACTCCTCACTTTTACGAAACGCGGATGTTGATAGGTTTATTGTCCGCCACAACGTAAAATGAGTTTGTTACTTTCGCTTTCCTTTGCGAGAAGGAATTATTTCGATGAGACATTTGTCATGGAAGGAACAACTTGCTCACAAGCTGAGATTCGTTTTACAGAAGCAATACAGGTTATATATAAATTGGTGAAGTGATTCACTGATGACAAACTCGTGAGATACTGTCTAGACTACAGCGTAACTGTATTCTCCAATTAACTCAGTACAGAGTTTAAACATGCATATATCTCCCACCCACTGGCACAGCGGCATATCTGCGGATTGGCAGTGCTAGAAACCGTATTTCGATACCCGTGGGGGGCAGAACACAGATATCTCATTGTGTAGCTTTGTGTTCAGTTAAAAAAAAAAACACATACATATAGTACACAGAAGAATTATTACACCATGGAAAGATCATGGCAATATAATGTAGCTTTAAACCTTGTGCCACCCAAGAGTTTATACAGGTAGCAATAAGTTTAAGTTTCAGAATATATCTACGGATAAAGTATCTTTTTAAAACATACGACACGTAACTTCAAAATTGCCTCCCAGTAGGGCAGTAGTAACTTTACGGTCTTACAAGATTAAGACAACAGCGAATTTGCTTTAAAACAAACACATACGACTTCAGAATTCAGCAGAAATGCACACGCAAGAAAAAATTTCTTTAACATTCATGGAAGCACGTGTTTCGATAACGTGACTTCAAAATTAAATATAAAAGCACCAAATATTTTTTCCCGAAAATATTTCAGTTTTGGATAAAACAATACATGTTCTAAAATCAGTAAACTAAAACATTTATTGAAGAAGCTAGAGTTAAAGTGATTATAGCATTCTTCATTAACCATATGCATAAGGATAACAGCATGTACTCCATTATCCAATCTTAGCCCTAATAGTATGCCGATTTTTTGTTCTTGTGTTCAAACTATAGCTGTCCAATTACTCATTTTTAATTTAATCCTTTCTGTTATACAATATATGCTGAGCGGACGCTTTTGTTAATTTAGAAAATCAAAACCAAGTTAATTATTTTATTTAATATTGTAATAAGAAATACACGACCATAAAATTCAATTTGTAACTTGCAAATTAATCTAAATTTTATTTGTATTTTTTGTACTCATCCGTTCAACATAATGAGTGGGTTTTATGGAGGATGCTTTCACTGGATTGTATAGTAATTTTTCATGTTTTTTTATGTATTCTTCATGTGTAACTTAATTCAATTGTTAACAACCAGTGCCTTTCATTTTGCACCCTCTCCTCTTTACGCGCTTTCAAAAGTCTTTCAACCGTGAACTGGCGATGACTTCCGAGAGTCATGGGAAGCAGCCCAGAGGCGCAGAGATCTATGGGAAGAGATGTCTGTGAATGTTACAGCATGAATTTTTATTTTAATCTTGCCGAGGAACGTGTGGGTCCACGTGGATGTGAAGAATGATGTTTTACTTTAATGGATGCTAATAACACATGTATCTGGTACATGTACCACCGGTGGCCCTCGAAAAAGGCAGAAAACAAAAGGGAATCCCCGCTTTAAGAAGTATTGGCTCCTACCCCTGAAATCGACTTATTAACGTGGAGTCTCATCTTCGTATTAAGCTCACCAACATCGAGCTGGACATCCCTGACCAACTGTGTGGTCACAAGCAGTTCAATCCCTCATATTGAACAATCATGAACTTGTTTATTTCCAGGTACATATGCAAATTTGAGCGTTTGTTTGTTTTGAATTTTCCACAAAGCTACATGAGGGGTATCTCAGCTACCCATCCCTAATTTAGCAGTGTAATACTAGAGGGAAGGTAGCTAGTCATTACCGCTCACCGCCAACTCTTCTGCTACTCTTTTACCAACGAATAGTGAGATTGGTTGAAAGGGCGAACACATTTGTTGTGAGGGGATTCAATCCGCAACTCTCAAATTACGAGTCAAACGCTTTTATCACCTGGCCATGCCGGACCCAAAATTTAATTATTGCTGTACAATTATGCTTAATGGACAATATTAATAAAATCCATAAGATCCTGTGCATCTTTTTCTGTACATTATGTGTATTATTACACTGACTATGTGACGGACCCCCAGTGGCTCAGCGGTATGTCTGCGGACTTACAAAAACCGTGTTGGCCAGAGCACAGATAGCCCATTAAGTAGCTTTGTTCTTAATTCAAAACAACAACGACTATGTGACTATCCTCCTGTCTGGCGTTTGTTGTGGCTTAAGGTTTGGAAAACACTTCAGTAAATTATGGTTTCACTCGTTATTAGCATCTGTACTGTACAAAGATGATATTCATTTGGATATGTGACAGAATGTTTTTTTTTCCTGAGGGATGTCACTAATGTACAGCTCCATTTGTTATTAGCATCGGTGCTGTACAAAGATGATATTTTCTTGCAATACAGTGTTATCAGGACATTAGATTGATAAGTCACTATGCAGAGCCAGTGGACACTTAAATAGACATTAAAACTATAAGTCGAAACCAGTATAAATCTTTTGGAAATATCTTTACGACCTACTTTATACCATTACTTGTATCACTAGCGAAATGACAATAAATTGTCCGACTTTTACAGACACCTAACATGACATGTCATTCTTTCAACTTGACGACAAATTTTTCTTGTTTCATGCTACAGACCTTTCGTACGACTTTCGAAAGTATGTCTTCTGCTTGATTATGTTCTGGAGGAGAAACCTGTGGCAATAGTTCTATATCGTTTTGTACACTGTTGGATTACAACAATGTTTTAATGAAATTACCTGTTTCAGCTACAATGGACCACTCGTGTTCTGGAGTGACTTTCAGCAACAAGTCTGACACATATTTTGCCTACATCTGGTGCGCAACTGGTAGCTGATCTGGAAAAGAAGTATTTTCTCCCTGCTGAAACGATGCTATTCAAACATTTAATGTTCATCTTGTTCATGGAGTCACTTTATAATCAAGAGATAAGATAATTTCGAGTCGAAATTTTCTGTAATTAAACCCTGCGAGAATGGGTGACAACAATAAAACTGGTTCCAAATCTGTTTATTGGTAATGCAAAATGCTAAGTAGCTAAATAAAGTTTTATGTAAAGCGAACTTTTAGTGTTGAATGTAGTAGAATATTATTAGACACATCTATGTTGAACACACAGACATATATCTTTTTATTGGAGTGAGTGTTTTTAGTGAAATAAAAATAAATGCTGACCCAAAGCATATTCTGTTATGTGTGTATCAGCCATATTATGAAACCAAATCAGCATAAAAAATTATGAAAATTTATTCTTTTATTTTGCTGAAATCCTAATCATTTTGGCATTTATTGGTTATCCTATTTCACTACACGCTGTAATATCCTCTGAAGGCTTATAACGCTAAGAAACGGGTTTCGATACGCCACATGGGCACAGCACAGATACAAAAGAACAACAAAACCCACACTCTGTAGTTATAGTCACGTTATTCATAACTGGTATAAATAAAGATATTTATCGTGTACTACTCACTTCAGATAGTTCAGCGATAGATCTTAAATACCTGTAACACTAAAACTGGAGGTTCGAACCTTAAGAAGGGCTTAGCGCAGATAGCCCATTTTGCAGGTTTGCATTTAGACAATTTATTTCACATGGCGATATATATATGTGATTCCTCTCTGTGGACTCAGCAGACAGCCCACTGTGGCTTTGCTGTAAGACAACACACACATTTATGTTAAAATAACTGTTCAAAATGGCCACCGATAACTTCAAAACATGTTAGTAAAAAATACATGATGTTTCTCTAAATATTTTCCAACACGTTAGCATTGATAGATGCAGCTATAGATATAGTTTGGTGTTTAAAATAATGCATGTTTACAACTCTTACAGAATAAACTTTCGACTTTAGATAATCCCATATGACAAAATCCATAAATATATTATTTGTACCAATTGTAATATCCAGACTTTGTACCACTGTTTTATTTCATCCGCATTGTTTTTTTTTTTCTCAAAGTAGTTCCGGCTATTAATGCTGCGTATGTTGTCATTATATCAATCTTATATGCTGTTATATATTAAAATATTATAATTTAATTCATTACAATTTAATATAGTGAAATAACTGCTATATTTTTCTAATTGGTAGTAATACCTCTTGAAATGCGGATATTATTTCTTTATAAGAGTGAGGTATCACTGCCAACTCTTATAAATAAATAATATCTTCACTTCAAGATAAATCCAGGAGGCATTATTCGGCATTTCAAGTTATACAGGATGCTTGCTTTATAGCCCCTTTTAACTCTCTTTGGAAAGATGGTTCTATGTCTTTTCACTTTCAAAGATTGAAGTTTGATAAGAGATTAAAAACTGAATAATAAACCGTCTTAAATCAAGTAGCGCAGCATGAATTCGAGACGAACCAAACCTCGCTCAAACTGTGAGCTGGAAAACTCTCATAAAGAGTCATATGAATGTTTTGACGCTGTAATTCATGCATTCCGCATAGGTTTAAGAAGCCTTGCAGAGAATTAACTCTGCTATGCGTTCCGGTACTTAGTCCAAATTGACCTTCTCGTGCACGTGAGAAGCCTGGGAATGTGCAGACTTTGGTGGTTTTTATCACGTCCTAGTCGTTAAAGTTATTTGTACGTTATATAAATACATGTTTGTACCACCAGGGTGTCTCTTCCACCGTATCATTGTACTGACTATAGCTGGGAGTCATTTTATAAGGACTATCTTCTGATTAATTTGCTTTATTAAAACGATTAGTCTGACTAGATATTCATGGGGAGTCAGTCTCACGCAACGTAATGTGGATGGCCTAAACACGTGTCTTTGTCTTTGAATATTAACTTGTTGTGTGGGTAAAGATTCATTGTTGAACCAAAACTTTCAAGTTAAGGATTTTAATAATTAACTTGTTTCAATTTCTCTCTCTCTCTCTCTCTTTTTATTTAAAAACTTCCCTGTGGAGTCGCTAAACTGATCGTTAATAATGAAGACTTTGGAAAACATGAGCAAATTACTGTTAAGAAACAACAAAACAAATCCAATTCAGCAAGTCATATGCTAATATTTGTATATTTTATTTCAGAAGCGTGGACCTTTTGTTTACGACCTATTACATTTAGGCGTGAGCGCGGTGAATGGTCACGTTGTTCGATGTATTGTTTGAAAAGGTTGGATAATTTGGTTAAAATATTACAGTGGAGCGCCGTTAAGCCGCGGTATTTGGGGGTCAACCTGCTTAACCGCGGCTTAAACCTTTGTGACTGAAAAGCCGAAGTCGCCAACAGCTCCGCCGAGGAGCCTCATCCGGGCCATTGCGTGATCATTATATCGGATTATCGAATTAAAAATTATACTTTAATTATTGATCACTTTTTTCACAGATTTACCACGGATTAACTTTAATGTATGGCGGCCTCCATAAAACTGACATAGAGAGCGTATAAGGTAGATTAACGGTCGATTTCTATTGTAATATATTTTATTTATTTCCTAAGTTAAAGCAAATCCTTTTAAAATATCCCCTTGAAGTTATAAAGCCAGGATTAAATTCATAAGCCGCGTTTTTACATGTTCTTAAGTTAGCGGTGAGCCGCGATAATCCTCGCTCACATCGCTCACAAGACTTGCTACAGCGGCTTAAGCGATTTCGCGGTTTACTGATCCGCGGCTTAAAGGCGCTCCACTGTACTTTGTTTAGGTATTGTATAAAGGGGCTGAATACTCTGGTTAAGTGTTGCTTGAACATATTAGAAGGTGTTATTTGAAGGAGCTAGACAGTTACTTTGGTTTGTTGGTTGCATGAACGGGTAAGATAGTTACTTTGGTTCGTGGGTTGCTTGAGCGGGTAGTAAGTTTCGAACAAGTCACATAATTCTTTAATTTCAGTCATATTACAATATATCAACTATACTATATCTACATCTAGTGCCAATTAAGCCTTTTACCCAACAATCTTGCCTCATCAGGACAGCTGGGATACAACAGACACTATGGTATTAGAGAGGCTATTTATATTATTAAATTACATGTAACAGCTGTTACGATGTAAACTAAATTACGTCAGTGAAGCGTAATTTTTATCAGTTACTTGGGATAGTGTATTGTCTGATAACTACTATTTAGTGAGTAACTTTAAGTATTGTACTGTTTTCAGAAACTATTCTGCTAACAAGAAATTCCGTAATTAGAAATTAGTTCATATTTTGTTGCTTTTCAAAGACACAGCAATTTTACAGTTTTCTTTCATTGCATTGGTTTCAAAGTAGTAATGTACCTTTACAGAGCTCGTGTTTTTCATTTTCGGTTAAAATAATTTATTGTTAATCTTTAAATATTATTTTCTTCTTTATTCACTGTTAACTTATTATCGAGGAAAGTTAAAGTTAATAGAAATCAACAGCTAAAAATAGCAAAACATTGCCATAAACAAAAGCCATTGCTGACTAGAGTTGGTCAAAGATGAAAGTAAATATTGTGTATGGTACATCTGTTGGCTTGGAGTGGCTCAGGTTAAAGCCACTGTTGACGAAGTTAGGCCCAAAGTTGTTGTTTTAGGGCAGATAAAGCCGATGGTGACTGCAAGCTAGAAAATGCTCAAGGAGCAAATAATTTGCTCGAGTTAGCTTAAGATGAAATTTACTATTGACAAGAGTTACTTAAAGGTGAAAGTTTTTATTTTTAGTATATTAAACATCTCGTGTACTGAATATTTAAGAGAATAAACTAGTAGCTTTAATATTACGTATTGTTCTAATTTTATATAAATATAGGCTCACAGTGGTGAGTAAAAGAAAACTAAAAATACTTTACATACAACATTAATTTGAAACTACAAACTAGTTGGAGGGCCACCAATCTAAAACATCTTTCGCTAAATATATAGTACTCTTAACTAAAAGTGAACTAATTTTTTAAACCACTCATATTAAAAATTTTAACATTTTTTTCATAATACTGTTAGAAGTGTATTTTTTATAAGCTAAGGCTTAATATTTTTATGAGAATTTTTTCCGTTTTGTACGACTATTTCTTCTTCTTAACAGATAACGAAATAATAATGTAACGATCTACTATGTCTGTATTTGTCTGTATTGGGTAACAATTCCCAAACATGGCGAGTGAAAATCACATTTATGAACTATGTCAAAACACATTATTCTTTGCTTTCACTCACGGGTTATTCGAATTACTCACTAATTAACCCAAGTTTTGGATCGAAGTTGCAGTTTCAAACATTTTTTTTTACTACAAACAAAAATAGCTAAAAAAAAGATAACGTATTATATGTAAGTGGTTTCAGTTGCCACATTTAACTTATTTCACTTTATTATGACAAAAAGGTCTTATTTCTGGAAAGTAAAATGAGAAAACAATCTGTTGTTCAAATCTATAACGTCACAGATACGATATTATGTTGTTCAGATTCATAAAGTTATAATTAACACTGTGAGGTGTTCCAGTAGATAACGCTATAAATAAAACACTGTTTTTTTCAAGTCCAGAACATTCTACATGTGTTCTTCAGTAGTGGTCCTCCGCTGGTACAGCGGTAAGTCTACGGATTTACAACTATAAAATTCATGGTTCGATTCCTCTTAGTGGACTCAGCAGTTTGCTATAAGGTAACATACATACACACACACTCTTTAGTAGTATCATGTGGCAATAAAAGTGACAGACAGACAGTGAAAATTGATTAGACTACTGTTTGTTTGGATATCGACGACAGTTATCTCGAAGCTTTCGGATAATGATATTTGGAAAAGCTTAATAAACGGGAAGTAATGACAATCAATTGTAACTCAATTTCAGCTGCATCTGTGCTATCTGTGTATTTCTAACCATGTGAGGAGAATCAGTTTACCAGAGAATGAAACATTTCAGTGCATCCTTTAACTGCTGCTTTCTTTCTCTTTTTTTTTAACAATTATATTCAACCTCGTTTTAAACGCTGACGTCATACTTTATTCTCCAGTTTTTATATGGTGTTAGTCATTCTTTGAACGAGCAGCCAGTTTGCTGTTCATGAGTTTTAAGGGCGGGTACTGTCCACTGATTATTCTGTCAAGGACTTCGAAGCCTTAAACTGTCTACCAACTCACTCAGAAATTATTTCGGTGCTCTAAGTGATATGACTAACACACATACACACATACCTCTCCCGTAATGATGAGTTTATTGGTTATATTATGATTTTATTGCGCGTCAATTTGTATGTGTATGTATATTTTTGATAACGATATACAATATTTCCAGGACGTACAGAGTAAGTTATCGATTGATTAATAAGTTATTTTGTTACTTTTTTCTATTTTCGTTGTCCCTTCGATGTTATTCAGCAATATATGGTGCACGTTTTCTTTCACATTTGTACTGTAATCTAGTAGAGTGTTCCTTTCTAAGGTATTTCAATAGATTATCATTTACTCAGTAGTCTATTACTGTGTTCTTTTGCAAGTCATTTTAATAAATTCTTATTTATTCAACAGTCTATTATTGTATTCCTTTCAAAGATATTTTAATAGATTCTCTGTTGTTCAGTAATATCATAAGTATGGTTGTACATACAGCAAAACTGGTCCAGATGTGCAATACAAATGAAGATCTTAAACACACTGCAAACAACTTTGTAAACAAATCTTTGTAAGTACTTTACACAGACTATTGAGTAATAAATAAACAACTGCAGAGTAATAAGTCATCAAAGTAATTGAGAAAGTCCGTAGATTAAAAACTAAAATTTCACAAAGCTACAAATTTGTCAAAATGACTGGCTAAAGTTGTTGGAAAGGCATAGATCTTTTCAGTCTTCACCTTATTGAAATGTCAATACATATCACTGAATTGCGCTCTCTTGGCTAAACGCGATTTTTTTCAGTTTTATTCGTAACATTGGTAATAGCAAGCAATAAAAACAACCACTTTGTAACACTACTAACGAGTTAACAATATACTGGTAGTCATATTCTATGATTTAAAGCATGATCTATGAGTTTCCAAGTAACAATCCGCCCTCGTATCACGGTTGCATATGCACACACGCTACGTGATCAGTTGGCAGCTATATAAGCTAGATAAAACGTGGATTTTCTAGATTTTAGTTCTATTTCTGATTTAAACTCCGAAAGTGAAGTTTTCAGTTATATACATCTGACTCTAGGGTACAGTGTTGTACAAAACAATGCAATCCTAGCAGTCAGTGCCTAAGACATGAGTTTTCAATATGAGGATTAATGCTTCCACTTCCGAAATTGACACACTTTTGTTCGAGCGTTCTTCTCTGAAGACAAGAACAATAAGTAGTATAATTTATCTATGCATTGTTTTCAAACTAATGGTGGCCTATTGACATCCAAGGTTGTCTTTTGACACAGGATGATTTTTAAAATATGTCTTTCAAGAAAACAAAACGAGAGAAAAGGAAAATCTTATGTTGATAGTTTTAAAAGGTGTTTGTCTCAACTGAGAGACTATTATTTCAAGAATAGAGATAAGGTCATAAACAGTACACTAAATAAGTGAAGCAAGCTTTAGCTATTAATTCAGCCAAAAAAAAGGCTGCCAACCTGGCTAGATGATAAAACAACTATGGCAAATATACTAACAAAACCCAAATAAAGAGAGATAGTTGTAATAGAAGCTAAGAGAAGGATAGGCCTAGAGCCAAGTCATTCTTGAGATTTAGTACTAAGAAAAGGATAGGCCTAGAGTCCAGTCACACACAAAACTTAGTGTCGGAAAAGCTATGAGACAAATGTAAAAACAATTAAATAAAAAGTTAGGAAGATAGGAATGGAAGTACTAAAAAGTAAGGAAACAAATTTTACAGCACACAAATTTAATTAGATACACTTTTCATTTAGTTTGAACAATTACTAAGTTACTAAACACAGATGAAATAAGAATGGACGGAATGATGCAACACCCACTTAGTGGTTGGATTTGTCAAAAACCATCAAGTGTTGCAATGTTAACCTGTCCATTTCTGTCTTGTTTCCCTACTTTTTATGTTTTTATTCCTTCTTCCTATTTTACTTATTTATTTTGTTATTGTGTTTCTTCCAAAGGCCTTCTAATAGATCCCCTCCTATGTAGTAATATAACATAGTATAATGTTCCTTTTCAAAGTCTTCTCATATATTCTTAGTTGTTTCGTAATATACTATTACGATCTTTCCTAATTAATTTGCAATTATTCAGTAATGAAGTATTTGTTCCTTTGTAATGTAACTAATAGATTCCAAATTAATTATTCGTATATTATTGCATTCCTTTCTAAGGTGGCCCGGCATGGCCAAGCGCATTAAGGCGTGCGACTCGTAATCTGAGGGTCGCGGGTTCGCATCCCCGTCGCGTTAAACATGCTCGCCCTTTCAGCCGTGGGGGCGTTATAATGTTTCGATCAATCCCACTATTCGTTGGTAAAAGAGTAGCCTAAGAGTCGGAGGTGGGTGGTGATGACTAGCTACCTTCCCTCTTGTCTTTCACTGCTAAATTAGGGACGGCTAGCACAGAAACCCTCGAGTAGCTTTGTGCGAAATTCAGAAACAAACAAAACAAACTTTCTAAGGTATTCTTGTAAATTCATAATTACGGACTAATATAGCATTTTGTTTCTTTCTGATGTATTCTAATATATTTATAGCTATTTCATAATTTAGTATTAAGTTATTTTCTTATATCTTCTAATAGATTCACAGCCATTCAGTTTTATGTCATTTTTTGTGATTTTGTGACTACGCGTTAAGCCTAACTTCAGTTTGAAATATGTTTTATAATTTGGCAGTTTGATAGTTATGCTTGATTATTTGAATATTTCTATAATCGACAGGACAACTTTTTGTGGCGGATAGAGTTTTTCTACACTAATGGGATGTTTGTTTAATTTTTCCAAAAATAGGTGACATGCATCTCAACCAGAAATAACGAATGAATATAATGGTTTATACGGTATAAGCTGGTACAAAAAGTTTCTGGCTATTCGAAATGCTTAAGACCCACTGAGAGAAAGTTCAAAACATCATTATAAACTAGTCATATTTTATTTGCTTATCCACCCTTCCCTAAAAAAAATACATGTTCTCTTCTTTATAAACACACAATATTTATTCGTTATTTTTGCCTTAATTTAATAAAAAATTATGGGCTTATTTTCCTGACGAGTCATTCATGAAAATTTTCAGTTTAGTTTAGACTAGAAATATATCTATGGTATTTTTGTTTTTCAGCTGTAGATGGGCGATGGACTTCCTGGTCATCTTGGTCAACCTGTGGACTGGATTGTAAACACCATCGCAGGAGATCTTGTTCTAACCCCAAACCTGTAAATGGCGGACGTTACTGTAATGGCAAAGATTTGGCAACTGGCAACTGTACCGGAGGCATGTGCAGAGGTATGATCTTCATTGTTGACATCTGGAAGCACACAAACTAAAACTTAATAAACCTTGAAATATATTAGTAAAGCATGAATAGTAAGTAGGCCCTACATTGTGAACTGTCAGTTGTTTACCTTAAAATAGTACGAGCAAGAAAGTGTAATGTTTACAACAAAAGAAATATTTCAATAACATATGCACAGAACGTAATAAAACATGGCCTCGGTTATAAAATAATGCAAAATGTGAAAATGTATGACGAATTTACGGAATAATTACGAATTGTCAATGAGTTACAAAAGTGAGCAAGATAGATTTTTACAGATTACAGAAAGTTTTTATTCGTGATGACGAGAAACCCACTTGAAGTAAAAATGTATTCTCAAGGTAGCTGGTATGGATATTGAAACTTTAATTAGAATAAAGTACAGAATAACGTTTCGAACTTCTTAGGTCATCTTAAGGTTAATCTGAAAGCTATTCTGTACATTATTATAATTAAAGTTTTTATACCCATACTAGCCATCTTGAGAATACAGAAAGTTTTTATTTTTAAAGTACATCACTCTTTTATGTCCAAATATAGTGTTTATCTACACGTACATGTATACTAAGTTATCCACATCTATTTTTATGAAGAGGTTTGTTTCTTCAACAATAGCTTTTCAACGACTCTCCTGATCTTTCGGGATGTCCTGGTTTGATGGTCAGTTATCGCAATTTGAAAAATATGTGTTGGTAAATCATTCTGGTTGAATGAAAGACCGTTTTCTTCGTTTCCATAATATTTTATAGCTCATCCTTATGATGTTTTAATATATATATTTTTTTTAAATTCGCACTTGATGGATAACATTCTAGAAGCTCTCTTTTATTGATCTCTAGAACAAAGAGGACCACACTAAAAGTAACCCAAT
Source organism: Tachypleus tridentatus (assembly GCF_004210375.1). Lineage (NCBI taxonomy): Eukaryota > Metazoa > Arthropoda > Merostomata > Xiphosura > Limulidae > Tachypleus > Tachypleus tridentatus. The sequence continues at coordinate 71,727,881 of NC_134834.1, read as the reverse complement.
GTTACATTTACACCCAAATCACATTTATGGATGTCGTTCGCGTTCTAGAAGCTGTCTTTATTTAACTCTAGATGAAAGAGGACCACACTAATAGTGATGATATGCTACATTTACACCCAAATCACAGTTATGGATAACGTTCACGTTCTAGAAGCTGAGTAACCCAATGCTACATATATAGAAGCCAGATAACACTTATAGATAGTGTTGGCACGTTAAAAAAAACTTCCAGATAAACCTGTAATGCTACATATACATACCAGATCGCATTTGACAGGATATTCGTGTTGGAAATACTAGTCGTCGGAGTGCCTCTAAAATACGTTTTTTCAGCTTGCAACTTGAAAACCAAAGTTAATAAGAATTAATTGCTTTTCCTAACCTGAAAACTATATGCTTAGAATTCCTAAACTACTTATGCAGTAAAGAAAATGTTAAATAAAATTCATTGTTCAAAGATTGTAAAGAGAAAACTGTAGACAAAAATGGCCACTCTTAAGAATTATGAAAACCAAAAATTTACTAGAAACGTTAATTGAAATTGAAGTATTTTAAAATAGTACACACCTATATTTCTGTTTATTTCCTGAATCATACGACTAATAAAACTTGTCTGTTTATTCATTTTTTTCTAAATGATATAACTAATATAAACTGCAGCCAACCACATAGCATGAGCTTTTAGTGTTAAACATAAACATTTAGTGTTAAAATTACACGTGTATTCATGTACAAATTACACATGTATTGATGTTAGAAACAAACATGGATGTTGAGAATTCATAAAATAAAAAAAACAAAACAAACACGTGAATACATAAACCAAATAAATAAAAGCGCACTTAAACACACTTATGAGCTGTTTCGGTTCAGAAAACTTACATAACTATACAAAATAATAACAAACAAACAAAACTGTTACACAAACACACGTTGAACAGCATAGCTTTTAACAACAAACAATAAAAACAACAAAACATCGCGCATATTGGATTATACCGCCATACTGTCTGATTTCCTAACAACAAGAACTAACAGCGTCATGTTTGTTTGGAAAATATCATGTGGTTTTCTGATGCAGTTATCCACATGTTTATTTTAAAAGAAAGTTTTAGGTTGTTATACAGTTGATCAGGGGCGTAGATCCTGGGGGGATAGAGGGTATACATCCCCCCTTCGTTAGGTGAGGGGTATGGTGCATACAATCATCCCCCCTACAGTTTGGTCTGTTGAATTGTTTTATTGCATCACAGGCCTACAAATTGTGTATTTGTTCTTGTGATTCTCGTGTTCTTACCAATCGAATTACATAATTAGGCCTAGGTGTAGGCTTTTTCAGTAGCCGAAATGTACATCTTTAATATAGGCGTGCTTCTGAGCTTTTCGATCTAAGTTATAGTCAGTAGGCCTAAGTATACATCCAAGTATTGTGGCAACAAGATTACTCTGTGACTGCATGTTTACATCTACGCCCCTGCAGTTGATTCAATTATTGGAAATGAAGCGTTGATATTGTAGCAATAATTAATGTTTGCCGTTTTAAACATGATACGATTCATCACTAATATAATGAAACGATATTATCTTTATTTAGGATGAGACAAAATATTTAGAAACGACTTGAAGTTCATGTTTCGAGAAGACATAAATATAAGATAAATTATCTACCCCTTTTGTTCCATTAATCCTATGTTCCTTTTGTTAAAGGAAATTAACCATCTTGTTGTTGTTGTTTTTCTTCTTCTGTGTACCTGTGTGTCCTTTTTGATTTCTTTTTAAGATGTCGGTGTATTCTTAGGTTTTAATTTTCACATCAGTATGGCTCGGAACCTCTCTTAATTTCATTAGAACACTACTAGTTTTGGTGTTCTTGTCGAGTTGTCATGAAGGACAGATATATGATAATGTGTGTGTGTGTGTGTGAGAGAGAGAAACACTATAGCTGTTTTTGTATCACGTGGGTGAGAAAAGTTATTTACTTTATATTACAGGTCAATAAGCAGTCTATTTATCATCCTTTCATGTAATGAAACAAAAGTGTGTAGACAACGAAACTTAGGTATGCTAAAAATAGCAGAAAAATATTCACTTTAAACAAACGAAGGTTTAATAAAAATAATCATAGAAATAATGTATTGATATTTGTTGTTCGAGATGTTTGAAATACAGATTATAATGAGAGAAAGACTTTATTGTAACACTTAGGGTAAAATTAAGTCATTGTTATTTCACACAAGTAATACCTACAGATTTACAAAACGGGTTGTAAGACGTTTGTCATTCTTTGAACTGTTTGCTACACGTGCGATATTCCAAACTGAAAGACAGATTACTGTTCGAATGTTGAAATTTGCTGATGGGAATTGGAACGATTCAGTAATTCAGTTGGTTTGAGAATTTTCAAACGTATATCAATACGCGTTAAGCTTTTTAAAGAAGACAGTACATTGTATGCCTACGCAAGAGTGACTTTCAATTATGTACATGCAACCCGTTCACCCTTCCAGGGATAGACGGTCTTCTTCCGCTATCAGATACGTCTTAAATTTAAACACAAATTTTCTACAATAATCACGATATTGGTTTCAACTTATCTAAACATTAAACGAAAAGAAGACAAAGATTTTGGCCCAAATTCCCCGTATTTTAGAATTACATATAATGTTATCCCCTATAATTACAGACTTTTTTTTATTAGTATTCACAAACGTTTTTATAAGTAGTAAAATGTATCGTGTAGTCAGTTTTTATTTTATCCTGTTTTACGTATTTTTTATTTATTGCATCGCGACAGAATTAAGTTACTGTGGTATTATCGTCCACTGGCAGTGCATGCATAATGTAATCTCGATGAATTTTTATAGGAAAACATTCTTTTCTATTACACTAATCTTGTTTATGTGGTAAACGTTTCTTCCTATATTAAACTACTTTTTCATCATTTTAAATGTATTTGTTGTTTAGGTAAATATGATCCGAATAAAACGCCAAACACTGAACATAGAACTCTGCACTTTACGAGGCGCCAGACGATTTCTGGATGAAATCACGAAAAAAATAAATCAATGTATTTCTTCCAGACTGAGCGGCGCCAGAAGCAATTTCTGGTAAACTGGTTATGAAATTTTTAAATATGCCTTCGGTGAAACTGTTCTGAATATTTTCATTGCCTTATTGGCTAGTATGCAAATAATACATGATTTACGAAGAAACTACTTGATATAACACATATATAACAGTTTTTGTGTTAAAGTATTAAACTGTCTTTTGTGTAGCCGTTCGTGATCGTGATGACGTCATGGTGTATGGAAGTAGCCGAGCTGAAGAAGGTAGGTCCTGAAAAAAACGTCACATAGTTTTATAAACACCTGTCTTAAAAAAATGTTAGCCCTGACTGAATGGTGAAGTCAAACATCTGAAAGCTGTATGAATTGTATGCTTACTTTATATCCGAATGTTAGCAATAACAACACAAGATTCCTGTTCCTTTTGGATGGGTCTCGGACTCGACCAAGCGGTTAGGACGCTCCACTCGCAATCTGAAGGTCCTGGGTTCGAATCTCTATCCCCCCAAATGTGCTCGTCCTTTCAGCCGATCAATCCTAATATTCCTTGGTAAAAGAGTAGCCCAAGAGTTGGTGGTGGGTGGTGATGACTTTCAATACTACGTTAGGGACTCTCTTCCCTCTAGCCTTTCAATGCTACGTTAGGGACAGCTAGTGTAGAAAGTCCTCGTGTCAGCTTTACGCGAAATCTATAACGAACCAAGTCAATCATTTTGGACGAAAAATCTTTTTCATGTTAAGCCAATTAAGGTAAATCAGAAAATAATTTAGTGGGACGTACGGTACGTTATAAAATGGGAAGGCGGAAATGGCATATAAAACAACAACACAGAGATGTGTTATGAAAAATTTTAGGTTGTCACTTAATGATAATCTAAACTAATATTGGTAATAAAAATAACTGAATGTTTAGTCCTCATGTATTTCTGTTGCAGACTTCATAATAAATATAAGAAACGAATTTTTTTTTTTTTAATTCGGGAGATCTTCAAGGGCAATACTTTTCATCCTGTCCCCCGTTAGTACGGCAGTAAGTCTACGGATTTACAACGCTAAAATTAGGTATTCGATTCTCCTCAGTGGGCTCAGCAGATAGCCCGATGTGGCTTTGTTATAAGAAAACGCACAAACAAACACACATTTTTCATCCTATCATTGTCCCCAGAAATCTGTAACGCATTGTCATCCTAGTGTAAAACAACAGCTGGCTCATGATATTACTACTGCTTGAAAAATAACTAAATTACATAATATATATATATTTTGCCTGTGGAATAACGTGAGAGGAGAATGAAATAATGGTGGCTTTATAGGGTTCTTGTTAAACTTATCCAATTTGTTAATATGAATATTTTGTAATGATAAAAACATTTCTTACCCAAAAACTAGAAGAATCTTCCATGAATATGTTAATTTCATTGTTGTTATTATATTACTTTTTCGTATCTTCAACTTCCAGTTTTATTAGACAGCTCAAAGTTTAATTTCAAAACTGTGTTTTTCTATATCAACGAAGATATTTAAAAGAGAAAACTTGAAATTTTGATATACTTTCGTTGTTACGTGAAAATGTTACGTTTCGTATGTATCTAATTTATTTATTTACTACGATATAACAAATATAAGTTTAATGTACCAGTGCGTTAAAGTAAATGCATAATATGTATATCTATCTATCTTGGACTTTTTTTAGCATTGCTTTTATAACAATTTATAATGAGTTTCAATTATTTCCCCAAAAGAGGTCTAAGCTCTCTGGAGAGGTGGCATGTTTTTAAGAAGATAGATATGCACACTCAAGTTGCTGTCCTTGAAAATATTCGGGAATGTGCGGTCTGTTTTTAGCGTGTCTGATCTATGAACCCGAAGACCCGTGGTTATTATTCCGCTGCCTTAGAAGCGTGCCCCACACTTTGAGCTAATGGGTTCTTCGTAAGAGTGAACGTCAAATTCTACCATTAATTCAGATAAGAGTATCCCAATAGTTTGGTGTGGGTGTTGTTCGCTGGCTATCATTCCTATAATACAGTTCAAAACTGAGGACGGCTTTTGCCAAGAAAATCCTTGTGTGGATTTGCGCGGAAAGCTGTGAAACAGATTCCGTGATTTTATGAACATTAGCAGCTTTATCCTAGAAGCTGGAAACGTTTTCTTGTTCTGCATGCTGTTAGTTGTGGTCGAAAGCAGTCCTCATCCGTTGGTGTGATATTGAGATTTACTTACATGGTGTAATAATTTTCCTCAAATACGACGTGTGCTAAAAAGGCACATGTAATTTCTTGAATTGCTACGACGAACTTTTTATGAATAATGTCTGATGCCACAGTTTCAGAATAACCATTAAATCTTCTTCGCGTTCTCATGTATGAAATTATGGTAATGGCATTACTTATAAAGTTACTATTGTATTCTTTGACTTTTGATTTGACCTTTTTTATTATCAACGGTTTCTACATTACAGAACACCAGCTTTTTTCTGAAAAAATTCTAGCTGCTTATCAAAATTTCAGTAGTAAAAAGAACGTTAATTTCATGTCTCTAGATTTATTATCAATTTTCATAGTGAAGTAAAAGGAAACAAAAACATCAAGTAAGCAGAAAACTATTTTCGTTTATCATGTTATGTCATGAATTACCCCAGAGGATAAAATACAGCCTCCCATAAACTTTCATTTGAAGATAAATCTTACGGTGTACCGTTAGGCTTCCTTAGCCTCTATAACGTTTTATTACATTTTTTTTTTTGGCCTTGCGTATTTTGTTGGATCTTAACATTATGCACGTGATAATCTATTAGAAGAATTAATTTCTTCAAAACAATTTTACGTAATTGAATTATACGAATAATCTAAAGTTGGCCGATTTGTGTCGTGTTTTTACTTCATTTCTTTTTATTGTTCTTCCCTTACATATTGAAACCACTGCATTTTCTACGTTTTTCGTGTTTTTGTCAGCAAAAAATTAGTTAGAAATCATATGTTTGCTGAATGAGACGAAGATAAATGATGATTTGTTGTTTTCCATCAAAATCCTCGAATTTTGATACAATCAAAGATATACTGTAATTTTATGAAAACAGAAAATTTATCTAAGGCTTCCATAGAAATCACAAATGAGGTATTAGGATGTTTTAAAAAATTTAGATCTTGTAACTCAGACATGCACAAGGTTTTAGTGTATACTTTATACTATAAAAAGGAACATAATTTTATGTAACATAATTAAGATTTTATTAAAATATAGGTTTCTTCGTAATTCTGAAACCTAATAATGTTAAAGAGCTGATTTTAATTAGTTAGAACCGCATCATTGTAGTGAATGTAACCGATCACTGACGTCATGTTTTTCGTCAACTAAACACATTTGACAGAGATCGGAACAACGGACAGCTGCGACATAACGAGTTAAAGTATTCACACAAAAGTACTGTTTATTACATTTGGATGGGTACATATCAGTGGACAACTTTCTATTCGTAGAAACTGTTAGGGAGAAAAATATGTTAAGCCGAATCTTGTTACTCGTTGCTCAACCATGTGAAATTCCTAGGAGAATTTCTGTAGAACAATCTTCTAGTTATATCAAAGTAAACAGCCATTTGGGATTTTACCCCGACTTACCGATAAAATCTGTGCATTTGTTAGTGGTATATACAGTTATTCTAGCGGAAACCTCAGTGTCAAGATATCATCTTGATAGAGGGGTGACTTGTACTTCATTAGAGACTGAATTCCAATCCCTTGTAGGTCCGGGAATTTCCAACAACGTACAGCCAATCTAAACTTCGTACAGTTATGTTCTTGCTATACGGAACAAAGCGTTTCTTCCTTTTTTTGCTACTGTGAAAACAGATAAGATGCAGAATTAGTTTTACTTATATTCCCAGAGTGAAACAAAATGGAATTTCTTATTCCTGCTATCTGATCTACAATATTTAACCAAGCATTTTGCATCTCAGCGTTGTCTTCTTATTTTCATTACGCAAAAAAAAAAAAATCGAAACAAAAACATTTCGATCATTTGGGGCACTTGAGCCATGTAATTAATAGATTAATTTGTTGTGTTATTTTATATAAGTAAATTTACATTAATTCGCAATGGTTTATTTTGAGAAAGCAGTGGGAAATATATATTCTAAGAAAAGAAGATATTGATTGCTGTTAGAGCTATGATGTCTAAGTTTATAGCAAGATCTCATAAGTTAATTAGGCCTAATAAACTGGTGTAGGATGACCATTAAATTTCAACCAAATAAATTTTAAGAAATCTGAATAGTCGAGTATTTTGTAAAGTAAAATACCACCTCGCTCTTCATTTCACGTTCAATGCCTCGTAGCTGGGCGTGGCCTAGTGGTTGTCACAAAATCGCACTTGGAATTTTAGGACCTTCGGTTCATTATAAAAGCTACAGTAAAATCTCTAATCAACTAAGGTAGCCCAGAAGTTGGCGACGAGTGCTGTTGACTAGTGGCCATTCCCCTAGACTATCGTTTCAAAACTATGGAGGGGTAGTTCTTGTTTAGTTTTGCGCGCATATCCTAAAGAAATAAACTAATTCCATAAAGTCTTACCACACACATGAAATAAACTACATACTAAATGCTTTATGATAATGTTATACAGGAAGGTCTTGATAATATTTTACAATATCTCGTGTACGCTGGAATCAGGGATCAAAAACAGTTTATACAAAACTTAGGACTAAATAAACAGTATTATGCTAATTCCGTTTCCACCCTCTGTTACTAATTTTCTGCTGATTTCGATATTATTATATATAGCCAGTTAAATTGGTATAAAAATGCATAACCTTTTATTTGAAGGGGGCAAATAACATGTTATGTACGAAAATGTAATTAATAATGTTAATAAATAATTGCAGTTTCTATTTTGCATTTTTTGTCCTCGATCTATATAACACAGATATGTTCTATGGAGATCCCTACCCCCAGTAAATCACCAGTAAATTTATAGAGTTACAGCCCTAAAATCTGTGGTTCGATTTCCATTAATGGACAGATGCAAATAACTTACTGTTTAGCTTCCTGCTAAAACAACATCAATTTTGTGGATTTGTGTTTCAGAATACTGATCTGATCAGCTAAACTGCCCTCAATTTTATGGAATGAAGATATTTATATTTCTAATTAATCGTTCCGTCTAATTTTGTAAAGGTTCCATATATCGACTTTTGTTAGAAAAAATTAAGTAATCGATTCCACATACAAGCTGTGTAGCAATATAAAATTATTGTTTCATTTGCCCAATCAGAAACTTGATGAAAACATTTGACTGTTTTAAAACGTTTCTTATAAAAAGTTGAATTATATAGGCTCACCATCATTTATCTAATCTTATATATTCTTTAAACAAAGCATTTATTTTCTCAGTTAAACGGATATATATATATATATATATATATATAGACTTACCTATTAAATCCAACGATTTCTAGGTATAGCTTATATCATTCCCAAGGTTCGATAACCATTCAGCATAAACGTAAAAGTCATGCCATTTCTTTAAAATTTATGATACCCCCTATTATTTTAGTATGCCAAATAATTCACATCAAATATTTTATCTGTTTGATCTGGTGCACAGCCAACGGATGCAGCTGAGCTTATCACTTCGATGCTTAAATACGATTTTAATAAAACTTTCACTGCTAGTTGTTCCCCATAAAAAGCTCCGGTTTTCTCTCAACATTTCATAATTTCTTGTGCTGATATTTGTGGCTAACAAGAATTTTTAGTGGAATGCCAACGTCGTTGGGTAAGAAGTCGAGGTCTTTATTGATTCTATTCAATTTTTAACGACTTGGAAACTGGAAGATGAGTCTGTTTGTATATTCATCATCGGCTTAATGATGGTTACTATGGGTGGTTATAAAGGGATTGTAATTAACCTCGACCTAACTCTGTCTTGGTTATGACTTAAAATCCCCTGACTGTTCAGTTCGACCGTACATTGAAAAATATCTAAACGACCAAATCTAGTTGAAATTCAAGAGTCGTTCATTCTTAGCTGTAATAAATCACATGATAAAAACTTATTTTCAAAATAAGAATGCTTTCTTAAATCAAATGGAAGAAAATTAAGATATTTCAGTCTTACGTGTTTACTTACGATGATGTTGGAGTTTTCATAAGATCTATGAAAAATAATAGTTATGTTTCAACTGTCCATTATCCTCATTTGTCTGTTATTGTTCAGTCTAACGTGCTTACTTACGATTATGTTGGAGTTTTTCGATGTAATTATTTATATACTAGGTTTTGTATGCTTCATTCTTTATATGGTGTTAAAATTTTAGAGAACTCAGATTTTACCGTTCACAGTGCACATGTCACTAACATACATTTATCAGCCCTGGCGTTACATTTTACGATTACAAAAAAATAACAAGATCAAATAGAGTGAAAAACCCTTGTGTTAGGTCTCACACGTCACAAAGAACAGGTCACTAAGGCGTGTACAAAGAGCATGTTATTAAGAGTTATCAGTCCCAAACTGAAGTTTATCGAGATATTGTCAGATATCCTTATGGTGTTAAATCATACCGGTTTGGTGATAAAAAGGCATATTGTTTGTTATACCTTACAGGTCACAAGGCTATTGAAATAATGCGGTCAAATAACATGATTTTAGATCATACCTATCACAAGATCGAAGTCATATTAAAATATTCGATGAAGTCGAAGGTAAACAAACGGGTTCCCAAAAAAATTACGAAATCAGATCGGAACCTCCAAAATTTTGTCACTTTTGAGATAATGAAATGTATTACAAGTTCTTTATTGATGTTGAAATTAGGCTTACGAACTGAATAATATAATCCATACGAATTGCCCTTACAGACTAAATTAAGGAAAGTACTGACAGTAAAGTACTGTCCTGCATCAATAACAACAGTTTATCGTCCGTCAATAACAGGATCTCCTACCAGGCCGAAGGAAGTTGCTGTGCATCCCACACTTTCAACTATGTAAGAAGGGAAAGCCCAACGCTTGCAGTTGTCCTACTGAGACAAGGTTCGAAGTAGAAACTACTGTCATTAAAGCGGGACTTGGGATGCAGAAAATGGGGAAGAAGGGGAAAAGATAATGATGGGGGGTAGAGCAATCGTGGAAATATATAGCGTTGTTGATGATCCGTTCAGAACTGAGAAGAGTGACTCATCTCTGAGAAGACATACATAACTTCATAGACAAGATGCAACCGGCTTTTTAGCGATGTTTTCCAGTCATTCCTCTTATACTTAAATTCATCTTTGTGCGAGGTGATGACAATCTAAAAACACGAGATCAAAAATAACCTGATGAAGCATCACATGCCTAAAGACTTTTGTAGTCCAAATGAGTTGAGTTTGAAACATTGTGGATGTTAACATGTTAATCAAATATCCGATTGATTCCTTTAGGTTCATGTATCGAAATGTTACTGTGGTTCTTTGACTATTACGAAGAACCGGAAACTCTAGTGAACATCAAATCAATCACTCCCGTTTTAGATTTAGTAGAGTTCAAAGTATATTATAGTCAACAGAGTAATTTTTGTTCTAACTGTATATTCTACAGTATATAGACTGCACGTGCTTATTGGTGATGTGATTGACGCACGCGCACTCTGTATTACATTAAAGCATTTTGAAAATTAAAATAAATTACACTGAACACTACAATACTCAAACAAGGACAAATGTATTTCATTTGAACGTATTAGTCATTGTCTAAACGTCGTCACTAACGGATCCAATGTAAAAACCCAGATTTCCATTGAGACAGCATTAGGTAAGGAAATATTTACAGAGTTGCTCATAACCTGTTGTGAAAGCGTTTTAATTCGGTTTCCTGGTGATACTTCTTTCTAAACAGATTAAGCATGCTCGGCTACAATCGAATTTGTGTCAAGCAGCAGCCCGTCCTGTTTATATGTAAGATACAACAATGTAATGGGTCTTTTATCAAGAGAACATTCTAACCCGTTTTCTCGCATTGGTGACCATTTTCTAATGTAATAATCTAGGTGATAGAAGTTTTTGAGGCTTTCTCAATTTCGAATGGAACTTGCACGAGGAAACAGTCTACATATATTATTTCGTCATAGTAAAATGCATGCTTGAGTTTAATTGTTGAGGTTCTATTGATTTTGTATTTCGTATAAAAATATAGCTAACCGTGTATTACCAACTTTTTTCGATGTTGGTATATACATTTCGAAGCACTTATTGCTGTACTTTTTGTATCTTTTTTATAGATGCCGTTTGATTGAACTCTAAGACATTCTAAACGCACGGATAGAGCAATCAGTTTAAATAGTGGTGAACTTATCAACTGTTATTTCGAACTTTTCGGCTATTAAAAAAAATAATAAATCCAATAGACCATTAAATGTATCTGTCATACGTCCGACTTGCACAGTAAGGTTTAATATGTCAAACTACCAATACATTTAAGTACACGTATTTTCATTATCCTAAGCCTACTAACAAATTATGCATTCAAAATGTTCCTTTAAAATTGAGTTTTTTTATTTAAATGATCATTTATACTCACCATTTGTCATTCATTTCTTTTCTTTTTCTCTTCATGTATATATTACATGTTTCATGTATGAAATCTGATCTCTCAATATGGGATTAAAAACAAGAGCCCTTCCTTTTTTTATCCCTCCATTATGATAGTCTTTATATAATATTGTTTAAAAGAACATCATCTTTAATGTCTAATCTTGAAAAAAATACGTAGGAGTTTGGATATCCTATCTCTGACGTTTCATCAACCATTCTCTGTCTTTCCTCCCCCCACCTTACCCTCCCACTTGAGCAGTCAGCTTTCACGCAGAGTTTCCAGTGTCCAATTTGTACCGTTTATCACAGTAATACATTTATGACGGTTGTTATTGATTCAGATAATGGAATCCAATCGTGACTCCCTTCTTACCAATGAGTAGAAAGTAGAAGTAAGAATAGGACTGACCCTTCCCAACCACTATGAAGCAAACAATGTTCGTCAGTATTACTACAGAAAGATTTGACTTAAAGCCTGAAACTAATCAAGTGAGAAAGCTGTATTTCTATAGAACGTAGTCTGTGCAGAAAGACATAAACTGTCGAACCTCAACCTTTTGTCGAGTCTATACAACTACTTGGGTGTAATTAGATGTATTTCTATACGCTTATCTTTCTTACATCCTGCTCTGATCTGAGAAGAGGGTTACAAGAACAATGGACCTACTTCCATTTGGTTTACAGTTTCGGTACCTCATGTTTAAATAAACATATATGGAAACTAACAAGAAAACTCCATCGAAATGACTCTCGCAATGTGTAAGCAAAAAATACGAATTTTGAAAAGAACGCACGAGGAAGTGATGTTCCATTCTCTACGTTTGGCTCGGAAGAACATTTATTGTCTTGTTAAATAAGTTTTTTTTCAACGATTCTTCTGTTATTAGGGATAACGATTTTTCTGTGATAGAAAATTCAGTTATTAGTTTTTCTGCTCCAATTACTTTTTTTTTCAGAGATGACTTTTATACACACATACGTACACATATATACACACATACGTACACATATATATACACACACACGTACACATATATATACACATACGTACACATATATACACACATACGTACACAGTATATAGACACACAGTATATACATGTTTAATATAATACATCTGAATACATAAGTTTTCTCTTCTTCCTGTAACAAACGAATCAATTGTGAGTCAAGTCGCTCAGAGCCAGGGTGAGCAGATCTGTTCCGAGATAATTTACACGTTACTTTTGTCTAGCCGTTACCAGTCCCGTAATCAAGTCAAAAATTAAATTATCCTCGCTATTTCATTCAGTAGAAAACCAAGTGCAGAGAAGGCACGTTGAGGGGGGGGGAGCGTGATATTGGTGTCAGTGAATAAAATGCGTGTCCTTTAAAACAAATCAACCAATTAAATATACTGCTTAAAATAAAATGGGTTTATGTATTTAACACCCACTCATCATGTAGACAAGTATGATCTTCAGTGACTTTCACACAAACCCGAAAATAGTGAGTGTAATAAAAGAACAGCTAACCGTATTCTCAACATCCGTAGTGTTATGACCCGATATGTGGGGATAGTAATGAAAGAACAGCTAACCTTATTCTCAACATCCGTAGTGTTATGACCCGATATGTGGGGATAGTAATGAATGAACAGCTAACCTTATTCTCAACATCCGTAGTGTTATGACCCGATATGTGGGGATTGTAATGAATGAACAGCTAACCTTATTCTCAACATCCGTAGTGTTATGACCCGATATGTGGGGATAGTAATGAATGAACAGCTAACCTTATTCTCAACATCCGTAGTGTTATGACCCGATATGTGGAGATAGTAATGAATGAACAGCTAACCTTATTCTCAACATCCGTAGTGTTATGACCCGATATGTGAGGATAGTAATGAATGAACAGCTAACCTTATTCTCAACATCCGTAGTGTTATGACCCGATATGTGGGGATAGTAATGAATGAACAGCTAACGTTATTCTCAACATCCGTAGTGTAATGACCCGATATGTGGGGATAGTAATGAAAGAACAGCTAACCTTATTCTCAACATCCGTAGTGTTATGACCCGATATGTGGGGATAGTAATGAATGAACAGCTAACCTTATTCTCAACATCCGTAGTGTTATGACCCGATATGTGGGGATAGTAATGAATGAACAGCTAACCTTATTCTCAACATCCGTAGTGTTATGACCCGATATGTGGGGATAGTAATGAATGAACAGCTAACCTTATTCTCAACATCCGTAGTGTTATGACCCGATATATGGGGATTGTAATGAATGAACAGCTATCCTTATTCTCAACATCCGTAGTGTTATGACCCGATATGTGGGGATAGTAATGAATGAACAGCTAACCTTATTCTCAACATCCGTAGTGTTATGACCCGATATGTGGGGATAGTAATGAAAGAACAGCTAACCTTATTCTCAACATCCGTAGTGTTATGACCCGATATGTGGGGATAGTAATGAAAGAACAGCTAACCTTATTCTCAACATCCGTAGTGTTATGACCCGATATGTGGGGATAGTAATGAATGAACGGCTAACCTTCTTCTCAACATCCGTAGTGTTATGACCCGATATGTGGGGATAGTAATGAATGAACAGCTAACCTTATTCTCAACATCCGTAGTGTTATGACCCGATATGTGGGGATAGTAATGAATGAACAGCTAACCTTATTCTCAACATCCGTAGTGTTATGACCCGATATGTGGGGATAGTAATGAATGAACAGCTAACCTTATTCTCAACATCCGTAGTGTTATGACCCGATATGTGGGGATAGTAATGAATGAACAGCTAACCTTATTCTCAACATCCGTAGTGTTATGACCCGATATGTGGGGATAGTAATGAATGAACAGCTAACCTTATTCTCAACATCCGTAGTGTTATGACCCGATATGTGGGGATAGTAATGAATGAACAGCTAACCTTATTCTCAACATCCGTAGTGTTATGACCCGATATGTGGGGATAGTAATGAATGAACAGCTAACCTTCTTCTCAACATCCGTAGTGTTATGACCCGGTATGTGGGGATAGTAATGAATGAACAGCTAACCTTATTCTCAACATCCGTAGTGTTATGACCCGATATGTGGGGATAGTAATGAATGAACAGCTAACCTTATTCTTAACATCCGTAGTGTTATGACCCGATATGTAGGGATAGTAATGAATGAACAGCTAACCTTATTCACAACATTTGTAGTGTTATGACCCGATATGTAGGGATAGTAATGAATGAACAGCTAACCTTATTCACAACATTTGTAGTGTTATGACCCGATATGTGAGGATAGTAATGAATGAACAGCTAACCTTATTCTCAACATCCGTAGTGTAATGACCCGATATGTGGGGATAGTAATGAATGAACAGCTAACCTTATTCTCAACATCCGTATTGTTATGACCCGATATGTGGGGATAGTAATGAATGAACAGCTAACCTTATTCTCAACATCCGTAGTGTTATGACCCGATATGTGGGGATAGTAATGAATGAACAGCTAACCTTATTCTTAACATCCGTAGTGTTATGAACCGATATGTGGGGATAGTAATGAATGAACAGCTAACCTTATTCTTAACATCCGTAGTGTTATGACCCGATATGTAGGGATAGTAATGAATGAACAGCTAACCTTATTCACAACATTTGTAGTGTTATGACCCGATATGTGAGGATAGTAATGAATGAACAGCTAACCTTATTCTCAACATCCGTAGTGTAATGACCCGATATGTGGGGATAGTAATGAATGAACAGCTAACCTTATTCTCAACATCCGTATTGTTATGACCCGATATGTGGGGATAGTAATGAATGAACAGCTAACCTTATTCTCAACATCCGTAGTGTTATGACCCGATATGTGGGGATAGTAATGAATGAACAGCTAACCTTATTCTTAACATCCGTAGTGTTATGACCCGATATGTAGGGATAGTAATGAATGAACAGCTAACCTTATTCACAACATTTGTAGTGTTATGACCCGAGAAATGATGTGTTTAAACCACCTAACGTCAAGGAGAGAAAAGTGGGAAATATTCGTCACTTTCTTGTTTTAAAGTCTCAATTTGTCTCTTGTTTCTGGTTTATATTTTGAAAATGTTCTTGCGACCACTCTTTTTATGTGTAGAGCAAATAATTTAGTGTTTAGGTCGTACTGTAGGCAATACGTTATGTACATAAGTGTAACATTACGTTGTTCTAAATCTTGTTAGATTAGAAACGTGTTCGTCGATTTCACGATTAACTACATACCTAGTCATTTTGGGTTTTATATATAGTAATTTAATTCGTGGTTATAAGCTGTATAAGTATTTGTTCTTTGTTTATTTTTTGAATTTCGCGCAAAGCTACACGAGGACAATCTACGCTAGCCTTCTCTAATTTAACAGTTTGTTTGTTTTGGAATTTCGCACAAAGGTACTCGAGAGCTATCTGTGCTAGCCGTCCCTAATTTAGCAGTGTAAGACTAGAGGGAAGGCAGCTAGTCATCACCACCCACCGCCAACTCTTGGGCTACTCTTTTACCAACGAATAGTGGGATTGACCGTCACATTATACACCCCCACGGCTGGGAGGGCGAGCATGTTTAGCGCGACGCGGGCACGAAACCGCGACCCTCGGATTACGAGTCGCACGCCTTACGCGCTTGGCCATGCCAGGCCCTAATTTAACAGTGAAAGACAGCTAGGCATTATCACCCACCACCAAGTCTTAGATTACTCTTTTATCAACGAATAGTGGGATTGATAGTATTATTATTATAACGACCCCAAAGCTGAAAGGGCGAGCATCTTTTTGTGAGACGGGGATTCGAGCTCGTGACTCTCAAATTCCGAGTCAACAATGCCGGGCCAATAAAGTAGCTACCGATGTTTTCCCACAATGCTCTTGATTTGTCTATTGCGACCTTTTGTGTTTTTTTTTAATTAAGCGCAAAGCTACACGATGGGCAAGTTTTTCTGTGTCCACTAGTATCGAAACCCGGGTTTTAATGGTGTAAGTTCACAGACGTGCCGCTAAGCCGTTCGCGAAGGTGGGTGGGGCTGTATAAAAGATATTGACAAAACAGTTAGATTGGTTAGCGATATGTTCAAACATTGAGCAGTAACTTAGTGAGATTTTGATTGCACAAACTATTCTGTCCCATTAAAATCAGTAAACATCATACGAGCGTCCTCTACAGAGTATTTATTGAAATTATAATCACTCGAGAAAAAATCACTCATCGTTTGAAGTTTTACTGGTGTTACTTTATATGCTCTATCTTGTAGCTGGAACAAGTGTTTAGAATCTCTGCTACAAATCTTACAAAATAAACCTGGTTTTGAAAGTGTTTTCTGTAAATATTAAGTGAAGTAATCAACTTGGAAGTTGTTATGCAGGTGTATTATTTTTTGTGTTATATTACGTCAAACTGAAGTTTAAACGAAATCACAGCACTAAACGCTGGAGAATACAGCTTGTGCCATTCTAACGTTTGGGGTATCGTAAATCATAGGAGGGTCTTTGAGCCTCGCAGTGGAACCCATGTATTTTAATGCTAGTTTGTAACAAAGCTTTAGACATTTAATTTTGTGTGTGCCTATTTGTTTTCATAATTATTTTTTTCTTTCTGAATTTCATAATTTTTTTGTTTTATTTTCAGCTCATTCAGCCGAATCAGACACCAATATTGCCTTGTACATTGGTCTGTTCGTAGCAATAGCATTTTTTCTAGCTGTCCTTGTAGGCATGGTGTTCGTTGTTCGAAGAATTAAAGAACAGGACCCACCAATGCACATCGGTGATGGTTCCGGTAGGTGGCGTTATTTCTGAAAGAAAAAAGTTAGCTGACTGTTGTAATCACATGTTTTCTAGCTCATATACTGATGGGTTTTTTTATATTATTAGTCTCTTCTTTTATTAATTGTCTCAAAATATTTCATTAGTTGGTAAACAATCGCTTTTACTGTTACTGTTAACGATTTTAAATGTTAAATTCATATGATAATGCTGGTCTATATTAACGGAATTGATTATACTTAATTGTTTTTGTGTGTATCTGATCAGAAATATCGCATGTAATATTTAAGGTCAAAAGATGGGGGCCCGGCATAGCCAGGTGGTTAAGGCACTCGACTCGTAATCCGAGAGTCGCAAGTTCGAATCCTGGTCGCACCAAACATGCTCGCCCTTTCAACCGTGGGGCGTTATAATGTGACGGTCAATCCCACTATTCATTGGTAAAAGAGTAGCCCAAGAGTTGGCGGTGGTTGGTGATGACTAGCTGCCTTCCCTCTAGTCTTTCACTGCTGCATTAGGGATGGCTAGCGCAGATAGCCCTCGAGCAGTTCTGAGCGAAATCCAAAACAAACAGAAGATGGAGACAATGTAAATCTAACTGGTATAGGGGGCGCTACTGTGTCGAGTCGTGTCAAGCTGTGGTCTAACGAAAAAGGTATCGTGTAATTTCCATTAGAGAAACATTACTTTATTAAATTTTGAAAAAAATTAATGTAAGTATATATATATTATATTTTAAAATTGGGGCCTGCCACGATCTAATGGTTTGGATCCTCAAATCACAATCTGCGAATTCTGAGATCAAAATACATCGCCGAACATCCTCGATCTTTTGAGAGGTAGGGATATTATAAAGTGACGTCAATCCCACTACTCGTTGCTAAATATTATCCCAAGAGATGTCGTTGGGTGCTGTTGACATCTTTCTAATCTATCGTTTCGAAATTAAGGACAGTTAGAACTGATAGCCCATGAACAGTTTTGCGTGAATTTCAACAAACAGACATACAGATTTTAAAAACTGCCCTTCCCACTTCTAACAATGATATATTTTATTTATATCTAAAACATTCAGAATGTACAATGAATATTCTCTAATTATTGTTCCGACATTAAAAAAACTAAAACTAGCCTAAAATAAGAATTTTAGAATAATCTACGATTTGTTTAATCATTACATATCTAACAATTAAACACGTGTAAATATTATTATAAATCAATTTTAAGAAACAGGTCATTTGTATGACTTTTAAGAGAAGTTGAGGAACCGAGAGGTAATCATGACGCGGCCCTGTCAGAGATATTTTTGTAAAGAAAATTTTGTGCTACTTTTAGTCACACGATAGGCTATTTTTGCTGTGCTTACCATGGGTATCGAAACCCATTTTATAGGGTTATTAGTCCGCAGGCTTACCGCTATGCCACTAGAATGTACTTTTATTTTCCGAATTTAAGGCACTATACACCGTTAATGATAGCCAGAGCTCAGTGCACTGTATGTTGAGCTTGTTTAAATGCCTTTTTTTTGCCATATATAACTTAAATATTAAGTATTATAGTAAACAACTAGTCGTATTATTCCGAGAAAGGCGAAACATGATGTACTTTAAACAAAACTTTTTTCTTCTGTTAAGTAATATAATAAATTACTGCAAAGTTTGTAAATTCATATAAGATTATACAACTATTGGGATCACGGGAGCTGTAAAACTGAGTTAACTACTAAAATAAATTTGAATTTTCACAATGGTATTTTGCGTCTTTGCAATAATTGAATAAAGTAACGGTTAATCTGATGTCTATGTCAGTAATCTTTGTTGAATGGTTAAATATCCTGTCTCTCTGTTATCCCTTTGTTAATTACAACTATAACAACAAAACATAGAAGCTTGGAACTATGATGTGTAAAACTGGAACGTCTTATCTGAAGTAAAAGTGGAATTTTAAAAAGAGTACATTACTCCAACAACAGAAAATAACATTTGACTATGATAACTGCACTTTATGATTGTTTATTACCTGTTTCTTCAAGTCAATAACATTTGACTATGTTTGTTTATTACCTGTTTCTTCAGGTCAATAACATTCTACTATGATAACTGGGTTTTATGCTTGTTTATTAACTGTTTATTCAGGTCAATAACATTTGACTATGTTTGTGTATTACCTGTTTCTTCAGTTCAATAACATTTGACTATGTTTGTTTATTACCTGTTTTTTCAGGTCAATAACATTTGACTATGATAACTGCGTTGCTTGTTTATTAACTGTTTATTGAGGTCAATAACATTTGACTATGTTTGTTTATTACCTGTTTATTCAGGTCAGTAACATTTGATTGCGATAACTGTGTTTTATGCTTGTTTATTACCTGTTTATTCAGGTCAGTAACATTTGATTATGATAAATGCGTTTTGTGATTTTTTATTACCTGTTTATTCAGGTCAGTAACATTTGATTATGATAAATGCGTTTTGTGATTGTTTATTACCTGTTTCTTCAGGTCAATATCCTTCTTTTCAATCATCAAAAACCTGAGTTAGACATCTTAGTTACAGATTATCCGACGTTTTCTGGAAAAGAGCTTTGATGTTGGTGACTCTGTTCAGAAGTAGCTCTCTTTCATCAGCTCGGTTTTATATCCTAATGTAAAAGTATAAAGTCGTAAAAGTTATAATCAGACATAGGGGTTCGGAAGTAGGCAGTTTCTATTCGTTGCTGACCCTTGGTCCGGAAGGAAGAGATGATGGTGAGTGATGAGTGCCTTCATCTTCAGTCCTCTCGGGCCTTCTCTTTTGAAGAAGCGATCAATCCAACGAGCTGTTCTACATGTTGTATACATATCAAGCTAGTGCATTGTAAAGTAAAGCGATTTGTACTTTTCGTTGGACATGCCTGTGAGATTAGTTTCGTGTTGAATCTTGTGCTCTAGTGAACTTTCTCTACTGTAATGACAGTACTACACACCAGTATAGTTGTGGCACTCATACAGTCAAGTTTATTGCAGTCACTTCCTGAGAGAATCGATCGCTCATTAGCAGAGTAGGTGGCAAAATAAGAAATATTCCTTTTATATCAACATATATTATGTACTTCTCGATTGTACTGCAGTCGGTTTTGAAGCAAATCTCTTAATCGCCACTTTAATTTCTGCAGAATTTGAACTAAAATGATTCCTGGCGTTAGAGGCACTAAAGGAAAAGCCATGGGAAAAGAAAATGGAGCTGTTAATTAATTAGTTCTTGTTCTTTAATTTTAATTAAGTTTACATGTCATACTTAAAGTCTTGTTTATAAAAAGTCAGTATCGAATTGAACATAATGATTATGGAACGTGGAAGATGCACGTGATATCCCTACTGCTGTTTTACAACACACTTGTAACATAACTACAAAAATATTTTTCAAATAAGGGGCAGATGTGGCCTAATGTATAAGGCCATTATACATTATAATGTATAATCTGGAGAGTGAATCAGATGGTTCGTGGTTCGTGGTCCCTTGCTGGTAAAACGATCTTCCATTTCTTAGTTCTGTGGTTGTGTCACAAAAAAGACGGTCAGATCTCTCCATTTGATGAGACAAGAGTAGCTCAAATTTTGGTGGTGGGTGCTGTTGACTCGTTGCTTTCCTTTGTAGTTCGTCAGTTCAAAATACGGGATGGCTATACGCAATTAATTATTTGTGTAGCTTTGTGCAAATATTCTGAAAACTATTTAAATATATGAAGATTTATAAAATCTAAAAGCTTTAAGCATGGGCCCGGCATGGCCAGGGGGGTTAAGGCGTTCGATTTGTAATCCGAGGGTCGTTGGTTCGAATCCCCATCGTACCAAATATGCTCGCCCTTTCAGCCGTGGGGGCGTTATATAATGTGACGGTCACTCCCACTATTCGTTGATAAAAGAGTAGCCCAAGAGTTGACGGTGGGTGGTGATGACTAGCTGCCTTCCCTCTAGTCTCACACTGCTAAATTAGGGACGGCTAGCGCAGATAGCCCTCGTTTAGCTTTGCACGAAATTCAAAAACAAAGAAACAAATTTTAAGCATGTGTAATAATATAATAAAAATCTACAAAACATACATTAGACCTATAATAGAATACGCATCTCCTGCTTGGATAAACATAACACAAAAACAATTACACAAACTACAAAGAATACAAAACTCACTTTTAACTTCAGCCTATAAAGTACCACGTAGTACTTCATCCACATTCATGCACAAGTTACCTCATAAAATGGCCTGAAATGTAAGACTCTTGCATAATGCACCAAATTATTTTAATAAGAATTGGCTTAAATAAAAATGACTTAATGTGTGATCTTGACAGATACTACGTGCGTGATGAACATAGTCCTAAGTGTCTCTCTCCTATAAATATATATTTAAAAAATATAAAACAAGTTGGCCACCACGCACTAGACGCTTAAAACTAGTTTTATTTTATTTATTTTTATTTTTCTATTATTTATTTTTTCTTTCCTTTCCTTTCTTTTTCTTTTATTTTATTATTAGTATTTTATTTTTCCGATGAATATATATGGAAAAAAGGGAAGAATATATATGTGTATAAGTGGAAAAAAAAGAATAGAAATATAAAAAAAATAAAAATGTAATAGAAGTAAAAAAAAGGGCAAATCAAAACAATACATGGACATTGCCCTGAAAAGGACCGGAGTACTGTGGGATACTCTGGTCCAAAATCTACAACAACAACAAATTCTTATTAGTAGCTGACATGAAAATGAAAGCTAGGGATGGAGGAAGAGGTCTTATGTACCTGACCCTCCCGGGTATTTAAAAAGTAAACAATCTAAATACCCGCAAAGAAGAAGCAAAGCATTGTAAGAACAGAAATATTAATTGGCGGGCTAAAATGCGCATATCCTGACCTGTTTTCGGTTTAAAAATCTTGAAAGAGTCTTACATTTCGTTTCTATTCTATTCTGATACTTGATCATGTAAATTATTATAAAATTTTATAATAAATGTTAGACCTAATAATGTAAGGAAGCTAGAATTGAAAATTCTGAACTGACACAAACAAGAAAGGTTTTTGTTCTTTCTCATTCGTCGATAATCAGTGAACTGTGTCATTTACGAGTGTAAGCGATTAGTCTCTGGTTGAATTGGATCTTTGAAGATAGCTTTAAGGGATGAACTCCGCACTTTTGCCAAGTGTAACAGACGATCTATTTTAAGCAAGCCTTTCATAGATTTAGTGACAGCTTTTCACCCGTTCTGCTTTATGTCAAACAGAAAACCAAATGAAATAAGTCCTAATGAATTTGTAGTTAAATCGTGATTTTGTAATTAGTGTTAAGGCTGCCACGACCATTCTAGAAAAGTAAGGACAGCACTTTTCCACAACCTCCAGTCTTAGAAATAAACATTATAATTGATATTGGCACAGACGATATTAAGCTTTAACGTCTAATAGAAGGAAACACCTGATTGGCTCCATGAAAATGACATTGATTATGTAACATTTTACATTGTATGTTTTTCATGTTACAGCTCTTATACTGTTACTTTAAAAATAATAAAGTATTCTCTATATAAACATTTAACCTGAAATGTGCATGTTCGTAAGTATCATAATTTCGTTTTTCCAAACTGGCATAAGTTGAACTGATTATTAAAATATGTCTTAGAAAGGTTAAACCAGCTATAAAAAATCCAATATGCTCTAACTCACTGAAATCAAGAATTAGGCTTAGAGTTGCAAGCAACGTAGTCATGAGAACTTTCATGATACACCACGTGTGGGAACGAATAATGAAAGTAATATTTAACAAGTTTCTCCAATTTCTACTTTAAAATACTCACCACATATAATAAATGTAATATTTTGGGATAGCGACACGAGTGTTTAGAGAAAAATAGAGCATCAGTTACAGTTTATCAGTTTGATACCTGAACCATACTATGTAATAATGACCTCTTTTTCACTAGTCCAATCTACTTCTTAACGTGACAAGTGAACGTGCTTTATGTTTAGAAAAATACTCTCAAGAGGAAAAGCAAGGTCTCACCACAATAGCTAAATGAAACGGATGGAAATGGGCAGAAACGTTCATAATGGTGTTAAAGATGGATGGAGCTGACAAGATGACTTTCTTTGTGATGTGAAATAAATACTTTTCATGCAGTTCCAAAGAACGTAGTGAGCCCTTTTAACATGTGCACTATTAAGACTGAGGTCATTAGAGGACAATGCAAATTCAGTGTTTTATAGAAACATTCTTACGCTGATGTGGTGTTACATCCATTGAGAGTCATTCGATCGGCTGATTTTTTTTAGCTTATGATGAAACTGGTAATACTTTTATGAGTGTTGATCATTTAGGTAACCGCAAAATATCATACATATCATATTTCGCATGTCATTATTTATGCTTCCACAAGGAGCTGCTAGTATATGATATCAATCAAAGCAATGAACACTATTCTTTTGTTGCTGAGAGAGCTTCTAGAAATTATGTTAAGAATGAGTTAAACGTGCATCAGTGATATCGGTCAGACATTCAAGAATATGTGATCGTTCTTTGTTACAGTGCAATATTCCTTGTTCAACTATCAGATCCTTTCCTCATACTGTGTTAGTTATACTCGGATGATCCACATCATTTCACAAACATAAACGAACAAACTCTACACTCAAAAATCAATGTGGTTATTTACATTTAAAACTTACAACCTTTATACAATTAACAATGGTTTAGAAGATAAACTTTAAGCTTTCACATATATGTGTTTCAGTGGCTTTAGTTATCTTCTGCTAATATACAACAATTATTGAAATGTAAAGGCTGTTCTGGAAATGTGCGACCATTTCTTTTTACGTCACGATTAGTGTTGGTTTTTATCTCTGATTCCAGAGCATGGGCAAGTGTATATTTGAAGAGTATAGTAGACTAAAAGAAGACTTTGTAATCTGGAAGTAAATTGTGTAGGAAAATTGCTAATTGTTTCTTTGTGTTCATCTGGTCCCTCTTGAAAATAAATCAAACAAAAGAAACATTCATTATATCCATGTTGTATTCAGAACTTGATAGTCTTACATAGGAATTTCTTAAACCCGAACTAAATTTTATATTATTCAGGAACATGATGTTAAGAATTTGCATTTGAATACAAATATTTTTGAAATAGGCACTTACTTGGTTATGTACTTTGGTGGCTCAGAAAGAAAGAAATATTAACTTGTCATGCATGTCAATTTTACACTACATTTGTCTTTAAAATGAATAAAAAAGACCTTGAGAAATCTTCAACTACAAACTTTTCAACCATTCTTTAGAACACATATGATCAGCAAGATCTATGTAAGGGTATTACAGTTTTAACTAAATCATGTCTTCTCTAGACTGCTTATGTGGACAGAGAGTAATCTGGTAGTGTCTGGATTGTAATGTAAATAACGAATGTTTTGCAGAAATGAATGAATCAGATAGTGTTATTATGAATGAAGTAAGTGATCACTCGAACAGTATGATGAATCTTGGATAGTATAGAATAACGAGAATTTGCTCCGTTAGTCTATTTACAATTGGTCTTTTCTTACAGGTGAACGAATGTTGAAAGAGGATTGTAATGTAAATAAGAAGTGGCTACAGAGGAAATAGATTAATACCATTAGCTGGAAACAACAATAATTACAGGTCTAGATATCGTGAAGGGCACTAATATTCTGTGAAAACAAACTATAAAATTTCCAAATGTCAAAAAAGCATTTGGGAATGTTCAACAGACGCATGCATGCCCAACATCAAATCTCGTAAAAAGTGCTGTGCTACTTGGGTACCAAGTATGTCACATCTAGAGCTGTTGGGATGCAAGGGGACATTTTTGTAGGACAAAGTACGATCGTTAAAAATATTACCAGTAAAGCCATTCAAGATAAACAATTTGGTGGATGAGGAGCAAGCATTGTTTCATTTTGGAAAATCAGTTTAAACAGATGGTTGAAAGAGTGTTTCGTAGTAGCAAAACCAATTTAGATAAGTGGTTGAAAGAATGTTTCATAGCGGTGAATCCAGCTTAAATGAGTAATTGAAGTAAAGTTTCCTGGTGAAAAACCTAATGGGAAGAAAAACAACAACAACTTAGATGAATAGTTGATGAAGTGTTTCGTAACTAATGATTGAAAGAGTTTTTAATACTGGAAAATCCAGCTTAGGTTTCTTTATTTAATGAGAGTTTTTCAGTAACAAACCCAGCTTAGATGAGTTGTTGAAGAAGAAACAGGCCCTTAATTAGAAGAAGATACTGGAGTTGTCATGATAGCTGTTGCAAAAGTGAAAGAATTAATTAATGCTCATGTTTTTATTGTTTCTTTCGTGTGCATGTTTTCTCACTTGCGTTATACTTGTGAAATTAAAAAAGAATAAACAATGCAAAATAAGTAAGTAGGCCTTGTATCTCGTATTTATACGGCTTTAAAAATCGCAATTCAGTTATATGTACCCACATGTACCCTGAATTCTTTACAAACCAAATAGGAGTTATAAAGATTGGTGGTTTATAGAAATATTAATGAATTAAAAATTGAGTACAAATGAAGAAAAAATAATGTTAGTCATGCATGCAGAACAAATGTTACAAATCCCCTACGTTTTTTTCCTTTGATTTTTGATCCTGTTTCTTTGTTTGTGTCTTTGGAAAATTATCTGAAAATTTATTCGTGAAGATTGTAAGTTCTCTATTTAAATTTGTTGCTTGCTCCTAATATAGTAAGCTGCCAGACGTTACTTATTATTTTGTTTCTTATCTTGTAAGTAAAATTACAAATATGGTTTATCCATATTACATAACAATTTGGTCCAATTAACAGTTATTACTGAAAGTTTATTTGATATGGAGGACAATACCTTGTTATCCTATGTTGTTTATTCCTGTTTTATCGAGGTAATAAGTGTTCTTATTTCAAAAGCCCATGGGTGAGAGCAAAGGAGAATGTGTTATAATAAAAATCTCAACCACAGCACATACACAGAATCATTGAGGCTTTTCACCCAATACTAGAGTTTATCAGGTCTGTGGGAATACAACAAAGTAGTGGTCTAGGCGCTAAATTTATAATCAGTTATCATGAACAGTTATTATGCTGTGAACTAGAATAAACAAGTGAATTAAAATCTGTATCATATTTATTAAAATCACGTACAAGTCAGGTTTTTAAGGTTAGAAACCATAAGACAACGTTATTGTTACACAATTAAAAAGGAGTTCATTTATAAAACAATTGATTAAAAACAGCCATGAAAAGACCCTACATGTTTCACTGCTCTAACTCCGCCATCTTATACGTGTATATATTTATACTGCAGTGCAGTTTTAAATGATTTAATATTATTACTGTTATCATTTTATGGTCTTTACTCAACAATCCTATCCTCTCTACCATAGTTTTCCTATGTTATTAATTCATACTTTCGAACTCCTATTACTGTAAAACATCTCCAATACGTGTTCCCGTGATGCTAACCAAAATCCCTGTCCTTCCATTGTAAGAAACTATCTTTAATCAGCGTTCTCTAGTGAATACCGCTGTCTTCCAGTATTATAAACGTTCAAACAATGTTTACCATATTGTCATTGTTGTAAACAAATAAACTGCCAGGCGTTGTTTACTATGACCTCTCCCTTTTCCCATAGTTGTAAACGTACATAATCGGGCGTTGTTTATTACGTTTCCGTATTCCCTCTGTAACAAATTTTGCGTTCTTTACTGAATCATTCGTATTCTGTTTGGTAGCGATCGAGATGACAAAGTTGAGGCAGCTATATCAGCGCAGTTAGCTGGCATCATGAGACTTAGTTAAAAGATTTGTGACGCAGTTTAGACTATAATGACTACAGACCCGTCAGTGGAAGATAATCGATATCACATTTAAAATGAGACTGACTTGATCAAAACTTGGTCATGTCTTGTTTTTTCGGAACCAGTTCACATGTTCGTTATGTTAATATAACAATATAGGAAAATCCTAGCATTCAATAACGTAGGCCATAATTTTTTTATTGTTGGTGTTTTTGTTGTTAATGTTATTTTATTTGTTTCTTGATAATAATAATAAAAAACATTACTGGAGTCATTTGTCATTCCAGAGCACCGACTTTTATTTGGCCGTGTTACTTTACGTATATAAATATAAACTTTCTAGAAACTGCTCGATTGTGAAGGCCACAGAAACTTGGTTTTACAGAAGCAAGGTTTTAGTATTAACGATAAGTGCTCGGAAGAGGCCAGGCTTACGTTCAAGATAATGATATTAGCTTCCACCTTAATGGAGTACACCCAAACGTCCAGACTAATGGTACATTGAACGGAAAACTACCGAAAGGGGATCTAGTGTGACTGTCGTTTCATATTTGGCATAAATAACGGGCATTTTGACCCGGGAAGTGAGCGCCTTAGTTTCTGAGATACTGACATAGAATTTGCAATGACAAAATAATAATAATAATAACAATTTAGATGGTTGAAGACAGAAATTTCAATTAAATGTTGGTTGAGGCTTATTAGATTTCTTAAAACATTTTTAGGGACTTTTCCCCAACCCCGCTTGATAAACATTAAGTAATACAGCTTGACGTGACCAGGTGATTAAGGCGCTCGGCTCATAATCTGAGGGTCGGGGGTTCCAATACCCGTAACCCCAAACATGCTCTCCCTTTCAGCCGTTGGGGCGTTATACTGTTACGGTCTATCCCACTATTCGTTTGTAAAATAATTGGCGGTGGATGGTGATAACTATCTGCCTTCCCTCTAGTCTTACACTGCTAAATTAGGGACGGCTAGCGCATACAACCCTCATGCAGCATTGCGCGAAATTAAAAAAAAAAAAAGCAATAACAAATAAACATTAAATAAACAGAAATACATCAAACGCGTTTAGTTGTCACTTTACTGAAAACATTTTCTGGTCGGATATGCTTTCAACATAATTGCTTTATTCTTAGCAATAAATATGTACTTTGCCGTAACTTTTTCTGCTAAATTTCTTCACGAACCCCCAGAATATGTTCCCCCAATTTTATAACCACTTTTCTAGATAATCAAAGCGGATTTAGAACTTTGTTGTTTTCATTTTAATGAACCTTAACATTTGTAGGAAAAGTTCAAACACCATACACAGATTTATTTACATTATTGTTTTGGTTTTGCAAACAGAAATATTTTGGTGTATCTAACAACAGCGTGGGAAGTGGGATTCCCCCACTTTTCAACCTGTACCATGAAAACGCATCAAAATTAGGAAAATAACCCTCAAGAAAAGCAGGAGAAGGCACAAAATTTAACCCAGAATCCAAAAAGCTAGCAGGTCCCTGATGCGAGCTTCGGACTCGGGCTGTAATGGGTGAGGCTATGATACATATTCCCTCGCTTCTCAAGGTAAACTAAATTTTGCCCCGCCCCCAATTTTAATTTGCCTCCTACATCTCTGTTTATTACACACTTACGTCAAGTTTTGTAACTGACTTTGAGCTAAAACATTTAACAAAATAGTTAACATCCCGATATACATTTAATCTAAAATAATGATTTTTACGTAGTTACCGTTTTCGATTGCTAAAGATTGTGTAGCTTTACTACAAGAAAGTGTTTTCTAGTGTGTGTGTTTTCTTATAGCAAAGTCACATCTGGCTAACTACTGAGTCTACCGAGGGGAATCGAAACTATGATTTTAGCGTTGTAAATACGTAGACTTACCGCTGTACCAGCGGGAGACTTCACAGTGTCAAGAGACATCGTTGTATTCATGTGCTTACTGTGTCATTTCGTTTAAGCATTCACAAACATTGGTGTGGACATTAGACCTTTGTTTACTGCTTTTCCAAGTTGAAAATGCTAAATAACCATATTTTAATCGCAGACTAGGGATAAAGTGGCTTGTATTCGAAATAAACCGTCACTTTGTTAAAAGTTAAAACGTTTGTCAAACAATAGGTGAATTAACTTAAATCGGGTTGTATTGAACACACGTGTTATTTATCCATCATTGTTCTAACATTTTACTACTTTATGGCAAAATATCTATGTGGTTATCACACCATGTTTGTCGGTTTGGATTGTTATGCATGTGGAGGTTGTGTCGCATTTTTTGAAACCAACATATGAACAGTTTCCACTTTGAAAAGGTTGTGCATCATAAAGGTTACGTTTGAGTGTGCAGATGCAACTTACATATTTAAAAATTTTGTGTATATGTTTATTTGATTTTAAGACATATTTTTAGACATATGAAAGTGAGGGTTGGTAGTGTGGTAGAACTATGGATTTCGTGGGTGGCGAGAAGACATTGAATCCGTGGGATATCACAAAATATCCATCGCTCTTTAAACTGTAGATGCGTTATAAGAGTGACAATTAATTACTCAGCGTGAATGGCGGATGGTGGGGTTCTGCTTACTGGACATCTTCCTTCTGGTCGATTGTTTAGAATTAGGGATGGCAGCAAATGGCCTTAGTAGCTATGTCATAAATTCGTTATATAAATAAATACATTTACTACATTCAAAACACTGGGTCGCAATGTGGGATTACGCAATTTTATAGTGGTCATTTTTGTTTCTTTTCTTTGCGCATTAAATCAGGTAAGTGAGCGAAGGTTAACAAAAGAGCGATCGCACCAAATTACGCATTTTTTTTCTAGAAGTCGTGCCTGTCCAGCCAGATTTAACACAAAACGTCCTTAGCGATCAGTCTCATCTTCGACATGGAAGTCGTAGTGACTTAAACAGCAACGAAAAGTCGGGATTATGCGTGACCTATCCTCACCTGTATCCTGCTAACATACCCCCAAGCCCGGCACAAAGTCGTGTTCCGTTACTGGACACGCAACGGTCGCAGACTCCAAGCTCAGTCGAAAAGCCACCACACTCAGAGTCCTCAGCTTCTGGACCATCTTCTTTATCAAGTAAGTTATCTTGCTAATTATTGGCGATATATATCTGTTTCAGCCAACTAGAAAAGGTTTAAGATGTGATCAGATAAGGAGGGTTAGTGAATCCAGTTTATCCTTGGTGCTTATGTTGCTTTGGTATCTAGAGAAAGTGATGTGAAATTGCTGTGGCTAAGAAATGGACACATAGGCCTATGTTTATCTGTTGGCATGTTTACAAAACTGGTTTCATTACATATTGTTTGGGCCCGGCATGGCCAGGTGGGTTAAGGCGTTAGACTCGTAATCCGAGGGTCGCGGGGTCGAATCCCTGTCGCACCAAACATGCTCGCCCTTTCAGCCGTGGGGGTGTTATAATGTGATGGCCAATCCCACTATTCGTTGGTAAAAAGAGTAGCCCAAGACTTGGCGATGGGTTGTGATGACTAGTTGCCTTCCCTCTAGTCTTACACTGCTAAATTAGGAACGGGTAGTGTAGTTAGCTCTTGTGCAGCTTTGCGCGAAATTCAAACAAACAAACAAAACAAACATATTGTTTGAGCAAGTTGATAATCAAAATAATTCTTAATAATATGAAACATTTTGCAATGAAATAACGGAAAATATAAGTTCAACTCTAAATTATAAATCCTAGTTGTATACCAATGTTTGCAAAGCTTCAGTGAGTGTTTATTAGTGATAAGACCAGAAATGTAAAGGAGATTTCCTTTAAAGATGTAACAAATAAATAATATTGTTTGTGAACAGGGTATATACTATGTGGAATTCATTCTGAAAATAAATAATTTGAAAACGTGTATGACTCCATGAGGTAAACGGTTTTATGTAACTTATTTACTGTGAAATTTATTCCTAAAAAACCAACGCCTTCTAGAAGAAAAACTGAAAAATAGGTGATTAATAAATGATACTGTAGTTTTCATCTTACTTTTTACTATTTCTTTGAAGCTACAATAGAGTTGTCACAGTAAATTCTGTTTTCGCCAGGCATATTATATTGTGTTCCTGTCACACCGTTAGTCGCACGAACGTAAATAAAGTTTCGTCATAGGAAAAACCAACAGCAAAAAAATTGTCGTGTAACTGTTATTTATGTTTTATTGCTTTTATTGTTGTTGTAAATATCTAAGCAGTTTTAATAAAGATCACATCCCCTAGTGATATAGCGGAATTCTGCAGACTCTTACTGCTAGAAACAGAGTTTCGATTACCGTTGTAGGCAGAGCACAGATAGTTCTTTGTGTAACAAAATTCGCTGCTACTAAGTAAATATTACAACGCTAAAATCAAGGGCTCGATTCCCCTCGGTGGGCTGAGTAGATAGCCCGATGTGACTTTCCTATAAGAAAAACACACACACACACTCAGTAAATAAGGAGAAATTGAACCTGTAAGAAAAACTTAAAACGTGTCTAACCACTTGTACTAACTGTCGTTTCAGGCTCACGAGCAAACTCAATTTTCGGACCGGAAGTTCCATCTGGAAGAAATTCTGTGACGTCAGCAATACTTCCACCAAATCTCGATATTGAGTGCATTGCATGGAAGATCGTAACTAAGGCTGGAGCAAGGATAACTGTTCCTGACTCTGGTCTGTGTTTATCCTTTTATCTTCTTCTGTACCGATACATTGTTTTCATAACTGTGTTATGTCAGACCATGTTTTGTTTTGTTTTTCTTTATATCTTAATCATGAAATAAGGAAGTGTCAGTCATGAGCCCATCCAATGGCTGAACGGTATATCTGACCATAATAACACCAAAAACCGGGTTTTGATACCCGTGCTAATTGTGTGGTTTTGCCCTTAACTGCAAACAAACATAACCTCAGTCATGAGTGTTTTGCTTCAATTGAATTATTCATTTAAATAATTACGTTAAATATAAATTATTATGTATTACTTGGCCATCTTTGGTTTGACTACTAGTTAGATGGTAATTAAATTTTGTTTTTATAACAAATACCGAAAGGTTTGGAACCATCATTGGTCTTTTGGTGTATCTAGAGATGAAAGTTTTAACTGGTTTATTTTACTTTTTCAGGAATAACTGTAACTATACCAAAACGAGCAATGAAAGCTGGTGCTAAAGAAGAGATTTATGTTGCAGTACTAAGAGAAGACAAGGATCGGCCAAGGCTTACAGGTAATTTCTGTACCAAAAATGACGCCTTACAGCTTACACACAATAGTCGATATTTATTTTAATTGCTTAATGTACGTATAAATGTAAGTTTAAGTTTTAAATAAAATTAGTATTACCTGTTTGAAATTATACTTATCTTATAGAAATATAAAATACCAAGCCTTTGTTTTCAGATAAGCAAACCCTACTGAGTCCAGTGATTCAGATTGGGCCTCCAGGTGTCGCTTTGAAAAAACCAGTCATTATTAGCTTTCAACACTGTGCTGTTGTTGATCCAGATAATTGGAACGTTCACGTTTATAGTAGTGAAAGTAGTACAGAAGAAGAAAACCCAGCTTGGGAGAGTAAGTTTTGTTAAGTTATAGAAATGTAAATAAAAATTGGTATGTGATATAGCAAGCAAAAATAACCTTCCGTAAAATATAAACAAACAAAAATGCAAAGCACTAGCTAGCAATATGGGTTTTTGACTGAAATACCAACATATATTTAGAACTTCTCACATTTGCTGAAAAAAACAAAGAAACAACTAATAAATTATTTAAGTTGCATATACAGTTTGTCCTACAAAATATTTCCTGATTGTTAAGTTGCATGGTTTTATTTTTACCCTAGTATTTGCCGTATTTGACAAAATTATTATTAACTTATTTTTGTTTTTTGTTGTTGTTGTTTCTGATTTACGGAGTTTTAACTGGCAGTAGAAATGAACCGTTATTCGTTTACAGAAAATCGTCACACTAAGTGAGGAAACCATCAATACACCTCTTTATTGCCAGCTAGACGCTCGCCAAAGCCATCTGGTGACCGATCAGCTAGTTAGATATGTATTAGTTGGTGAATCTCGTCCGAACTATAAGGCTTTAAAGTCCCTCGCACTTGCAGCTTTTGCTCCAGCTCTGCATTCTTCTGTGGATTATAATGTTCGTTTATACTGCGTGGAAAATACCAGGGCAGCTCTGGAGGTAAAGAAACAAAAATATACTTCTTTATGTAGTTACAAGGTTTTGTTAACTTGTATTTTTTACAGTAAGTATCTGCTATAAAACCAAACATCACCATATTAGTATATAAACATCATTCGCGTTGACTTGTAATTTTGTAGTAAAGTAACTGTTATTAAATTTAGAGTTATCGTATTGATATATTAGATTTAATATCACTTACCAGCTGTTTGGGGATTGCTCAAACATTGGTTAGTGTTTTTTCCAAGGCAAAAAACTTCATAAGATAACTGTCTTCCTGAGGAAGGGAAGGGAAATATTTTTATATCTTACTTTAATAAATATTAACCCTTTTTCCCTTTATTTTAAACAAAAATTTTTGATCATTTACTTGAAAACATATTCACCAGTTGCTTAGTAGGTTTTTTTTACAGAAAATGAAAAAAACTATAGTGTATCCATTAGTGGGACGGAGGGGATATTTTTTAATACACACTGCTGGCCAAAATCTTAAGGCCAATGAACATAAAGAAAAATATGCATTTTGCGTTGTTAGGCTCAACTACTTATTTGAGTAGAGCTTCGAAAGATGAAAATAAAATAAAAACTGTTTTTAGTATTTAATAGGGAAAATGTGAACACTTTGAAATTAGCCTAAATACTAGCTGGTCAATAGATTAAGACCATACTGAAACGAAGCGTTAATCAGTAAACACGTAACGAAATTTAGTCATTTGTGTTCAAGCATTAGCGTTGTCAACATCTCCCCACTGACATCTCCTGTGTTACATTGGGTAAAAACATGGCAAAGCCTGAAAAGTTGACAGAGTTTGAACGTGGCAGAATTGTCGAGCTGCAAAAGCAAGGTCTCTCTCAACGTGAAATCGCTGGTGAGATTGGACGCAGTAAAACTTCTGTTGCAAATTTCTTAAAAGACCCTGAGGGATAAGGAAAGATAATTTCAAGTGGTCGGCCCAAGAAAATTTCGCCGGCATTGAGCAGGATGATTCGATGGGTTGTCCAGCAAGACACCAGCCGATCGTCAAACCAGATTAAGGCCCTCTACGGACGCAGAATTCAGCTCAAGAACAATAAGACTGCATCTACGAGAGAAAGGCTTTAAAAGCTGTAAACGTCTTTAAAGGCCACGCCTCCTTCCACACTACGAAACAGTTCGGTTAAACTTTGCTGAGAAGCACCAAACATGGGATGTAGAAAAGTGGACAAAGGTTTTGTTCTCTGGTGAGAAAAAATTAACCTGAATGGTTCATATGGCTTCTAACGTTGCTGGCACGACAAGGATATCCCACCGGAGACATGTTGGCATGTTGGAGAGAGCATTCTTATTGACTGAGGGCTCTCGCTTGTGTGGAAATGACTGGATCTTTCAGCAGGACAATGCTGCAATCCACAATGCCTGCAGGACAAAGGATTTTTCATGGCGTATAACGTGATTCTTTTGGACCATCCAGCACGTTCGACCGAACTGAACCCCATTGAAAATGTTTGAGGGTGGATGGCAAAGGAAGTCTATAGAAATGGACTTCAATTCAAAACAGTGCATGATTTTTGTGAAACCATCTTCTCCACTTGGACTAACATTCCAGCCAGTCTTTGCAAACGTTTATATCGACCATGCCAAAGCGAATGTTTGCAGTTATTCGCAGTGATGGCTGTGCAACTCACTACTGAGACCTCTTGTACGGCATTTTCTACCCTGTTTAGGACTTCTTTTTGGTATGGTCTTAAACTTTTGACTAGCTAGTATTTAGGATAATTTCAAAGTGTTCACATTTTCCATATTAAATCCTGAAAAAGTTTTTTATTTTTATTTTCCCTTTTCTTATTTTCATTTCTCAAAGCTGTACCCAAACAAGTGGTTGAGTCCAACAATGCAAAATGCATATTTTTTCTGTATGTTCATTGGCCTGAAAATTTTGGCCAGCAGTGTATATACCAATTTTTTGCTGATTTTAAACATTTTAGTGAGAAACATAAACTTAAGCACTTATATATTTGTAAAATCATGACAATAGAAAAACATAAAGTTGCCATTTTTAAGAAAGTAGTTAAAGCAAGTGTTATACACACTGTATTTTATAATTTTTTCTATAAACAGTTTATTAGCAGATGTTGTACTATATTTTAACATTTTTCATCATATATATTTTCTAGAAAGTTTAACTTGGACATCTCACTAACAGATGGTTATATTAGTTGGACTTGTTGAAGACACAAAAATGAATAGAAATATCAGAAAAACATGTGATATGTTTCATCATAGTAATATTTCTAGACTATTCCTAGTACCATTACATAATCATAAATAATTAAGAGTTAAGAAAAGCTGTAAACTTTACTCTTTTTAGTATCTTTTTTTACAAATTTTCTGAAATAGTTTACACTAGTATTTTTGAAAGCATGATCTTGTAACAATCATGGATTTACAATATTGACCACATTGTTTTGTTTAGGTTTGAAAGAGGTTATTGGAAACTTTGTTAAAATAATAAATTTATCAGACAAACTTCAGTAAGTAATTACAAGAACAACTGACAGATATTTACATTGAGAAACACCTCAGTGTCTTCATAACTGTCATGAAAACATATTTACTTATCACATGTTGCATGTAACTATAGACATACATTAGCACCATGACAACTGTTGTTAATGTAATTGATTATATAACTATGATATTTGCATAGGTTATCTTACCCACTGGGCAAACTGAGTGCTTGCCTGGGGTCCCACACATGTAAAGGTCCCCACTGCCATGTCTTTTAGTCTACTTCTCATTTTTCAGTTTTATTATGACTATGAAACCCCATTTACTGAACTCTCTCCAGGCTCCAGAATGACTAAAACTGTCCCTGGATAGTTGTGCTTCAATTGGCCTGATGAGTCCTTGTACTGGATGAAAGATCTTGTCAGCAGTCTTTAGTTCTTAGAGTATAATTAAAAATTGTAATGATATAAAATGTAGCACTACTAAATTGAACTTGGAAACTGTTTGTATTAAGTATTTTTTGAGTAGCTGTATAAAGGTAATTTCAACTGTACTGTCATTTTCTGTGACAATATTAATGTCAAAATTGATTTGCTTGTAGCTGTAGATGATTCAGGTCATTTTTAACATCTACATGAAAATTTTGTGATGTTTCAGTGTTATGTAATTTTTTTTTTTGCTTAAATCTATTGTCTTAAATTCATCCAAGTGCTTAAATTGTTTTATTTAAAAATTATGGTATTGATTAGGGTGTGATTCAACTAGAGAAAAAATTAGGAGGAAAACTGATTGATAACCCTAAATCAATGCCATTTCAAGATGGAGGCTCTAACCTGTGTTTGTGTTTAGAGGATATTGGGCCAGGGTGGCGTTGCAAACCTGGAGCCAACTACCAGGTGAGAATTATATTTTGTTTATGTAGTTGAATCATATTCAACTTGTCTAAATATTTATTTGGTACACTGAGTAATATTTTTTGGAAATATGAATCATTTTATTGGAAACAATTATTTGTTTTGTGATAAAATATAAAAGAACAGTTTTTATATAATGTGTGCTGTTTGATATGAGAAAAACCTTTAGAGATATGTCTCCAAAAACTGATATTTAAATATGAGCTTCATGACTAGTAACTCTGTAAGCTTTACAATAAATTCATGCTGGAGCTTACCTGACTAATCGGTAGCCTCAGTTTTTTGCTAGCACACTTTTTCAAAGGGAACTTATGTTCAGTAATAACCTTGTTTGATTTCTTAAGTACTTAAATTACAGTATTGGAAATAATCTTTGAAACATGTATGTGATAAAGAAGAGACAAACAATGAGTAATTGCAAAAACATGTTAAATTTATCATTAGTACAATTCATTATTACAGAAAATATAAAATAAAAATAAGTTATACAACATTCTAATATTTTATATTTGCTTTAAACAGATCAGTTCATCTTGTTTTTAAGATATCTTACATTTACCAGTGTATGAATGTGAAATCCTGTTCCATATGTCCTCTATTACTCTCTGTAGCTCAGCCACGTTGCTTAGTTACTATTTAACCTTCTCAGTTTCCCGTACATTAACCTTTCCCTGCAGTGGCCTAGCAATAAATCAGAATACTTGTAATCATGAAAACAGGGTTTTGATACCTGCAGTGGGAACAGCAATGATAGAAGCTTTGTGCTTAACAACAAAGAAAAAAATCACAATAGGGCTTATAAAAGTACAATAATAATTATAAGTGTTAATAAATAGTCTTACTTATGACTAACAGGCAAACTTAAAACATTTCTTAGACCCTTCTGCCTTAAGTCATCAGGTGAGGATACCCACATATAAGCCTTTGCAGCATTTATAATGTAAAGACATTGTGCAGACTAGGCCATGGCTGTGAGTGTTGGTTTGAGTCCTCCTCTTGTTTTTTTAGTTCTTTATATCCTTTCATTACATATGCTAAATGCTTTGGATAATTGTCTTCTTTAAAGATGATTGCACCAAACAGGAATGACATGATGAATAATAATGTGTCTGGACTGAAGAGCAGTGAGATGCAGCCTACATCTTATATTTGTGATCCAACATGTTTCATTATAGACTATGATACCATGAGTGCCTTTAACATACTGTTACTGGGATTAGTGTATCTGCCTGTACTTTTATAGGTATTATGCTGGTGTTGTACTGTGTGACTGGTCAGGTGGCAGCTACTCACAATGTAAACTATCCATTCATGATTGTATTCAAGTGAATTTTTTTTTATACAATATAGCAGGAACATCTCCATAATTTTGCATTGTTTTGTCTCTTTCATTCACTCTCTCCAATATTGCATCTTACATGTATCTGTCCACTTTGTTCCTACTTGCATATTTTCTTATAAAAGGGCATATGAAATACACTGAAAACTAATGGCATAACAAATTTTGAAATTTCCATTAGGTATAATATTTTAGTCGGAATCAATGTTTATTTTTACTTTTGATGTACATGCATATATTAGAAAAATGTGTATGTATAATGAGAGGCAGAGGTTCTTTAATTAAGGTATTTAAAGAGCTAAGTTTTATTTATCAGAGTTATTCCCAATTAAATTTTTTGACTACGTCCAGGAAATACCGTTCCAACACGTTTGGAGTACAACACAAAACAATCTCCACTGTTCTTTCACTCTCGAACATGTTGATCGCTCTCTACAGACTGTTCGCTTTCACGTTCTTGTGTATCAACGAGGAATTCAAGCCCATCGACAGATTCTTCGCATCAACACTGATCTACGAGAGGTATGCATTTTCAATTCGTATTTTCAATGATTTGTCAATCGTTTGTGATTTTATGTTGAACATCAAACATTTTAAGTAATTTTTTATTGAAGAGACTTTTCATAATATTTTAACATATTCACATATTTCTGAACCATGTGTTAATGAAGATGGATGTAAAAAACTGAGGAGGAAATTGCACTTCCCCTGATGGTAAGTCTATGGATTTACAATGCTAAAATCAGGGGTTTGATTCCCCTGGGTGGACATAGCAGATAGCCCAATGTGGTATTGCTATAATAAAACACACACACTAAACTGCTCTTTTGAACCATCATGGAAATTTTTTTTGTTGTTGTTAATTCATACATTTCTCTGAGCTAATACTAATATCAGATGTAGAATACTGTGATGAATAATTGTTAAGTGATCATTTATGGATGAATATACAGATCAGCCTTTAATATCTATTAGTTATTTCTAAAATACCATTTGTGTGCATGTGTTATAAAACAGACTTATGTTTACTCAGAAACCACCACCAAGCCCGGCAGTAAACCTTTCTGTTCCTCTGGGATCAACCATAACTTCAGGAATGGGAAACAGCTGTATAGTGACAATTGATCCTCCAGCAGAAGGGTTCAGGTGAATGTACTGAAATTAATCACAGTTTCCAAAGACTAATTTGTTAATTGCATATGTTAATATGATAACATAAGGAACAGGCTTCATAGACATTTTCCAGTCAGCATATGTAGAGTGTGGCCCATTTAGCAATAACCTCCAGAGACTGTTCTTGTAATTGATGCATATATAATGTGGTAACATTACCAGCAGTTTCTTGAGTGTTTTTCTAATTAACATGTGCATATCTAAATGATTTGAATGACATGTTGAGTAATACTTTTGAAATTTGAGTTAACATTTAAAAATTGGCTTACCAAAAATAATTGATGTGTCAGTTATGCTTTTAGGCTTAAAAGGCTTTGATAAATCATCAGATATGGGTCATCACAGTATTGTTTAAAGATAATTTCTTGTTCATTTGTCTTAAGTTACTTTTTCTTTACTTAAAATACATACCAGTTGCAAAAGCTACTCTAATAATGCTTTTTGCAACTCCATGTATAAACAGTAAGTAAACCTTGAAACAAGTTGAAAAATTTCACATTCCTTTACTCTATCTCATGTCCATAATCTGTTTTTAGGCTGTCTTCAGAAGTACGTAAGCAACTCTGTGCCTGTCTTGATCCTCCCACAACTAAAGGAAATGATTGGAGAAGACTTGCCCAAGAACTGGGTGTTGATAGGTGAACTAGTTTTATATATAAGCTTGAAATATTTTATTAATTTAACATGTTAAAAAAAAATAATGAAAGTGGATGAAAGTTTCTAAATGGGAAAAAACTTTGTGAAGTTTAATTGTGGTGAATGGAATTGGAATATTGTTAAAAAGCTAGAAGAAGTGGTCTGTTAATCATGTAATTATAATTGTTTCATATTTGAATAATTAAAGTGTGGTATCCACAGGAAGTCATTTACTTTTAACCAATATATGTACTTATTTAAAGACATTTTCCCTTCCCGTGATGAAATTTTAAAAATTACTTTTTTATGTGTGTATGTGCATGAACTCACTCACTCAACAGTACAATGTGTTATTTGATGAACCATTGCACAGGAAGGAACTTCTGTGTATGACAAATAATAAATCTATCCAAGATTTAAAGACTTAAATGGTGATTTAGGGACTTCTGCATCTAACAAATAACGAGTCTATATTGAGTTATAAATATAACTATAATTTTCAGTATATTTGAGTCATTATTTTTGTTCTAAACTTTCTAAAAGTCAAACTTTAAACAGACAATTTGCTCAGAATTCTAACCTTATTTATCTCCCCACCTCCTGATCTTTCAAAGGAATCAAGCATTTTTGTGTAACACCACTATTCCTGTTTTATTATAACACTTATTTTCTGTACTCTCACTATTAAACTAAACAAAATACCTTGCATGACTTAATTGTTTTATTCAAGCAACTAAATACAGAGGGAACTAAATGAGTTAGTAGTTACTGGAAAACTGACATTCAGGAATGCACCTGGGAGCTGCAGTTTATGTATAATGCTGTTCAAGTGTAAATTGTTTCTACAAATTGAAAAGCAAGTTAGATAGTATTTATTGAAGTTTCCTGAACTACAAGTGTAATTCATCATATCATTCTGTGTTTAAGATTTTATTTCATTGTTGAATATGTCTCTATTCAGCTTAAAAATATATTTACAGTAATACTAAAAACATCAAAATATATTACATGTAAATATACATGAACAAAAAGTTTATATTAAGAGAAATGCATTGTATCTAATTAATGAAACCATATTGTTTTGGGCAGTTTACACATCAGGTAATTTCAGTGAAGTAAGTGGTGGGTTAAAATTTACATGAACAGATTCAAAGATATGAATTTTTTTGTTATAATTATCCAAAAATAAAATTACTTCTCTATTTTTAGATACATCAATTACTTTGCAACTAAAACAAGCCCAACAGAGCACATTCTTGATCTCTGGGAAGCAAGACACCGAGAGGCTACAGCTTTAACAGATTTGATGAATTTCTTTAGAGTCATGGATCGTAATGATGCTTCTCTTGTTATAGAAAGAGATGCAGGCCCTTGGCTCTGAATCATTTAAGTTATTGAGATTGTAAAATGTATATGTGCCACATCTGTGTACAAGGGCTGTAACTGTTCTTGGACTTTGCTGTACAAGGGCTGTAATAGGTTTTGAACTTTGATATTCTTTTCTGTTGCACGAATATGGTACACTAGTATGATTCATTGGTGATAGATTTGCAACAGGTAGAAGTGATGTACATATTGAAAGAAAGAAGGTCTCTAGGACATTAGTGTGCACTTGATATACAAGTGCACTACCAGATTAGCTGAGGAACAAAATATGTTCACGAGTAACAGTAGTTTGAAGTGAAAATGTGTGTATAAAGATTATATAGGAATTATTGGACTTTTCTTACCAAAACTAAGTGACTTTTGTGTTGTAAGTGGGTGTAAGCCATTCTATGCAGCCTTTTCCTTGTGCCAATAAACGTAGTATTTTTAGTAATTATAGAACATAAAGTTCCTCTTCTTAGAGCTTTGTGGACCAGAGGTTATCTCAAGAGAAGTTTGTAATCTGAAAATGTTTTATCCTTCTTGTAAAATTTGTTTTATTCTTGCATTGTTTTCTGCACAAATTTAGCCCATGCAAAGTGTTACTAAATTTTTCTAAGTATTTTAAAACTTTCATAAGTAACAACAGTCGAGAAGTATTTTTAGCTGAAACTTTTTCCATGTTGATAGTGGACACTTTTGATGTATTTGTGCAGCAACATTTTCTTATTCTGTTTAGTTAATTGACCAAGGAAATACAAATATAGACTTGGTACATTGCTTTTGTATATGAATGTGTGTAATAACCAGTTTAGTCTGTCAGAATTAGCTTAATTTCTTTCTATTTTTGATATTTCTAAAACAACAAAAAAAGAGCAAGAAATTACATTTTTAATCTCTCCATTACATTGTCTCTATTTCTTTATTGTACAATCATCTCTGTTAAAATTGAAGTAGGAAAAGCTGAAAGATGAAACACTTTCCTTTGTAATTCCTTAACTATATGAGAAAGCCAACTTGTTTTTGTGTACATGATTGTACAGAGCTTGTTTGTTTGTATTGAAATAAAGAGAGTTGATAATGAAAATCTGTACTATTTGTAAGGTTAAAAAGAAAAACTTATTACTAAAATATTTCAAATGAAATGTTAATGTTTTCCCATTCTATGTAGTTACATTTGTATTAATTTTTTTTTCATTTCACACAAAACTATATGAGGGCTCTCTGGTTTAGCTGTCCCTAATTTAGCAGTATAAGGCTAGAGGGAAGAGAGCTAGTCATCACCAACCACCACCAAA
Organism: Tachypleus tridentatus; assembly: GCF_004210375.1. Taxonomy (NCBI): domain Eukaryota; kingdom Metazoa; phylum Arthropoda; class Merostomata; order Xiphosura; family Limulidae; genus Tachypleus; species Tachypleus tridentatus. The sequence goes on along the minus strand of NC_134834.1, from coordinate 71,685,193 downwards.
TCTTGGGTTACTCTTTTACCAATGAATAGTAGGATTGACCATCACATTTTAATATCCCTATGGCTGAAAGAGCAAGCATGTTTGGTGCAACAGGTTTTCAAGCCCATGACCCTCAGATTACCAACTGAATGTTATAACCACCTTGCTGTGCTGGGCCTACATATGTATTAAAGCACCTAACATTTTAAGGAATATAACAATGATTGAGCAGGTAGATATATCTATACACTTCTAAGTGTCTTGTTTATTTAGATTTAAAAACAATATAAAATTATAAGTAGTAATGCAACTAGTTGACTGTTATCTAGAAACAATAGAGTATACATAAAACAACAGCCAAATAAAACAGTAGATATTAGATATTTTATCATCTCTAATGGCAATTATTGGGTTGAGGAATAATTCGTGAGCATTTTTTCAAGTTAACAAAATATATTCATAAATGAAACGCTTTCGCAAATTATTTCATATCATTTGGTAGATAATTTTTTGCTCTAATAGGTGGTGTGTTTGATTTTCATATGTCTTTAACTTTTGCTTTCATTTTCAGCTCATTAAATGGAATGTCAAGTGGACAAAATCGAGCATTTTCGACACCATCTGCTTTTCGAATTTAATTTCTTGCAATTTCGTTTAAAACAATGCATACTATATACCTAGGTATTACATGAAATAAAGTATCATAATAAATGTTTTGGGTGTAATGTGTTCATGCATTGAAGTATTGTATAGTCTTGCATGTAATGCTTGAATGAAATTATTTAAAAACGCTCACGAATTATTCCTCAACCTAATACTTTCATGTAATAAAGAAAAAATATGGTGATGCTAATAGCACATCAATTTTACAAGCAGGCAAAATCTAGATGAATTTGGCCATATTTGAATATGATGATTCATGTATCCATGAATATTTATTATTCATTCACTTCCCCACTGTGACACAATAGCAAAATAAAGTAAGATGTTTTATAAGTAACAGTAGTTACTCTAGTTTAACACAGTAAAGTTTTAAACTGATTTTACACAATCATCATCTCAACAAGTCGACTGTTGATAAATGCCACAGTTTGATAAACCATACTTAAATTTAGAGAACTTGTACAAACATTTATGTTAGCAAATGTGGAGTATTTTAATACACTTGGTGGCAGTAAACCTGATTTATGATTTATGAAAGTCAAGAGGGTTATTAATGGGTCAGTAAAAGGCAAATGTAAAGTAGGTAGAACGTTATTAAACAGTGTGCTCAGTCTTCTTAAAAATAACCTTGGATCTTCTGCTATAAGATATAGTTATATGTTTCAAAGTTGGATGTTTCAGACTATGTGACTTGCTCGTTAGTTTGTTAAAAATATATAAATATCCACAAATCTAGTATTTAATATGCTTGGTGGATAAGGTGTTAAAAAAATGAACCCACAGATAATCACCAACTGCTGTAACCATGACAGGATCAGTATCGTGTTATGTGGTAGGAGTTTCATATTAGTTTTAATGTCGAATCTGGTGGGAAAATATTTTTGGTAGTAGTTGAAACTGAAAGGTTAACAGAAGGAATGACTATTACCATAGCAACGTGCGCTACCTCTTGAATGGAGCGCGGCTATCGTTACCGTTACAGTAAGAAAAATACAGAGGCTTCTCTGTTGTTGCTACGTGTTTATGAATATAACAGCGCTATCTTTACCACTAATTTTGAAACTGGCATTTTTCTTAATACTGCTCTTGTCAATGGATAATATAAGAATGAAAAACGGTGATTTACGGGTATAATACTCTATTGGTACAATAATTTAGTACTGACTTCTCAGAACAACCTATCCATATTTGTGAACGATGAAAAGAAAGCAGCTAACAACCATACAGCCGTTGATACATTCAATAATGGTAATTATAGAACACAACGTCAAAAAATAACTGAAATGATGTTTGTAATAATAACAAGTCTCTAATATGAAAAGATATCATGTCCATTGTTATTTGGCCCAGCATGGCCAGGTGGTTAAGGCACACCAAGCATGCTCGCCCTTTCGGCCGTGGGAGCGTTATAATGTGACAGTCAGTCCCGTATTCAGTTGGTAAATTAGTAGCCCAACAGTTGGCGGTGGGTAGTGATGACTAGCTGCCTTCCCTCTAATCTTACACTGCTACATTAGGGACGGCTAGCGTAAATAGCCATCGTGTAGCTTTATGCGAAATTCAAAACCAACAAACCATTGTTATTTGTTGAAGTTATCATTGTTTTAATTTCAGTATCATTAGCTTCACGAAATTGTTATTCGTCAGCCCTTTTTGGCTTCAAAATGTGTTTCTGTGTTTAGAAAATGTGCCATGCAGCTGCACTCAGTGGAATGCACGTATTTAAGTCAATGGATAGAGATTTTAAAAGTCGGTAAATGGAATAGGCTTGGTTCTCTGTCTTTTAAAGTCGGTGGTTCTTTGCTCAGGAACACCATTATTTAATCGTTACTACTTTGGGACAATTTATTTGTAGATTTTGCTTATTGTATAAATCAGATGAAGAAGCTTTCCAGTGGTACAGCTGAGTGTCTGCGATATCCGTGATGAGCAGAGCACAGATAGTCACTTGTGTCACTTTGTGCTTAATTACAAACAAACAGATGAAGAAATCTTCCTCATCGTCTTCCTCGGTGCTCGAAAATGATGAAACATTACTTAAATTTGCATTAGCTGAAATTTCATCACCGTTGCCTTCAAACTTCTCTGAAAGTTTTTAATTTACATTTATTTTACAGTTTGTTTCCGAGATTTCAAGCTAATACAAATCAGTTTAAACAATGGGTTAAAAGTAGCTGCGAGAACATGACCTTCATTGGCAGAACCAGCTTCAAAACATTTCTCAGTTTCTGAAGTCAAAGCATTAACAAGAGACTTGCAAATCTAGAGCGCTTTACTACAAATACCTTTCAGTTTTGTCAAACATGCTGTAAGTGTTAGCAGAAGTAATCCCACGTATGCCTCGGTTTCACTTCAAAGTGAAATCCAATGCGTGTTATAGGTCACGTGACGATCGCGTATTCTTTGAAGTTTTTAAACAAGCGATGTCCAGCTCATCACACACTTCATTGACTGAATAAACTCTCCTCCTTATTATGTTCTCCATTCCATTGAATGCATCATACATAGAATTCCACCACGTAGCGCATGGATAAACAAGACGTTTGTTCAGTTCTCATTGTTTAAGGTCGGCTGATACGGTGCTGCAGTTGTGTTTGTTCCCATATTTCTGGGTGTTTCAAAATGTCGAACGGGACATTTTCTTAAAGTACCGTCATTCAAAGCATTCTCAACACCACTGGCTGCTACCAACTTAAGTGTACGTACCGCACATAGAAGACGATCGGGGAGAAACCAGACTTCACTGTACTATATTTATGGACTCACTGTTAGTGATATCGGAAGTGTTGTGTGTGTTTATATTATATTCTCGTTCTTCATCACTTAACCGTAATGTACTCTGCTCTGCTGTGGAATCACCTGCATTTCTACATGTAGATTCAGCCTTTGATTGGATAGATATGATCCTGCCAAAACAAACACTAGAATATAAAAAGAGATGTGTGTGTATATATGATACGATTTGTGTTACCGCTTAACGGTACCATCGTGGTATGATATTGCCTTACTGGTGTAGTATAATAATAATGGTCATTATTATTATAATATATAATAATTTTTACACACCACTCATTCATCTGTTATCAGCTATTCAAAGCATTTGTCGCTGACCAGCCTCTACATTATGAAAAGCCAGGTGAATGAAATAGTACTTTAAATATTTCTAAACGACCAGACATACTTTAGGTAATGAAGTTTGATAAGGAACATGTTCCAGAGATTAGGAATATACACACAAAAAAGCACGTTCATCAAAACGTGAAAGAGAACGGGACACACGGAACTAGTGTTAATATATACTAGTTTAAGCTTGCAAAACATTTGTGGTAGTTTTCATGCCCTTATTTGAACTTTCATTTATCATTCTCACAGGAATTATGTGTTACATTAATAAATTCTGTTGTGTTTGTGAACAAACTATGCGGGCATACAGACAAACTCACGTAGACGTAATTTTATTCATCTCTCACTACGAGCATCTTTTTCTGCGCATATCACAAGGTTTCAGTCAGCTACCTTAACATTTTAATTATACTAATTTGTTATGACATTATCTGAATAAATATGCCATGGAAAACGTAGATAATACTACATATTTAAATAGTATATATATATTTTTTAAGTTCTTAAATTGGTAACTTATAAAGTAATATTTAAAAAATAAAAAATCTTGAATTTCCCTCAGTGTGAGAACCATGAGAATTTCACTCTAAAAATCCCCTCTTCTCTAATTTATTCACCATCCCTCCAGAAAGTGAGAAATTCAACGTAACTTATTTATTATAATATTGTCAAGCCAGTATGCAATCTGTTCTCCTTGAACAATGGCTCTTCTAACCATCCGAAAGTTGTAATGCTTGATCGATAAATTTAAGAGGAAATCTGTTGACAGATATTAATATATGTTATCACAAGCAAAGGTACCCTTCCCCAGTGATGAGAAAGTTTAAGATAGTCTGTGAATTTAAATTATTTCATGGACTTTAAAAAGTTTAATTGTGTTTCGCTCATGGTTTCGTCCAGAGCCAAAGCTTTGAGATACACCCGTACACCACAAAAGTAACTGTTGAGTATTTATTTAAGTCATGCTAAGAGCTGCTCGACAACAACATACGGTTAATCTACGTTTTTATTCTTTAAGTTACGCCACATTTTGATGGGTGAAGGATAGTGAGATTAATGTCTAACAGGTTAAGGTGGAATGCCCTCCTTCTGAAATAACATTTGGCATCAACATTGTTCATTCCTTTTTTTTCCGTCATTTCAAAATTAAACGTTAAGCTTTGCCTGCGTGCGCAGCTTTTCAAACGGGAGGGACAAACGAATGCTCGGAAAGATCCAACGGTTTGCAATATGCAAAATGAATAACGGTAATGGTTCATAATAGGACCACCAATTTATTCTTCTGTATAACTTAATATTCTTCCGCCAGACTACAGCAGAAATGGCTGTGAATATTGTAATAACCCCCGGGAAGTATTACTAAACGCATTGGCCTGGCATGGCCTAGCGCGTAAGGCGTGCGACTCGTAATCCGAGGGTCGCGGGTTCGCGCCCGCATCGCGCCAAACATGCTCGCCCTCCCAGCCGTGGGGATGTATAATGTGACGGTCAATCCCACTATTCGTTGGTAAAAGAGTAGCCCAAGAGTTGGCGGTGGGTGGTGATGACTAGCTGCCTTCCCTCTAGTCTTACACTGCTAAATTAGGGACGGCTAGCAGAGATAGCCCTCGTGTAGCTTTGTGCGAAATTCCAAAACAAACAAACTAAACGCATCATTGTACATTGTGTAGGGTAGTTTTAAGGTTTATTTGACTACCCGGTAGTATTATAAACTTACACTAGACTTTATACGTCAGAAAACGGCTGGTAGGTAAGTTATTAAAGAAGATTTAGAAAACTTGCATCACGATTGTCATATAGGATGAGTTTGAAACTTTACTAAAATATTAAATCTTATAGAATATAAACTTCTGATTTATCATGAGCCACAGTAGTGGTTCGTAATAGAGTCACACATTTGCCCTTCTTTATTATTACTTAATGCTGTTTTATCAGCCTATAACAAAAAATGGCTGTTAGTATTGTAATAAAATCTGGACAGTATTACTAAACACATCATTGTGCAGGCTAGTTTTAAGTTTGTTTTAATACCTAGCAAATAACGGTGGCTGTAAAATTGTTCGCACACATAGTCGATTTAGTGTAGTCTGTAGTTTATATGAAGTCTAATAATCTACTACATGAATACATACATAGGCCATGGTTGTTATTTAATGTTTATATGGCAGCCATGACACATATACCATAGAGTGATTGTCAACGTAATTTTGGAACTGTATTTATGTTGTCGCATATTATTTGTTTATGTGTAATGTTCATGTCATATACGTCTGGAGATTTCGGCCATGTACTCAAGCGTCTAAAACATTACACAAACATTTAGTTTGTCTACCACAACAGAAATCATTAAATTGTAGTTTAAAAGATAGAACCAAGCTCTGTTTTGAGCATCATATCAACAATCACGGCAATGGATAAGTTAGTTGTTCTGCTTAATTTTACCCTATTTTTTTCTCTTACTAGAAATATGAGCCCCTGTCTTCAACTGACCATTTACTTGACCTGTTTAACTCCGTTTCCCTCTTAATACATGATTCAAAATCCTTTAGTTTATGAGAATGTTGGTAACTAATGCGTTTACTTAAATTAAAAAGTGATTTCAATATGGCATTGTAAATGTTCTTTCGGGGCAAATACAACGTACACAGTAACAAAACACTTTGAGATTAGGATTCATTTGCAGTCTTTATGTAAGGCCAAAGATGGCTACCTTTCACGATTAGACTCACTGTTAAAAGCTTCCGTAATAGAAACATCGTCCTGTTTTATTGCATTCCATTTTATGACATTAGCTAATGTGCATGGCGACACAAACTCGCGCTAAATGCTGCTCTGACGTAATGACAACGGAAATACGGAGAAATAACGTCTGGTTGCAGTAGTGAACAAGTTCCATCTTGATACAACAAGTTCACGGCAGCCACTACATCACGTAACACGTCTGATTGGTTTTTGTACGTGAAATTCAGTACAAGTCTAATTATAAACAATATATTGTGCAAAATATAACACATAAAATTATATAAGACTATTATATTTTGTAATAATTATATATTATAAATCACATTTTATAATAATATATACTTCTTAAGTTTCTTAACTAATTATCCAACATGTAAATATAGGCTAGCTATATAGCAAAATATCTAATTTTATTAATTGAAATGTGTTAACCAAGAAACTCTTCTGTTAGAATTGCCCACTTCAGAAAGTTAATAAAACATTTAACAGTATTTCTTAGCCAAATTTTTACGTTGAAATAAATTAGTAATCCTTCTAAACTAATATCAAATTAAACTGAATATAAACAGTAAATAGTAAATATAGAAATATTGAGAATAAGTACAAAGGACGCTTTATATATATATTACATAGTAATACGCCGACATCTATCGCTGCAAATCAAATTAGTTGAATATGTTAGGGAGAATAGACGAGCTACTTTAGTTGCTTCAAGAAACACAGCAACGCTATGTAGAGGGCGCTCGCTACGCACAGCTCTGTTGACAATTTATTTCTTTTTATCTAAAACAGATATAAGTTTCTATTATTTGTGTGATTTGAGAGTGTTTAGTTTTGTTCGAAAATATAAGTATAGTGTTTGTTTGTCTTTTACGAGAGTTTTAGGCAGAGCATTCGTGTTGAAATAATCACAATACGGATCTTTCAATTTTTTAACATTGTATAAAAATCTTCTCACAAACTACATCAAGTAGTTCAGAAGACGAAAGTCTGAAGATTTTTCGAAATGTCGCCACATTTTCTTGTCGAATTAATTGTTGCACAGTTTACTTTCATGTATTTCAAAAATATAACCCTCGTGTAGCTTTGCGCGAAATTTAAAACAAACAGACATATTTTTCAACGCATGGCCCAGAAAAAAAAAAAACACACACACCAAAAAAAACTTCTATTCGTTAGTAGGATAGATGGTATTTCAAAGTTGTAGCATTCTTTAAGTTGAATGACAACGACCTGTCTGTTTGTTTTGAATTTTGCACAAAGCTACGCGAGGGTTATCTACATTAGTCGTCCATAACCTAGTAGCGTAAGACTAGAGGGAACGCAGTCAGTCATAACTACCAACCGCCAACTCTTAGGCTACTCTTTTACTAATGAATAGTGAAACTCACTGAAACATTATAATGCCCTCACGGCATATTTGATAGAACAGGAATTCGAGCCCGTGACCCCTAGATTGCGAGTCGAGCTCCTTAATCACTTGGCATCTAGAGGGCAAGACTAATCACTGTAGATAAACCTGACGTTAAGTAGCAAAAGTTGAATTAAAAACCCTCTGACGCACCAAACATGCTCGCTCTTTCAGCCGTGGGCGCGTTATAAAGTTACGGTCAATCCCACTATTCGTTGGTAAAAGAATAGCCCAAGAGTTGGCGGTGGGTGGTGATGACTAGCTGCCTTCCCTTTAGTCTTACACTGCTAAATTAGGTACGGCTAGCGCAGATAGCCCTTAAGTTGCTTTGCGCGAAATTCAGAAAAATAAACAAACAAACCCTCTGACACAAGATCACAAGTGAGTTGGCTGACGGGAAGTCGTTTTAAAGGGAAAAACCCAGTTGAACAATTCACGAGTCAGTGAGAGACTATCTTCCGGTTCCAGAAAGCAAGTATCCTTATTATTTTTTGTTTGTGATAAATATTTTTTTCCTGTAGTAGTATATATCGTATCAGTCTCTTTATTTCTATACTTAAACTCAGTCAGTTTAGTTACTATGGACTAACTGTAGGTCTCTGGTACGACTATCGTAACGATCATTCATTTCTCTAGCTGACCTACCTAATACTCTATGTAGGAATCAGTGTAGTTTGTGAATTTCAAACTTAGTTACCATAAGATGTATCTTCAGGTTTCCATTAATCTAATACTTCACCAAATTTGACACAAAAGTAGATATTTTCGTATAAAATCTGAAAGGTTTATTTACTTTTAAGCACAAATCTACACAGGGGGCTATCTGTGCTCTGCCCACAGCGGGTATAGCAACCAGATTTTTAGCATTATATGCCTTCAGACTTACCGTTGAGCCTCCGAAGGATAAGATCTGTGGAATAGAAAACAAGTACAGATACTTCACCCCTACCAACGAGAAGAAAATATTTTATGTATTTTTGTCTAAAATGTAATTTTCTGTTGATAACACAGTAGTTCAACAGTAATTCTAATGATTCTATAATCATACCTTGACTAAAACTAGAGAATTAATAGACTCATGAATTAAAGACATCTAGGACCAACTTTAGCTATCATGCGATGTGTCTTTAGGTTACGCAACATGTTGGTTCAGCATGACCAGGTGGTTAAGGCGCTCGACTTGTAATCCGAAGGTCACGGGTTCGAATCCCCGTCACACCAAACATGCTTGTCCTTTCAGTGGTGAGGGCGTTTTAATGTGATGATCAATCCCATTATTCGTTGATAAAAGAGTAGCCCGAAAGTTGGCAACTGGTGGGTGGTGATGACTAGCTCTCTTCCCTTTAGCCTTACACCGCTAAATTAGGGACAACTAGACCAGATAGCCCTCATGTAGTTTTGCGCGAATTTCAAAAACAATCAAAACATGTTTGAGAAAATGCATTAATTAAATGATGTTTAATTATGTTTCGACTAATTAACACTTTTACATTTAATACTTTACGTACAATACTTTCATGTCATAAGAACTATTTCACTTTCACCTCATTCAAACATGACTCACAGTGGTTACAAATAATTCTATGTGAAAAAGTTTATTTAAACTAAGTTTATTAATCCTTAAATTGTATTAGGAAATTGCTATTAGCAAGGAAACATTTCTATCTAGATAAATTTCTAATTATATTGAAGACAAATAACTGCTGTAAGTAACAGTAGGTTTAACAATGTATGCTGATTGTATAGTGTACATGTTTTAAGAATGACCATGATAATTTATTACAAATATATGTTGACATTTTCTTTGCATGTTGGTACATTAAAACTAAGTTCGTACCCCGAGAAAATGATATAAGAAGTTACAGCTCTACCCCTCGTATCCACAGTATAGTTGGTCGAGCACGAACCAATGGTTAGCGTACGTGATTGTTGGAACCATGTGTGCGTTATAAGAGTAAAGGTTAAAAGCCACTATTTGATTACACTATCCAACAACTTGGCAGAAAGGTAGTGTTAACTAATTGCTTCCCTCTAGTTTATAACTCGACAACTTATTAGTATACATTAGAATGTAAGTGAAATAATAATTTAATAAGGGTTCAAATAGAGTATATACAATCAATGTATATATACACATGTTTGATTTATTTTTAATTTGTTATTAAATTTGAAACCAGTTAAAATTAAATCTGGCTTTCTTATCAAAACTATGGATTTCCGTAGGTTCACGACCTGCATTTGACTGTACTATTAAATGTATGGGTCATTACAGCCATATTTCAACGGTAAAAACGTGCATTGAGGGAAAAGTGATTCTTTTTTTTTTTTTTATCAAATTTACTTCAACAAAAATGCTAATTTATTTATTGAAAATACAACAGAGAGCGCCACTCGTATATCGTTCTGAGAGCTAAGTCAAACACAAAAATATATTTATTACATACACGTTTCTTCAAAGATTTTTTTCTAAAACTATAGCTTTAGCTTATTTTTAAAATTAACTAACTAACGGTTATTACCTTTACTTTTATTGTAAGCTCTTAGACTTAGCACTGAGCCAATAGGGGGAGGGGTTAAAATGATTTTGTAATATTATTTTGAATGTGTTTGTGTTCCTAGAGCAAAGCCACATCAGACTATCTGCTGAGCCCACCGAGGGGAATCGAACCCCTGATTTTAGCGTTGTAAATTTGGAGACACACCGTTGTACTAGCGGGGGGCAATTATTTTGAAATTAAATGATAAAAAAACAAAAAAAACATCTAAGTAGGGTGAAAGAAAGATATCGTTCACGACACAAAAAATGACAGATTTTAATGTTATATTAGGCCTGATATATTAGATCTGAATACTAGAAAATCAATAATATTACCCTTAGATCTAAATTTCTCTTTAATTGTCTGTCTATGCACAGGAAGTTCAATGGAGTAAATGTTTGTTTTGAATTTTGCGCAAAGCTACTCGAGGGCTATCTGCGTTAGCCGTTCCTAATTTAGCAGCGTAAGACTAGAGGGAAGGGAGCTACTCATTACCACCCCCACCGCTCACTGTTGGGTTAATCTTTTACCAATGAATAGTGGGATGGATCGTAACATTATAACGCCCCCACGGCTGAAAGGGCGAGCATGTTTGGTGGGAGCGGGATTCGAACCCATGACCCTCGGATTAAGAATCGAAAGCCTTAACAAGCTTGGCCATGCCGGGCCTCGGAATAAGTACATTCATTTCGAATACTTTAAAATTCAAGAAATTTTGCTAAAAACAGAGTATAAATACACCGATAACAAAATGAGGAAAACCAAGGAACTTCGTGTTAATTGGAGCTTATCTTTATCATGGAAATATTCTGTGGATTGTTTAAAAATAAATAATTTTTATTCGGTGTAGTTTTACTTGTATAGATATAAATCTGGACAATTTCGAGTTTTAAAATCAAATAAATGTGTCTGCATAAAAAAGCTTAATTTTAAGCTAAAGGTTTATGAGCTTTTACCGCAGAAATGTACTTTGATGACTTTGTTTGAAACTACATTTCTTACCTGGTTTTACCATTGGTTTCTGTTGTGATTATTTTGTGAATTAGAATGTTTCATATCACACGGGGCCCAAGTGGGTTAAGGCGTGCGACTCGTAATCTGAGGGTCGCGGATTCGCATCCCCGTCGCGCCAAACATGCTCGCTCTTTTAGCCGTGGGGGCGTTATAATGTGACTGTCAATCCCACTATTCGTTGGTAAAAGAGTAGCCCAAGAGTTCGCGGTTGGTGGTGATGACTAGCTGCCTTCCCTCTAGTCTTACACTGCTAAATTAGGGACGGCTAGTGCAGATAGCCCTCGTGTATCTTTGAGCGAAATTCAAAACAAACAAATCATATCATACGTTTTAACTGTTTCACATGTGGATGAAAAATAAGGTGAGTTAATTTTTAAATAAGGCAATATGAGTGAAGAAAGCGAAGTTTAAAAAATTATTTATTGGCACGTAATTTCAGCATAAAAACAAAAAGCAAAGATAATGTGACTAAAAATGCAAAACACTTTATAAACCAGGGAACTTAATTAAAAACAATCACATCAAATATGTCTTTTTAATATTAAAGGTCACGCGCGAGTATTGAATTAACAACTCGGTAATCTTTGTAACGAAATCGTGAAAGCCAAGAAATGGCTTGAGAAAATTTTGATGACAAATAAGAGGTCGCAAACAATATTTGCATAGCAAGTCTGTTAGGCTTGCATAAAGCTACATAATACGATATATGGCTTGTTTTCGCCACGTGAAATGAATTCCTAATTTTAACTGCAGAAGACTCAAATTTCGTACAATTAATCTACTAAGGAAGCAGCAAAATAGGAAATAATGATTAATATTAATTATTCCAGATTACTTGGTAAACGTAATCTTTATTTTTATTACACTATCAATCCCAGAAATATAAACACAAAGAGAAATGTGGTTAATTTTACTTCTTTAAAGCAACCATCAAAAGAAAGGATGAATTGGTTTTTCCACTTCACTTCAGATCTTTCCTCATATTTTAAGATACTTTTAACCGATGTAATGATCGCACTACTTAAAACTCTCTCAAATTAAGTATAGACAATTTTTTAAGACCCGTGATTTAATAAAGACCACGATATGGATATTATTTGTAGTGTTATGAATCCATTCATTGTTTTTACTGATGTTAACTACCCCCCTAGTGGCACAGCGGCATGTCTGCGGATTACAGCGTTAAAAACTTGGTTTCGATACTTGTGGTGGGCAGAGCACAAATAGTTCATTGTGTAGCGTAGTGCTTGACTTTAAAACAAACAAACACATTTCATGTTAAAAATAACAAGTGTATTTCATTATAGCATCATCTTTTGTATATCATGTAAATTATTTTCTGACTATTTCATCACAAATATCCCTTGTTTATCCATTAATCTAGTTTCTTCATCACAACTGTAGTATATTAATTCGCCTGAAGCCATCCTGCTTTTCTATTGTTTCTTCTTCTTCGATACACTTTTCAATAGACCACCTTTCCTTCATTTCTCGGTGGATTAACTTTAAACTTGATAAAATTACAGCTTGGCCCAACAAGTCCAGACACTTAAGTTTTGTTTTTTTTATTTAGTCCTTTCAAGGTGGGTCCGGCATGGCCAAGCGTGTTAAGGAGTGCAACTCGTAATCTGAGGGTCGCGGGTTCGCATCCCCGTCGCGCCAAACATGCTCGCTCTTTCAGCCGTGGAGGCGTTATAATGTTCGGTCAATCCCACTGTTCGTTGGTAAAAGAGTAGCCCAAGAGTTGGCGGTGGGTGGTGATGACGAGCTGCCTTCCCTCTAGTCTTACACTGCTAAATTAGGGACGGCTAGCACAGATAGCCCTCGAGTAGCTTTGTGCGAAATTCAAAACAAACAAACCTTTCAAGGTTTCCATGGGGTCAAAAGTAAAGAACAAAGAAGGTATATTTTGGGTTCATATGTAGTCACATTTACAGCAATTAAGATGAAAATTTGCACAAATATAATTTTTCATGCATCCAACACACTGACATACAAAGAAACGTAGATTTTCGTATTTTAAGACTTTTTGAAGAGGTTTGGTCAGTTTCTTGGTTGTATTTTAATCAGCTTATATGGAATATGGCGCAAAGATTGACAAACAAAAACGGTGGACTTGCCCATTTTGTAGTCATTATAAGGGGGTCAATATGCTACAAGAAAACATACGTTTTTGCCAACTAATTCGCTGTATTTCGACTAATATACATAAAGTTTTGTACAGAGGTACATTTTTGTAAGTTCCATACATACAAAATTTTGGAATACGCTCACTTTTGGTTATTTTAGAGACGTCAAAAATTTAAAAAACACATAATTTTAAGCATTTTGGTCAATTACTTTGCCATATTTCGAGACATTTATGTGTGATTTAGTAAAGACACTCTTTGCAGCTCCCAAACAATGATGTAGATAGTTTTCATTTTTATGTGTTTTTTACGATTTTTCTGATGTCAAAATTGGTCTCATGACATTCGCCTACGAATATTGGCTTTGTTATTTCAATATAATTTTCTTCACAGCGTTAAAGTACTTAACCTAACTAGTAGTATTAACTCTCCTTAATTGGTAAAGTAGTCACTATTCGAAAATATTATTTCGAATGTATTGTAATTACACTAGATGGCCAAAACTATACGACACTCGACCATATATGCTTGTTGAATATCTCATTCCAAAACCATGGCCATTAATATGGAGTTGGTCCTCCTTTTCTGCTACAACAGCCTCCACTCTTCTAGAAAGGCTTTTCACTAGATTTTGGAACAAGGATGTGGGGATTCGCTCCTATTTAGCCACAAGAACATTAGTGAGGTCGGGTAGTGATGTCGGGCGAGAAGGCTTGGCTCACAGTCGGCGTTCCAATTCATCCCAAAAGTGTTCGATGGGGTTGAAGTCAGGGCTCTGTGCACGCCAGTCAAGTTCTTCAACACCAACCTCGGTAAAACATTTCTTTATGGATCTCGCTTTGTGCTCGAGAGCACAAGCTCTCTGTTCTAGAGAACAGCTGTTTCATGCTGAAACAAAAAAAGACCTTCCCCAAAATGTTGCTACAAAGTTGGAAGCACACAATTCTCTAGAACGTCATTGTATTTTGTAGCATTAAGATTTACCTTCACTAGAACTAAAGATCCTAGTTGAAACCATAAAAAACAGCCCCAGACCATTATTTCTCCTCCATAAAACTTTACAGTTGGCACTATACATTCAAACAGGTAGCGTTGTCCTGGCATCCGCAAGACCCAGATTCGTTCGTCAGACTGCCAGATAGTGAAACGTGATTTATCATTCTAGAGAATGCGTTTCCATTGCTCCAGAGTCAAATGACAGTGTATTTTACACCATTCCAGCCGACGCTTGGCATTGCGCATGGTGATTTTAGGCTTATGTGTGACTACTCGGCCATGGAAACCCATTTCATGAAGCTTTCAACGAAGAGTTCTTGTGCTGATGTTGCTTCCAGAGGCAGCTTGTAACTCGGTAGTGAGTGTTGCAACTGTAGACTGACGATTTTTACGCGCTTCTGCACTCGGCGGTCCCGTTCTGTGAGCTTGTGGGACTTACCGCTTCGTGGCTGAGTTGTTCTAGCTCCTAGACGATTCCACTTTGCACTTACAGTTGACCAGGGCAGCTCTAGCGGGGCAGAAATTTGATGAACTGACTTGTTGGAAAGGTGGCATCCTATGACAGTGCCACGTTCAAAGTCACGGAGCTCTTCAGTATGACCCATTCTCCTGCCAATGTTTGTCTATGAATATTGCATGGTTGTATGCTTGATTTTATGCACCTGTTAGCAATGGGTGTAGCTGGAATAACCGAACGTAATAATTAGAAGGGGTGTCCTCATACTTCTAGCCATGTAGTGTATGTTTATGAGAAAAATTAACAAACATAATATTATTTCAATTAAACTGTTCAGACCATGAAAATATTAAGTTGTCGATAATCTCTTCTTTAAAATTGAAGTTAAAATATTCTTAATGTTTTTATAAAACCAGACATTCTTTTACGGATTTAAAATTTTTGAATAGGCTAGTTCAGATGTTGTATTACTTTCATTAAGAATTTTAAAAGTAAATAACAGTGCGAAAGTTTAGTATACAGATGTAATCGTATACATGTAAACATAAAACTACGTGGCATAATTATAGTAGCAGTAAGACAAAACCCAAGAGTAAAAATCATAAATAAAATGACAAAAGGAACATATCCTTCTCTGGCGGAATGACTACTGATGACGTCATGAGAAAATTCTAGTCAGAAACTCGAGAAAATTTCGCCTCCAAAGTATTGAAGTGAAGAATATCACGTGATAAGTTCGCTTTCAAAGTGCTGTAATGAACAATAAATAACACATGGTACATGTAGGAAGACCTTAAAGGCCCAGCAATTATTGAACAGTTTTTATAATGGTGGTGCAAAATCCATTCACAAAAACTTTAAAGCTTGTACATAGTGAATACTATGTATTCGGTTGATAATGTTGTGCTAAATCATGTTTTAAAAAAACAGCAGGTGTACAACATCTCCATTCTTCAAGTCAGGAGATTTCAGAGACATATATATATATATATGGCTTCACCCTTGTAACTGGCTGACTCTTTATAGGATAACGTTGGCAATTGTTTAAAACGTCTGTCACACGTTTATCCTTCAGCTTGTATCGGGTGAAGACTTTATTTCAACATCTGGGCCCCCCGCTAGGACAGCGGTATGTCTCCGGATTTACAACGCTACAATCAGGGGTTCGATTCCCCTCGGTGGGCTGAGCAGATAGCCTTTGTGGCTTTGCTAAAAGAAAAAACACAAACACATTTCAACATGTGATATGTTCACGTTTTAACACTAATCCACGTAGAATAACTAAACTGTGACTCAAGATACATCAAATAATGACAGAGAATTAATAAAACGTGAAACAATTTAATTGTACACACATTGCGCGAAATTCAAACAAACCAAATCAATACATATAAAATAGATATTTTTCATTCAATAAATTCGGTAGAAGTATAATGTTGAGTTTAAATTAATCAAACGTATTAGGAACACAGTATAGTAATTGTATAGTAGTCAATTAAGTTTGATGAGCATCGTATGAAACAAAACGCAACTATTCACTTGTAGTTCTACTCGAACTCAAGAGCTTACAATCAGCAAAAGCAAATACTACAAGTGTTAGTTACGATTACAAGTTCAATTAGTAGATGTACTGTCACAAAATAAAAACCACACGGTGTATAATTCTGTAACAGGTTATAGTAGGTAGGCAAAATTTAAAGCTATCCAAAATCGTATAAAATAGTTTATTCATCACATACACAGTGCAGTTTTACTTTAAATAAAAGAAGTTGACGGCAAGTAAAGAAAAATTAAACTAAAAATAAATCACAAGAAATGAAATAAAATTACAACTTTATACGTTAAAGAGATAAAAATAATATTGTCTATAACACAGTGAGGAGGACCTTTCATCCTTGTGAGCTCACTACAGTTCCTATCTTGTCTACGTTTGTACGTTTTTATGTGTTATAACAAATATATTTTGAATAATCTTGAAAGAACCTCAAAGTTGTTTTGTTTCTAGAAAGTTCGGGCTTCCCTGATTGGTATCCGGGCCGGCATGGTCAGGTGGTTAAGGCACTCCACTCTTAATTCGAGTATCGCGGGTTCGAATCCCAGTCACACCAAACGTGCTCGCATTTTAAGCCGTGGAGGCGTTATAATGTTACGGTCAATGCCATTATTCGTTGGTAAAAGAGTAGCCCAAGAGTTGGCGGTGGGTGGTGATGACTAGCTGCCTTCCCTCTAGTCTTAAACTCCTAAATTAGGGACGGCTAGCGCAGATAGCTCTCGAGTAGCTTTGCCCGAAATTCAAAACAAACCAAACTCTTCTCTCCCGCAACATAGCCCATATTTCTGTTCTTGCAACTGACCTGGCCTTGCATTGGTTGCGCCATCTACTGAAAGTTTGTGGAGCTAGCTAAATTGAATTCATTTTGCTGTTAGTCTGGAAGTTTTAGATAGAGATTAAATGTTTTCGAGTGAAAGACATCAAAACTTCAGCAGCAAAGTTCTGATGATGAACCATGTTATAAAATCTACGTCCAAAGTGATGCTGTTTGCTTGATATCGACCTAGTAAGTTTAAGGAAGTATTGTTTGTTTATTTTCATGGTCTTGTGGTCCACTTTCAAGTAACTCTACATATTCTTCCATGAATATGTTCTCTTTGTAACATTCCGTCACTCACCTCTGCTGCTTTGATTTAGGTGCTTCTTTTGAAGGCAGTACCACTACTTTCTTCTTGGTCGTGTTGTAGTGCTAGAGGGTGGTGAACTTAGCTGTCCTCCTTATCTCTTGGACCAGAATATACAATGCGCAACTTTTAATTACTTTAAGAAAACCCTTTTGGGATATTTTCGATAATCCTGTAAAAATACTTATGCAAGTAGATCTCTCGCTTGTCTTCTTGTCATTACTTTTGTCATAGTACAGCAATTTTTGAACCTGAACTAGATGTTCACACAGAACTCATTAAGCCTCATGAATACTGTCGCAGTTTTTATTTTTAATTTTGCGCAAAGCTACACGAGGGCTATCTGCTCTAGTCGCCCCTAACTTAGCATTGTAAGGCTAGAGAAAATGCAGCTAGTCATCACCACCACCATCAACTCTTGGGATACTATTTTACCAACTAATAGTGAAATTGACTGTCACATTATAACGCCTCGCGGCTGAAAGGGCGAGCATGTTTGTTGTGACGGGGCATTCAAACGAGTCAAGCGCCCTAACTACCTGACCGTGCCAGTAGCTATAACTGCTACGTTATATTAAGTTTCTATTAACATTAGAACAAAAAGTAACTAATCACAGGAAGCCATACTTTTCAAACCTTTGAATATACTTTTCACATAACCCTTTATCTAGATTTACATGATTTGTAGGAACCATAAATTAAAATGTTTTTTTAATATGTGTATACAGGAATATATGAGAACAGAACAAGATTATGATAAAGGAATGTTGAAGTTTTATTCAGAACGAAGAAGACGAAATAAATTTACATTAAGTACGTAGATGAATTCGATAACAGCTTTCTTAGCAGTAGAAATCTACAGTGAAAAACTAGTCGTAAAACAACCCAACCTTACTGATCATTTTCAGTCTTGAAATGTAAGCTTCATATTTTAAAAATTCATTGCAAAAAAAAGCTAATATCAAAATAACTTGTGGATGTTGTATGTTTACCATGTCATAGCAATTGCATTATATTTTTATTGTGATCCAAAGAAAACAAGATTAAAATGTAGCATTTATATTTCTTAAAATAAACTGGTTACATACTCTCACTACATGTAGTGTTTTCTAACATCTTGCGACTATCCCTACAAACTTAGTTAAGGCTAATGTTATCAAACTAAAGTAGAACTTAACGTTTGCAAAGAAACTATCTTTCCAGAAGGGAAACGTTTTTATACCTGATGTTTCAACTCCTGAGAAGTGTTTTTTGTTAAGAATGGTATCATATCCCCAACTGTACAATACAAACACGAATAATATAACAACGTGCAGGCCCGGCATGGCCAAGTGTGTTAAGGCGTTCGACTCGTGATCCGAGGGTCGCGGGTTCGAATCCCGGTCGCACGAAATATGCTCGCCCTCCCAACCGTGGGGGTGTTATAATGTGACGGTCAACCACACTATTCGGTGGTAAAAGAGTAGCCCAAGAGTTGGCGGTGGGTGGTGATGACTAGCTGCCTTCCCTCTAGTCTTACACTGTTAAATTAGGAACGGCTAATGCAGATAGCGCTCGAATAGCTTTGCGCGAATTTCAAACAACAACTTGTATTTCTTAAATTACATAATTCTACCTTACCTTTAATATCAGTGAAGCATGTTGTTGAACAATCTATGAGAATATATATTTTAGTTCTCAATACAGTAAAGTTTTACATAGAAATAGCTAAATTAAACGTCACAACTGTTCCTTCATTAACAAACAAAAGCAAACAGTGTATTATCATCCCACAACCACATGGTTCCCCACTAGTACAGCGGTATGTCTACGGATTTACCACGCTAAAATCAGGGGTTCGATTCCCCTCTGTGGGCTCAGTAGATAGCCCGATGTGGCTTTGCAATAAGAAAACACACACACACAACCACATGTCATCATCTGACAAGTTACCTTAAAGGTTTAAGATTAGTCGTTGAGCCGCGTAAATATCTAATACTCTGAATAAATCGTTTCTAACTTCTCCTTCAATAAAATGACCAAATAACGATAACTGGTGATAGAAGAAGAGGGCAGCTTTTTTCTCTATCTAACGCAGAAATATTCTTTACATTATTTTATAGTACCAAACGATCAAACCCTTATTTCTGAACAATGATTCTACAGCAGATTTGTATGAGACTTTTTACCCCTACCCTCGACCCCCGCTAGTACAGCGGTCTGTCTACGGATTTACAACGTTAAAATCAGGGTTTCGGTGGGCTCAGCAGATAGCCAGGTTGTGGCCTTTCTATGAGAAAACACACACACCCTCTTTTTGTAACAACTTTCTATCAGCTTACTGATACCTTAACTACAGGAATTACACTCTGATACACAAGTAGACCAAAGGCACAAAAGTTCATTTGCATGTCAAAACCGCGTTGTCGAATCTTTCACCTTTTAGCTTGTAAGTCTTCGCCAACTTCAGATTCTTGTTTAATACGTTACTAAGATACCAAGAAGGGTGACATTCGCATAGTCGAGCCAGTGACCTTTTTCTTTGTGAAAAGGTTTTTGTTTCTAATTATAGTCATCACTTTACGGATGATGGTTTTTGTTGTTATTGGTTTGAAATATGGTTTTGGAGTTGGTTGCTTTCCTACGAATACTGACGTAGGAATTTAAACTTCCAATAATTAAACTGTTTCGTCAGTTTAATTTTGTTTTGTTTAATTGTTTGTGTGTTTGTTTGTAGTTAAGCGCAAAGCTACACAACGGGTTCTTTGCACTCTGCTCACCAGGGATATCGAAACCCGGTTTCTAGCGTTGTAAGTCCACGGACATACCGCTATGTCGCTAGGAGCATAACGTATAATAATCCATTTGTATGAACACCTTTCAACAATCAACTAAGTTTTATAGTTGTTTTATAAAAGCAGTCACTGTGGTTTCATTTTGTATAAGGGGCAGATGGTTGTCTGTCACTTTACCGTAATATTAGAAGTGTTAACACGGCAGTTGTAAAGTGTAAACAAACTAGCATCATGTAAACCTCTGTAGAAGTAAGCAACAGATGAAATAAATGACTTGTTAACATTTCTGGTAGCTTCAGATAGCAAAGAACATCTTTAAAATGTACAAAAATTCGTGCCTTAGGCTTTAATCAGAAACATCAGGCATCGTTAATGACTTCTTCTGCATCTTTTGTTTTAACTTGATATCTGTATTATAGAATGGATAACATTAGTTCTTTAGAGCCACCGTTACAAAAAATAAAAAGAGAGAGAAAATAGCACACAGGAAAAATGAAACATTAATGACAAAAGAGACACCTACCGCAAGAAGATCACATTTAGTGCCATTACATCAAGATATAGACTTTTATTAGTAAAAGGAATAACTCCTTTGTGTTCTCTGTGAATTTTGTTATCAAATACTTTCAGAAAAGTGCATTTGTTTGTTTTTGAATTTCGCGCAAAGATATACGAGGGCTATTTGTGCTAGCAGTCCCAAATTTGGCAGTGTAAGAATAGAAGGACGGCAGCTAATCATTATCACCCACCGCCAACTCTTGGGCCAGATAAGCTCGAATGGCCAAGCGTGTTAAGGCGTGCGACTCGTAATCTGAGGGTCGCGGCTTCGCATCCCCGTCGCGCCAAACATGCTCGCCCTTTCAGCCGTGGGGGCGTTATAATATTACGGTCAATCCCACTATTCGTTGGTAAAAGAGTAGCCCAAGAGTTGGCGGTGGGTGGTGATGACTAGCTGCCTTCCCTCTAGTCTTACACTGCTAAATTAGGGACGGCTAGCATAGATAGCCCTCGAGTCGCTTTGTGTGAAATTCCAAAAACAAACAAACAAACATAAGCTCGAAAACACAATTATTAGTAGTTGAGCTCCCATTGAGAGATGAAGTGAATAAAAATGTGTGAACACTGGTCCTTTGGGAGTTAAGCCCAAAGAAAATTATAAATATCATTCACTTCGAGTTAAGACTAATGAGCTCTTTTAAATTATTGATATTAAGTATTTTAGCTTCTTCATGGATGATACCATTTTTATTGTTGGTTTATAACTAATACGACAACATGTTAAACAGTAGTTGCTATTACCTGTTAAAATATAGGATAAAAATTAGTTATTAAAATTAACTATACATTTTTAACGTTCTTGTTTATAAAGATTAAAATACATTGTTTCATTGGATAGGTACCTCGCTGTTAACAACATATTTGACAGTAACGATGAAGTATGTACAAATTTCTATTATAGGAAAAGAAAGATCTTTTATATTCGGTAATCGAATAAACCAACTCTTCTATATAATAATAAATTATTTATTACTTGGAATATTGTTTTGACTGTTAACTCAATTTCAGGCTGCGTTCAGAAATTTGTTCAAACGGTATCTTGTTCTAAAGAGACATAACTTTATCTTAAAGTCACTTTTGCTAAGAACGCTACAAGTGACAAAGCTATCGTTGTTCCTAATCCTATAAAAATATTCTTGGGACCTAAAAATCAGTCTTTTACTTTTGTCACTTCTAAACTGCTCATGAAGTGTCCGTCTTTGAAGCTACAAAAATGATACTAATCTCTGCTTCTATATGTCACCTATAAAGTATAATTAATTTTTATAGACTAGATAATCAATTTATAAGACGAATTACGTCCCTAAAATTAAACGTTTTTGAATTACTACGCTCATACAAATCCACTGCTCTATCGATGCTCCTACACTTACAGATAATGTTAGATATAAAAACCTCTTCTACATTATTTATTGCTCATCACTTTACACATAATATAGTTGTAAAATGTAGAACGTTTCTGAAAGAAACAAACGAAACGAAAATGTTAAACATAAAAGGACACTCAAAAGTAAAAGTACAAAACTTATCTTAAATAATCATAATTGAGAAAACAAACTTTTTTTTATATTTAGATGCAAAAACGGCTCAGTTGGGTTGAGAAAATATTTTACATAGAAGAGCGAACAACGTTTCGACCTTCTTCGGTCATCGTCAGGTTCACAAAGAAAGAGGTAACTGACCGGAAGCTGACCACATGTTTGAAAGGGGTTGTGTAACTGTGTGTCGAAATGTAGAGGGCGGTATTAGATGTTTGAATATATAATTTTATTTATTTTATTATATTAATATAGGTATAAAGGTATTAGATGTTTGAATATATAATTTTATTTATTTTATTATATTAATATAGGTATAAAGGTATTAGATGTTTGAATATATAATTTTATTTACTTTATATTAATATAGGTATAAAGGCGTTCCTTTATAGAAATTGATAGAAGCCTTGATAGAAATAGATGACAACTACGAGCGCTATGTACACGAAAAAAATCAAAAATTGGAAAGCTTTATTTCCTTAGCTACAAATGCATAATCACTATCATTATTAACATAAAAATACGAACATGATAACGTGATATTGAAGCCTTCTGTAATATGAATTACATTAATTTTCCACTTTTCAACTTTACCAAGAAAAAACTTACAGGATTAGCTACAGTGTTTGTTAGAACAAACAAAGTGGTAAATTTCATTTTAATGAAAACGATTTTCAGAGAAATAAGGCTACAGCATTGGTGCAAAATCAAACGAAAGTTCGAGACCTAAGTTATATAGATAAGACGCTTACTTCCTTATAATGTCCAAAACGCTAAATTAAGTTTAGCTGGAACACATAATAGCTTCGTCTTCCTCTTCAAAATATAAAGGTGTGCATACGCCATCAAACTACGTCAGATTAATTTCATCCAGTATAAAGTTCAAGTAAGTAGCAGCTTGTATAAATGACCTAGAACAACTGATGAGAATTGACATTATATAAATCTGCAGTGCTCCCCTGGTCATGCTATGGATGCTCGAAATTATTTGATACTAAAGTCAAATAATTAGGTAACTTATAGTAACTTAGATAATCAAGACAGTCTGTTTATTACAATTCATTTAATATACTTCATCAAGTGTGCTTCAATACAACAAACTTCCTATTATAGGGCAGCTAGGTAAATTCAGCTTTTCTAAATTAGGCCTGTGTAAGTTCTACAAAGTATCATATTATTGTCACAAAGAACGTTTACTAAGTGCAACTGATGTATATTTTTGTTAGGCCTATGTCAATCTTTTCATAATACAAAGAATAACGCCTTTGTCTTCTATGTGAGATCTATAATAAAATATTTTCAGTTAAGTGCATGTATCATGTGGCTTTGCTAAGTCGATATGCCGTGTGACATAGTGCAACATATCAAAAACATGCTGTAATCTTTAACAATATATTTTACACATGGCAGATGCCATATTTCTATATGGGTTTTGTATTCGTAATTAAATTTTATAACAATCTATATCATTGATTATAGTGAGATGAGACATAGTAGATTGATAGATATGTAGATAAATGGATACATAGATCGGAAGATAGATGGATATTTAGATATCTCTTACCATCAAGGTAATACGTTCAGAAGATAAACAGATTAAAATAAACTCTAAAAAAGGATACAAGAGAACGAGTTTAATGACAGTGTGTGTGTGTGTTTGTTAAAGAGGCAATATTAGAACAGATAGTAAATTTTAGTAAAGGTGAGCTATATGAATGAACATGACAGAAGATACTTGTTTTTCCACACACTTGTAGAGTCTACAAGAACAAACTGTAACTCTCCATATAATTTGTTTTGTTGACGCAATCTTTACAGAACAGAAACTTTCCTAAATTGAGGTTAAACGGTTTAAAGTCTTTAGTTGGTGACACGCTTAAAAAACAACAGAAAAAAAACAGACGATTCGAAACAGGTTAATGAAACATAAAACGAGTCAGTTGTTAAATGAAAGCTCACTGTTGAAACTAAAGAATTGTTCCATTCGTGAAAAAGCGCAATTTTAATATACTCTACTATTACGGCTCGTAGAAAGATCCAAGACATACGTTGCAACCGTTTTCTCCGTATTACTATGTTTTAAAATGCAAACTACTCGTAAAATTTGCACAACGTTGTAAGGATGACTCTAAGATATGTGGCTGTTACAAAGAAACTGATGGCCTATTTTTTGGGGTTGTATAAAAGACCAGCAATGGGAAAAGGTAAAGAAGGAAGAAGACATGTTAGTACCATCATAGTGTATAAAATAGTTAGATAAATTCGTTTGAAACCGCTTTTTCCACGTGCTATTTCAAGATGAATTTTTCTAAAATTCGAATTAGCTTGGGCAGTATATAAAACACATTAATCCATTAGCACTATATCATATCTCTAGGTTACGTACACAAAATTTAACAGAAATACTATTGTAAAACCAAATCGGATTTCTTTTTGCCTCATCGCTTGTCCTATAGACAAATTTGCTGCACTGTTTGAACATCTTATTTGCAGACACGATTCGATAATATATAAGCTTTTCAGTATTTTTAATTAAGTGTGCGGTAATTATATAACAACATAAAAAGTGAAATGCCATTTTATTTACTTTGGGTGCATTCCTCCAATTCCAGTTAAAAGCTATTATTTATGGAACTTTTTATATTTAGTGCTAATTACCTTGATTATAAGAATTACCTAATGACCTTAGTTGCATATTATAAATACTCACAAGTAACGGAGTTTCAAATAACAGGAGAAACGATAGTTTTAAATATCTACGTATACTCGTGTTAAGAGAAATTATCAAAACAATATTAAAATATCAGTATATGCATAAGTTTGTTTGTTTTGAATTTCACGCAAAGCCACACGAGGGCTATGTGCGCTAGCCGTCCCTAATTTTGTAGTGTAAGACTAAAGGGAAGACAGCTAGTCATCACCACCCACCGCCATCTCTTGGACTACTCTTTTACCAACGAATAGTGGAATTTGCCGTCACATTATAACGCACCCGCGTGTGAAATGGCGAGCATGTTTGGTGCGACAGAGATTCGAATCTTCATGTATAACAAATGTCAAGCTAATAGTATTTTCTAGTTCAAATTAGTATCTAACAAGATAATTCTGTTTCATTCTATTCTGTATTAAAACATTTTCACTCTTGAACAATGAAGAACAATAAATTTGCCACTCTTTCACTGCTTATTTCTCTTCATCTAAAACATATATGAAATTCTGATTTTAAGATTATTTAATAATGTTTATATCGGTTCAGAACAATAAGAACAGTAAAATATTAGTAAAGAGAAGTATATGTGGGTGTGTTTCGATAAAGGTTAAAGTTTTGTAGTGGGTTTTAGAAATTTGCCAAAAAACGTTTTCTTATGAGTCCGCTTTTTTCACAAGGGAGAGATGGTTTGGTGTTGCAATTCGTCCCTCCTTCTGCTTTTCCGGGACGTAAGGTTATGATTGTATTGCATCAAGTTAGGTCGTGACTTGAATCTGTTATTGGTGTATAAGGTTAAAAAGGGAGGATAGATGTGATTGTGACTTAGTGGTAAAGTTAAGATACCTAGATATATTAATCTAATTCTTTACTAACTTAGAATATGAATAAGTCTCTACTGATATAGTATTTCAAAATGTTGGATTATGTTCAGGTAGAAAAATAGTACGTGCTTAGTCTATATTCTGCCTTTAGGACTTCTCTTCCACATT
Source organism: Tachypleus tridentatus (assembly GCF_004210375.1). Classification (NCBI taxonomy): domain Eukaryota; kingdom Metazoa; phylum Arthropoda; class Merostomata; order Xiphosura; family Limulidae; genus Tachypleus; species Tachypleus tridentatus. Next base: position 71,658,897 of record NC_134834.1, on the reverse strand, counting down.
TGTAAGTATAATCACACGGCTTGTCTATCATCATGTTTAATATTTTGAGTGAATCTCAGCGAAATGTCAGAAAACTGGCCAACCAGGTGTGAAGATGGTCAAATTCAAATACTTTCGAACTGTGTTCAGTCCTAGAATAGCACGTCATCAGGGAAGTCCCATTCAAAGACTGAACACAGTTCTAAGCAAAGTTAACTCTAGCTCAGATTTTTTCTAGAGTTCTTTGAGATATTTGGCTTAGTGTTTGTCCTCTGGACTTGTTTTATCTTGAGTATTTCCCAGTTGCTAACTTACTGTCAGAAAGAAACAGAAAAATCAATAAAAAACATTAGTCTGAAACATTGATATCTTATATGTTTTTTTCTATTTGACATTAGCATGTTTTATTGTCTTGAAAAAAGGTTGTTTTTGCTTCTAATGAAGTATTTTGTGTCCGCTCTATTTCTTATTTTTGGTCGAATCCCATTAGCGGATTTTAGGCTATGTAAGCCCACGTACTAATAACGTTTGTGGACCCTACATTCAATGTAATTTTAAATAGAATAAAATTATCAATGGGTCCTGGTGTTGAGCCCCCTGTAGTCCTTACCTAAATGCGCCATTGCTGAATCCGACCGGTTTACATTTTTTAATGAACCTGTTATTTTACTGGATTGATAGCTTATTTGTTAGATTAGTGTTTACCTGTGAAGGTCGTACCAGGACCCTCATTAGTACAGTGGTACGTCTTCGGATTTATAACGTTGAAATCAGGGGTTCGGTTCCCCGCGATGTGCTCAGCAGGTAGTCCGATGTGCCTTTACTATAAGAAAACACACACATGCCGTACCAGGAAAATCGAATTACCAACATACTATGTATTCATACCCCACCTTTTCAGTTTGCTTGGAAACAAAGAAAAAAAATGACTTCTCATTACACAATTCGTGTACAATAATGTACAAATGTTTGTTCTTCTAAGAATTTATTAACTTTACAGGATTCTCTACCATTGTGTTAGCGTGCTGTCACGAAAAATGAACTTAACAAATTCTTATTATAATATACAGCTTATACAGTAAGTAAGATTACTTTTTGAAGCCGATCAACGTTTCTATCACTGGTACGATCATTATCAAGTACACAAATGTTTTACAGAATAAACTTGGGTTCTTGATAAAGATCGCACCAATGATAGAAACGTTGTATCTATCCTAAAATTGATCTCACTTTACTGTAAAAGCAGTCAATTGCAATAAAATATACTTAATCAACAAACAAACACAAAACGAAACTTAACAGATATTATTGATTATAAAGCTGATTAACCTTTCACCTGTAAGTTAACCCTGCACACCTTTCAACTTTATAATATTTTTAAATTTCACTAGAGAATTGTTCCAGTGTGTGTCAAATTACCCTTTTGTACAACGCACAAACAACAGCAACCTAGCTTTCTGACAATGATAATACATAAAACTTCAGTTATGGAATCTAATGCAACTAATTATTTATATTAATAAATATAAAAATGAAAAATTCGCATTTAAACGATGCACTAAAAGGTACATTTTGAAATGTGTGTCAAAGTCCTGGTGGTTAAAAGTTAAACGTATAGCAAATTTCTTAGTATAAATACTTTTTATAAATCATAAGGTTTCAAATTAAACTAAATTTTATCAAAATCATACCCACCCCTTGTAATTACATTTTACGTAGCTTCATAAGTATGGAGAATTTACGTTCTTAGCAAAGAAACAGAGACTGAAACTAATTCTTGTTGGTTTCTTTGGTCAATAGTTGTAATGTGAAATTGTTTTTACAATTCGCTTTAGATTAACACTTCTGCGTAGACTACGTCATTTAAAGTAAATAAATGAATCATAAAAACACTGAAACCCCAAGTAAATGAGTGCTCAATACTCAAGAATACCACGCTTATTTTTATAGTGGAATGACATGCATATAATAAAGGCATCTTGTAGAAGTCCCACGTAAACAAATTGTGCAAAACTACACAATCTGTGCTGTGCCCAACATAAGTATACAAATCCAATTTTTAGCGTCGTAAACCTGCAAATTTACCAATCAACCATAGTATGTGTGTGTGTGTATATAGGAAAGTGGACAACATTAAGATAGGTTTTATTGCCCAAACACTAATCACTTTCTATTTTTAGCTGCTTTCAGCATTCCTTAACACTCCCAAACCTGCTGAAAGCACATTATTCCTAAGCGATCTTTACTGCCATGATTTTTAGGTACCTTTTCCAACTCGAAAACTGTAACATACATTTCAAAGTATGCTTTCCGAAAATATAAGTACAGCCAATTATGACACTCCAGGGGAAGGGAAATCTATACTTTACAATCAACGCATCATCAAATAATTTTCAAATTACAATAGCTCAGCGATAATTGTTGTTTGTTTTGTTTTTTGAATTTCGCGCAAAGCTACACGAGGGCTCTCTGCGCTGACCGTCCCTAATTTAGTAGTGTAAGACTAGAGAGAAGGCAGCTAGTCATCACCACCCACCGCCAACTCTTGGGCTACTCTTTTACCAACGAATTGTGGGATTGACCACACAATTATAACGCCTCCACGGCTGAAAGGGCGAGCATGTTTGGTGTGACGGGGATTCAAACCCGCGATCATCGGATTACGAGTCGAACGCCTTAACACACTTGGCCATGCCAAGCCTCTCAGCGATAAGCCTGATGGCTTATAACACTAAAAATCAGGTATTGATAGCCATGTAGTCATGCCACAATTGTGTAGCTTTGCGCTTGAGAAATAAACAATCGTAACGAATTAGTATATAAGGGCAAAATATTTAAATTGTCTTTATTACTGGTACAGTCAAACATTTTCAATACCTTCGTGTCACGTCAATAACATATTTTTTAACGCTACTGTCCATCTTTAATAAAAAGCATCATTATATTTCTAAGCTATTATTTTATATTGTTTTGTTTTACTTCAATCGTAATATCATAAAAGCACTAGTTATGTCCCCACAGGTAATGAAAGTTACAGAAACAATTTGTTTAGTTTCGTCCATTTTTGTTTTTGTTTTTACCTTGTATCGCCAATATAGAACATATATTATTATCAATTTGAAATAAACATGACAAATATCTTTTTAAATATCTAAAGAGGAGAAACTTTAACTTTTAAACTATTCGTCTTTTTGGTCAGTTATAATTCATTCTCACGTTTTACGGTCATATTCGAAAAGTGTATATTTATTCACTTTTATTTTTCATAAAACTCGATCACTTCATTAAATTATCACAAAATTAAACTTAGAGGATGAAAAGAAAATCTTTCACATAATAAACAACAAAATTACTAAAGGAAGATTACGAAAATTACGCTAGAAAAATGGTTTTTCGTGCTACTGCTAAACCTATCGATAGTCAAATATGAGTCTTTCTGTTATTAGAGCTATGTGTAATGTGGGTAAAATAGTTGCTGTTAGATATCATCTTATAATTTTGGCATTTCCAAGGTTGTTATTAGGCTTGACAATGCTTATCCTTCGTAATTCTAACTTCGTTTTGCTATATTTCGACTGATAACTTTTTGTTCATAAGAGTAATATTTCGATATTAGTTTAACAGTAGTACTTTAGTAATTTTATGTTGTTAGTGCTAATATTGAGCCTAACATATTGTTTTGCACCATTAGCTGTTGTAATAACACAGCTAGATAGATATCTAACTGCAAGAGACCTACACATTAACGTAAATTGTTTAGCAACATCTACAAAAAGTTGTAGAGTTTCATGGCCTTTGAAAATATTATAATATTTATTATTTTTGTAATTTACTGGCACACATATGAGATTTTGACTTAAAAAGCGGAGAAAACAAACACAAATTTTTTAGGCATAAACGTTGTGTCTGGAAAATGTTATTTACCCGTAAGTTTTTTGTCTCAAAAATAAACAAGAAGTGTTAAATCAAAAATATAAATAACATATTAATAAATAAAATTTAACGTTAATATACATATTTTAGTATGTCAGAAGGTGTGAGTGTTTATTTTGTTTAAATACATATCATGTGAAGTTCGAATACCGAACAAACTCTTCATTAATTCGATTTCTCTACTCGAGTAACACGACACGCACAGCCCGCTGGGAATTTAAACAGCGCCACCACTGGACTTCGGTTGGGCTCCCAGGGTCTCACAGCTATCAGACGGTGTAAGCTGAACCGTTGTTGACATGTTGACTCATAAAACGGAGAAATATAGGAGCAAGCGTGGTTAGGTTTCCTTAAAAAAAAACACCCAAAAAACAGATAAACATGGAACTCTGTCTTCAAAAACATTAAATGCCACGTTTATCAAAAAGTATTTTAAAAAATAAATATAGAGCCCGATCTATTATTTGAGTCTTAAATATAACTCAATGACGAAAAAAAAACCAAAACGAATGATAGATTGAGTACCATATTGAATTTTTATTTTATTTTAAACAACCTGTGGACTGAATAATTCACCAGAATAAATTAACAACCTAATTGCTGCACATTCTTGAAATTCCTCTATAAATATGGGATCTCTACGACAGTAAAAGATATTAAGGACTTATTTTTGTTGTCAGCTTGGTAGTACATTTTCGATTGTATAAATTTGTTTAAAATTAACTGGTGTTAACAAATTAATAACTAACAATAGATACAAAGATATATCAAAAATCTATAGTCTAAAATTTTCAAAATATATTTATACGTGCAAAATCCATCTTTTTATTCATTTTTCTGTTTCATCTCTTGTTTGATTGATTTAACATGTCTTTGTCATTATAAAAAATGATAAAAAAAGATAACGTGAAACAGAAGCAACAAGCTCCAAGTAACGTAACATAATAAGTACATGTGTGTATTAATATTCATTGGCAAACATACAAAAATATACTTTTTATTTGCTGACACAACTGTTATTATTCAACAGTAGAAGCTGGGTATACATTTTTGTTTTATATTTTAATTTATATTTCTTTATTTCTTTGTTGTCATTGCTAAGTTCAAACATATGTGTGTTGTACTCACCATAAGTATCGAGCCCCGAATTTTCGGGTTATAAACTCGTAAGCCGAAAATGCTTAACTTTTTTTATTGAATGTTTTCATGATTGTGTGATTTCCATAACTCAGGCACTCAAAATAAATACATCTAGTTACTCAAAATAATAACTTTATCGATGAATCTCAATCATTGAAAATTATCATAATGAACATTTTAACGAAGCACTACAACCAATCAAAATGATTAAAATACATAACTCTACTCACAGAAGTCAGAGTTCCGACCTACGTCAAAAGGAGCCGCCTCAGTAGGGAACATAATGAGTGGAAAGAAACCGGTGCCAACCCAGAAGGAAGTTATTCTTCGACCGAGGGAGTTCATGTGACATCACAGTTCTGCATAGTGGCATAAGACAGGTTTGGTATGGTTTGTTTTGAATTTCACGTAAGACAGAGGGTACTTCCGTCAAGTGTCAATAGGGGTGTATAACTCCAAAAAGTGTTGTTAAGGTATGGATAGTTCCAAATTAGGGGTCGATAATTCTAAAATGCGTATCATTAGTACTCTAGTTTAACTTAAAATTTACACTGATAAATATTTTTCATATTAACATGAGACGTCCAAACCCTAGATATGCATCACATCACAAATTAAGAGATTAATTACATCATGTAACAAAATTTTTACTTTTTCATGTTCCTGGGTAGAAAGTGTTATTTCCCAATTGCTTATGCCTAAAGTAAATAGAAAAGACCTATTTTTCTCTTCAAACTTTGCTTTTGTGACCTGGGTAATGAAATTTTCAAATTACCCATTTTCCAGAACATTCCAGGTAGATTCAGTAGCATCGTAGCTGATGCTGAGCTATTGACATCTAGGATCAAGGAATGGGATTTGTTAGATGAAAGTCTGCAAGTCGCAAGTCAGAGGAAGCGTCACCGACATTTATCAAGCTTCTTCACTCGTCAAGATGGGTTCTGCTTCTGCCTCTTCATTGATAACTCATCCACAAGCCTCAAGGCTGTGCTGCTCCATAACGGGAATAAGTATCCGTTTCTTCCCCTGGCTCATTCGGTGCACCTCAAAGAGGAATACAAGAGCGTCAAGACCTTGCTAGAAGCCTTGAAGTATGATAAGTATGGCTGGGAGGTTATTGGATACTTCAAAATGGTGGCATTCCTGATGAGTCTCCAAGAAGGCCTTACCAAGTTTCTCTGTTACCTTTGCCTTTGGACAGCAGGAACACCACAGCGCATTACAACAGGAAGCAGTGGCCACAATGGATCGAGATTTTTGTAGGGAGGCACAATGTTAAGTGTGAGCCACTAATGTACCTGAAGAAGGTATTGTTTCCACCATTGCACATAAAATTGGGTCTTATGAAACAATTTGTCACAGCTCTTGATGAATAGTCTGCAGTCTTCACGAACCTTCGAGACTTCATTCCTAAGCTGTCTGAGGCAAAGGTCAAAGCTGGTGTTTTCGTTGGACCATAAATAAAGAAGATCCTGGAGTGCACCGAATTCCCCAAGAAGCTCAGTAGGAAGGAAGAAAAAGCTCGGGAAAGCTTTGTCGAAGTGGTTCAGGTTTCTTGGGCCGAAATTTACGTGGAACTGGTTGAGGCTCTAGTGAAGAACTACGGCAAAATGGGCTGCAGGTTGTCCCTGAAAGTCCATATCCTTGACGCTCATCTTGATAAATTCAAGGAGAACATGTAAGCATTCTCAGCGGAGCAAGGCGAGCGCTTCCACCAAGATATACTGGACTTTGAATGCCGCTACTAAGGAGCGTATAACAAAAACATGATGGGAGACTACACCCTTGTGCAAATTAATTGAAACAAGACGGAAAATTACGACTTTTTCAATTTTTTGCGTTTTATTTCTGAGAATCCAAAAACTACTCGCAAATTAATACATGATATGACTGCCTTTATTTTTCAGAAGATCGTTAATCCGCTTTGGCATCGAGTCCACGAGTTGACTGTAATCTTTACTAACTTTTGGATCGCGGCACCACACCACAGTTATGGCCTCAATTAGCTTATCTTTCGTAGTACAGTCTTTTTTCCAAAGTCTTTCTTTACAAATCGTCCAAAGATTTTCAATAGGATTTAAGTTCGGAGAGTTTCCAGGCCAGTCCAGCACCTTTATTCGCATTGTAGTCATAAAATTCTTCACAAGTTTCGATGTGTGGCACGGAGCCAGATCTTGCTGAAAAATGCCAGATCCATCTGGAAATCTCTTTTTCAATTCTGGAACGACTCTTCTTTGCAAAACTTTGATGTACTGTGGTCCTCGCATCATACCTTCTACGATATGTAAGCCTCCGACGCCAGAGTAGCTGAAAAAGCCCCAAAACATTTTCTTCAAGGGATGTTTTACGAACTGATTGGTGTGAGATTCTCGAAGTTTCTTACCTGGAAATCTGCGAACATGCAGACTTCTTTGACCCTGTACGAAGGAATGAGTCTCGTCACTGAATAACACCTTCCTCCATCGTTCTTGCGTCTCCATTGATACCGTTTTCTCTTTATTGAGTTGGTAAGAAGTTGTTTTTTGACTGATCTCCTTGCCCTTCTAACGCAATTTTGGATGACGTAAAATTCCTCAAAATTCGTCATATATCCCAAAAATAGATCGACCGTACTGCAAAACACAGCTAATGACGCTGTCTGTGTGAAAAAATGACTATTAAAGGAAATCAGCGGGTCCAGCGAGCCTACAACGGCTGCCATGATGAAAATATTGTAAAATGACCATTTGTTTCAATTAATTTGCACAAGGGTGTATATTTGGGGGCTGATACGTGAAAGTGCTTTACATTACAGCCGCAAATCTCGAAAAACTACTTCTAAACATTTTTGTTCATTTTTATATAACTTGAGCATAAATACATGTAAATCTTGATTCATATGTTGTTTTATTCGAGTTTATTAGTTTTAATCAGACATTCTGTACTTGGTTTGTTATCTTTCATAAAGCTATGAAAGGATTTAAGAGTTATGTGGACACATTCAAATGGAAAAAGTAACTTGAGAAACTAAGTATACGGGTAGTTAGACACGAATTTAAACATTATTATCAGTATTTTGGCATTGTTTGCTTAAGGTCAGATCATTAAAATTAAACATAACATTATCGGGACATATTATTAGATTTTAGAGCTGTAATTAGTTTTCTAAGCTTGCCATTTTGGTTGTGTCCAAGTCTACGTGATGACCTCATTGTACACTCTTCTAGAGACACACTTTGAATTATTTACTTCTAACAGCACACTTTGAGACTATCCATCTCTAAGTGGTACTTCATGGAATATACGTTTCTGGTCCTAAGCTGAAGAACTGTGAAGTCACATGATTTCTTCGTTTCAAAAATACTCAACCCCGAGATGTATCCCTTTGATCTCTTTTCACCAAATCACTTCACCCAAGCGGCTTCTTTGGATGGAAGTCGAGATCTCTAATTACAAACAATGACTTTTGATCATTCAGAACTACCACGATAACTGTAATGACGTACATCCATAATTCAAAACGATTATAGTAAATTAACTTTGGACATTAGTATTTTTAAAGGACATTAAAATCCTCGATGGTGAAAGGTCAGCTTGTAAACGGCGTGAGACCGGCCGAGAATGAAAGTGAACTGTACTGATATCAACTTGAAACTAATTTGCTTATCGTGAACCGTCAATAAAATATTTTTATCCAGACCAGATACAAGATTCAATATTGTTTTTAAGTCTGTAAAACCTTTGTATATAAATCGTTATTTGTAATAACCGCTATTATAAGTTGTATTATTGTTTGTAAATTAAGATATATTTGTGTTGAGAAAGAAAATGATGTGTATCAGTCTTGTTGGAAATCATCATACTTTTAATACTTCTCTATATTCAAGTAACTTTTAAATCTGAATTATAGTTTAATTCGGTTTCAGGCTATTTGGAATTGTAACACGCAACATAATAAATTGGAACATTTACTAAAAACAATATACCGCGCAATTCAATTATTAGACCATGAAGTTAGGTAAAATTTGAGGGTTTCATCCACACATCTGACAATAATTTTTCTGAGACTTAAAACCGAATGTAAAGTATTTCATTTATAAATTTAATTTAAATACATTTAATCATAATCTCAGAAAATTGTTTGTTTGTTTGTTTTTGAATTTCGCGCCAAGCTACACGAGGGCTCTCTGCGCTGACCGTCCCTAATTTAGTAGTGTAAGACTAGAGAGAAGGCAGCTAGTCATCATCACCCACCGCCAACTTTTGAGCTACTCTTTTACCAACGAATTGTGCGATTGACCGTCACATTATAACGCCCCCACGGCTAATAGGGGGAGCATGTTTGGTGTGACAGGGATTCAAACCCGCGACTGTCAGATTACGAGTTGAACGCCTCAACCCGCTTGGCCATGCCGGGCCAATCTTAGTAAAGCACGAGCCTTTTTATCTTAATAACTTTCATCACATGATTTTTGAGGCCTTAGATATACGTACAAATAATGGAAACATTAATTTAAAGTAAACCTAAAAAATTATAATACAGATAAATGGAGAATACAGAAATTAACTTTGAACGCTATATGGATGAACCTTACTTTTCACATAATTTTAAGTTAAAAAAGGAGTACAAAAACTTAATATAAATCACTAAACTGAGTTAATATGGCCTGAAAAATCTCTATATTGTAGAAGACTAGGGTCTGATTCTTGGATTCTGTACACCATCCGATAATATCTTATGTTATCAATCTTGTATCAATTTTACAATGAATCTCTAATAAATAAAATTATTTATAAAATAAATTAGTTTACAGTTTGACTAGCAAAGTTGGTAGAGCATGAGATTAAGGTTCGAGCCTCACGCTGGATTAGGAAATTATTTTAATTAATATTTCTTTGTAAATGTTTCTACTGAAAATACATATCTGAAAAAGTTAAACATTTTTATTTCATTTCTTTTTTTTTAATTAAATAAAGTTAATAGGAAGCAAAATATTTTAAAACTCTAAGTAATATAAATTTTTGATTGATAATAATACTTAAGTTGCATTTATAACTTACTTGCATGTTTCTACACGAATTTTTTGAGGAAAAATATCAGTATTTATTATCACCATCCATTCCTCCGACACTTCATTATGTGCCCATCCAGGTCTCATAAAACCAGCTTCTGTCTCACAAGCGTATGTGCCCCTAGCGGCAGCACTGTCGTCCAAGTGGTTTGTGAAAAGCTCTGGATCGCCGACTGTTTGAAGTTCCTCGTAAAGAGTTCGAACTTTTTCCAAATCGTTATCAATTAAATTCCTTATCAAGTCTCTGCAAATAAAAGGAATTTTGTTGCACTGATTCGAATAAAGCAACCTCTTAACCTCTTATATTACTTATTTTATTATTTCTCTAATTTACGATGACAACGAGTAGTAATATTCAAATAACATTTATATAACAAAACTAACAAAATTTTGAATTCTTCTCAGTAAGAACCAATTTTAAAACGCCAATACACTTCAAACATTAAACATTACTTTTTATGTGGTAAAACTGGTGAATTATTATCAATTAAATTAATGAAACCTACAACTTAATCACTGACGAAAGAAATAATTAAAATTCGGAAACAATTCTTGTTGGAATTAAGCCCAGTGATCGCGAATAACACGATTCGTTGAGAGCTTAGCCTAATGAACTTTCTAAATATAGTGGCACTAAGTTTTTATGAGGAGGCAACCAGCATACATGTTGGATTTTACAAATGGTACTAGACCATGCATAGTAGTAATTGTTATAATATGATTAGATATAACAAAAAATACCAGTTTCATTGTATATTTGAGTCCAGTTGTAAAAATTGAAGGCAAGATGCAATTTCTACAGTAGTCTGTGTTTGGCTATTAAAGGCACAATACAATTGAGTGAAAACATTTTGTGTTGGAGAATATCATATAAAGGGTTTGTGTAAATTCCATTCTTGGGAATATAAAGATGTTTAGCATTCAAAAAATGAATAAAATAACTCTTCTATTTAATGAGACATTGATTGAGATCTTGTACTAGTCCCTAAAAGTTTATTAAAATGACATATTGCTATAAACAGAGTAGCTATAATTTTACTTGAAGTAAGTTTCTCTAAGGACATTTAGTGACAACTGGTATGCCGCTATCTAGTATTATGTTTTATTAATTTGACCACAGACCACTTCTAAATTTACTTTTTAACCTCTAAGCTGTCCGTTTAGTCTAAGACGTTAAAAATATCAAAGTTTACCTATTCTTTTTGTCAATTGTAAACTTTCAGGAATTATAATAAACGAGTTAATCAATTTATAAGACAAATGATATCCAAAAAACTAAACATTTTTAAAGTTATTGTGGTGACAAAAATCCACTGTTCTATCGATGTTCCCAAAGCTACAGTGAAAGTTAAATATAAAAATCTTTTGTTACTTGTCCTTTTTCTCAGAGAATAATTATTAAATGTTGAATGTCTATGATTTAAACAAAAATGCTAAAAATGAAAGGATGACCGGAAGTTTAAGTACGAAACTTACTCTGGGTAATCATCTGTAAGAACACAAAAGTTTTTTCCAGATACAGCACACGGCGGCATTTCACCATCTGGTAAGGGCCGATCTGGTCGTTTTACAAACTGAGGGGGTCCCAGTGAATACGATATAATAGTTTTATTTGGACCTAGTGAAGGTGGGAAAGGTAAAGGTCCTTCTGCTGGAGGTTCTGGATGAGGCAGAATGAGGCTTGGAAGTTGTGGTCTCGAAGAAGATAGAACAGGACGCTGAGGGGGTAGTGTTGGATGTTGGAATGGAACTTGTGGTTTTGAAGGAGATGGTAAGGGACGCTGAACTGTTGGTCGTGGAAGGGGTGGAGTTGGGCTCTGAACTGATGGTTTTGAAAGAGGTTTAATCGGACGCTGCATGTTTGGTCTTAGAGCAGGTTGGATGGGACGCTGAATTGATGGAGGTGGGGTGAGAACGGGTACTCTAAGAGGAGGCGTGGTGGGTTGCTGAAATGGTGGTCTTGAAGGAAGTGGGAGGGTCTGTTGAAGTAATGGTCTTTGAGCAGGGGATTTTGGTACCGCTGAAGGTAGTGTGACACCCTGAATGTATTGCTGGTACCATTCTTTCCACCATGCGCCAGCGGTCCCATATGAGCCCCTACTAGCTCCTCGTTTTTGTATAGATAGATTTCCAACGGTATTAACGACATCTGCTGCTAAAGTGAGATACAAATAGATGCCAGCCACGAGCACTATCTACACACAAAAAAATCTGACATTAGATAACTTCATTTACACTTTCCTAACTACAGGTGCAAAATCACCTCCATTATAAATGTGAACATACATGAATTACTGAACCTAAGTCGACTGAAAAACAAATTAAACTACTTTTCCAAGGTTTAACTTTCAATAAGACATTTTTAGATTAGCTTTATGGTGTAATCCCTATTAAAATGTGTTAATATAACAAACGTGGCGAACTTCTGTTTAATTCATACATACTTGAGATAGATAAAACTTCTACGCTGACATAAACCAAAAGACAGCTCAAGATATAAGATGTTTACTTCATTGGCACGTTCAAGCGTGAGTGGTACAAATAATCCAATCACAAGAGGGCTCACTAAATTCAACTAATGTATATCTTTGTCAGGCCTGTACAGATTTTTCCAGTTATTTCTACATAATGTGAGGAAAGGTTGTTCTAATAAGTCGCATTTCAAATTAAATGTTTTAACATTAATATAAACGTAGCTGTATACGTATATTAGAAAAAAGTGTTTTACTGAGGTTACCTTCGTTGTTTTAAAGACTGGTACACTGACGGTTTGAAACACAACTTATATACTTCATTAATGTTTAGGGTAGCATTTAAAAGATCACAAACAAGCCAAGTGAAAAAAGGTATAATTGGGTTATTAGAACTTGAGACTTTTTCTGCGCTATTTTAAAATTCTTAGATCATTTATCTATCTATTCTAAACACTGGAAACTTACTCTCGGCATAGTTACTTCGGCTTAACTTTCCAACCTAGGTGCAAAAGATGTTTGTACAGGAAACACCTAGCTGCACAAAATACTTCTGCAAGAAACAGAATTTGGAGACAGGATGATCTGTATCATAAGCAACTACTCAACATCATTCCCCAAGTGGGGAACTTTAATTCCTCTTCACGAATATCTTTCTGGGTCGCCGAATGCAGTGAGCAGCATTCCACTCTTTGCAAGACGTGTTAGGTTATAGGTCATGAAAATAAGAGGATAAAGGTAGGTCAATGGTCTATTATCACCAACACGTTTTTAAACGCCTCACTTTTATTTAACTTCCTGTATGCCTTCAGCAGTCTCGAAAAATTATATCGAAGAAGAACTCATGTAGGTCGATACGAAAACAACTCGTATGATAGGATTTGACCCAATTGTGAACTCTGATTTTCATGAAACATTCTACATATTTAAGTGACAAACACATAGATGTGAAAGTTCAAAACTTTGAAATGATTCTCTGTTAGATTGTTTCTTCGTGTTGTTTTTTTTGTGGTAGAAAAACTAACGTTTTTATTAGTGAATATTTTAGAATGGTTCGTAACATTTTTACTTCATTAGCGGTACATAAATAGCATTGTTCTAAAGATAGAGTGTGGCATTAAATTTTATTTAAAATATACACTTCAAAAAGTTGTTTGAAAGCTTTCGGAAGGGGTGAAACTCTCCCAACACAATAGCTAGCTACACCCATACACTGATACGTGTGAATATGAGTGCTAAAACCAATAATTATAGAAAACCATAGAATAATTCTGTTATTTTTCTTCTCCAATCATTATGACTATTAACATTTTTTTTGGCCCTCTTCAGGTGCTGCTGTTGACAGTTCAACCTGGTAGATCGTGTTGTTCTAATTTCTGCAACAGGTGGCATTGCATGTAGTCACTGAAATATATTTTAAAAGGTGAATGGCATCTGTGATGGAGTTAGGTGGAAGTCGCACGGTACACTGTACGAGGTATCCTTCTGAAAAGGGTCATAGGAAAGTATTTTAATTATTTAGACTTGGTCATTGCAGGTTGTTAAATGTTATTTTTAACTTAACGTGGAGAAACTTGTTCAACATCCGACTTAGTCTATATTGTATTTTACAACTTCCCTTTCACTACGACTGCTGTGTAGTGTATTTTGTCGCATAATGTTGTGTGCCTTAGCGCGTACTCATTTACAATATCTTTATAATACTGTAACTGGGTCTAGGATATAACCTAGTCTTTACATGTTAACTGAGCGAAACTGATAAACCATAAATTATTGATTGTTCACAAAGTATCGAAACTAAAGTTTACATATCATATAATATGTTATTTTCATTTTTACCTAACTGTAAATCCTTTTGTGGATTAGCAATAAATTTACGGACTTAAAACTAAAATTCGAGGATCGATTCTCTGTGGTAGACAGAATGCAGTTGCTCATTATGCAGCTTTGTAGTAAGAAGCAAACAGGAACCAAAGCGCTAAATAATAATGTGGCAACATATCAGATTGTTACTAAACACTGTTAATATTTTAATTGAAGAATATATTCCATCTGCATTTCATAATTATGGACATTGTATACGTAAGGTGGCGTTCAGGTGAAAAATCAGTTGATCGTAATATACCAATAAATCATGGAATGGACCGTACAAATTCATTGTTACGTCGTAGGTTTCCTGATCATTAAGTCTATATTGTGTATAAAGTTAATGGCAATCTCAAAATTACCCAAAGCTGGATAATTTGCAAGTCTAAATAAAACTTATAAACAAAAGAGTGAAGTTTTGTGTTATTGTTTACTGTTTACTTCTATCTCGTATTAAAGTGTCGCTCTGAAATCTTTATTTTATTAACTAATATAAAATGAGTAGGAAACTTATACAACTATGTCACTATTTTCTAATAAAATCAGTTTCGAACACGTTCGGTAATTAATAGGTAAAATATTGTTTGATTTTTGGTGGTTAGACTCGTATAACTGAAGTAAAATATATATGTGATACAGTAGCGTTCTGGTATACAAATCTGGTTATGATTTGGCATAAGAAAATCGCTTTAATACGTTTATTTACCCATTTATTATGAGTTTTTTTTCTTACTGGAGAAACATACAAGCTATGGTGTAATTTATTTTTTATTAAACAGATGGCGCTTAAAACTTTGTTTCTTTCAACACAAAATTCCATGATAGATTATGTCCTCTACGCAGGTCAGTAAATATACTGGTGGCCAACTGTATTTCCACTTTGTAATTATGCGCATACGAGGGAGATTAATATTAATAAAAAAACCGTTGGACAACTTGGGGTCACTGTTTGGTGTTTTGTTTGCTACGCTTGTATTAAATATCGCAGATAATATTCTTTAAATTTCTGCAAATTAAGGTATTCTTATTTAAATGTCATTTAAATAAAAATAGAAGAGCTAACTGTAGTATAACACCTATTAAAATAATAAAAGTTAAGCCTAGCTTATTTCAATGGGTTGGAAACATAACAGTTATTTTCTAAGCGTTTTAAGCTTGTAATCGGACAAATAATGTTTAAATATTTTGTTCTTAAATGATAGTAAGTTCTCATGTTCACTTTCAATATTGTACATTGATAGCTTTACGGAACTTGAAATTTTGTAAATCTCAATGATAACCTTTCTTTGGACAACTTTAACATAATAAAATGTTTATTTTTATTGTCACTAGATGGCACAACTGAGTTGCTGTATTTCGTACTGGGTAAGTCATATTTAGTATTCAAACCACCTACTACATGAATAGTATGGTTTGAAGAAAAACGTTTTCTATTTTTTTTCGCTCATTATAAATATTTCGTATCAATGCTGATAAATATTATTTGTTTTATTACTGTTGTTTCTCAAGAGGAATAAATAGAACCCGCGAATACAGACAGAAGAGGATCCATGCAGTTTTAATCTTTCAGAATGTGTCATCGAGGTTGTCAGAATGAGATCCAGCACTGGGTCGAAACACAGACCCCAACATCGTTTAGCCAGCCTGTACTATATGTCAACAGGCGTATTTACATTGGAAATGAGCCATCTGGCGGCTTGTTAAGTGTATGATTACAATAAACTTACAGTTGACAATCCAAGACCCTAATGGTAGGCAAGAATGATCTCGAGCGAGCTGTAGCAAGTTGGATTTTTAAACGTCAGTGTGTGTAGTCTCACTACAGTTTATAGTTTACAACACTAGTGTATACAGTCCACATACTGTTCACACTCACAACACCAACATACGCAGTCCACTTACTGTTCACACATCAGAAAATCATGATAAGCAATTCGTCTACTGTTTACACGTTACAATACCAGTGTATGTAATCCGCCTGCTGTTCACATATCACTACACAATGACATGCGGTCCGTCTACTGTTCACACATCACAACACCAGTGTATGCAGTCCGCTTACTGTTTACACATCAGAACACAAGGGTAAGCAATCCATCTACTGTTCACACGTTACAACACCAATGTCTGCAGTCAGCTCACTGTTCACCCATGAAATACCATGATATGAGGTCCGTCTACTGTTCACACACCACAACACCAGTATAATATCATAAAATATACAAATAAAACTTATGAATACGTAGGATGATTCAATGGAGAAGTAGATTGATACACAGGATTAACTGAATGGTAAGGTATTTAATATAATATATTTAATATAATACAAGGTTGATGACTAACCAACTGTAAGTATGCTTTACAAATGGTTAAAGTTCAAAATGTTGCGGTGCCGTTTCTTATCAGGACTGCTTCAAATGTTTTTAGAGCATTACTGAGATGACAACATTTGGCTACCCTTATACACTCCTCATGAACACGAAACGCCAATGTCTGACACTGTTTGAGCCACACAACCGTAGAGAAAGCTACTGTGAAAGTTATATTCCATAAATCAGTTGATAACGCGTATTTTACGGCGTTAATAACAAACAATTCCGTTATTATGTTGTCTCAATAATCCTTGATTTGTTGAATTGCCGGAAACCGAATTTGCGGAATAACTATGGAAGGGCAGCAAACTATGGGACAACAAAGTAAAACTCACGATTTAAAACAAGGATTATCCATATCAATAAACAATTGATATGGTTATCAGGCGGATGAACACATTATGCTGAGTTTTGTTTATGTAAATAGTGAGGGTGTTATGAGTAAACAAGTAGAAGTCTTATAGGACAGCCTTCTATGAAATTTGAGCTTAGAGCTTTACGGTTAGATTGATTACAGTTTTTGAGCTGAGTGGATCGTCTTAGGTTCTTCATTCGATATATGATTTATGTGTATTTGCCTAAGCTCCCACAGTTTATTAGGTGAGTTCAGTGTAAACGGAACGTTTAGGATAAATGGTGTCTCTTTTCTGCGATCTCTATGTTGTTGACACTAAGTGGGGTAAGTCTTGGTCGCATCTTATCCGTAATGAAACAACGGAAAAAAGACATAATTCTCAAATCCTTGACAGTTAGAATGTTTAGACAGTTCACGCTTACAAAAGATAACGAGGTTACTATGGCAACCGTACATTTGGCAAGCGCGGAAAAAGCGTTTCCCACTTTTTGGAATAAAACAGCTAGCGGACATCTGCAAACGGATAGTCATATATATTTTGTTATTTCTCAGTACATGTGAAGCTTACAATAAGCGTACGGTTTTAGCAAAGTTTATGTGTAACTATAGCAACAAATCCGAAGTAAAAAACATTAACTTTATGTATTTATTGCCATGAATAGGAAACGGT
This sequence comes from Tachypleus tridentatus, assembly GCF_004210375.1. Classification (NCBI taxonomy): domain Eukaryota; kingdom Metazoa; phylum Arthropoda; class Merostomata; order Xiphosura; family Limulidae; genus Tachypleus; species Tachypleus tridentatus. The sequence goes on along the minus strand of NC_134834.1, from coordinate 71,641,060 downwards.
TATAAAGTATTTAAATTCACGAAAAAAATACGATATTTCTAGTCTTACAGCTGGATATGGCAAAATAAACTCCGCTTTGAAAATGAAAGTCTAAAAATAACTTCTTGGAATTAGTTGCCATAAAAGAGTGAATTGTAGCTAACTGTAATAGGTTGGACTTTTAAACACCAGTATATGAAGTTTGTATACTGTTTATACATCACAACACCAGTATATGAAGTTTGTATACTGTTTATACACCACAACACTAGTGTATGAAGTTTGTATACTGTTTATACATCACAACACTAGTGTATGAAGTTTGTATACTGTTTATACATCACAACACCAGTATATGAAGTTTGTATACTGTTTATACATCACAACACTAGTGTATGCAGTCCGTCTACTGTTTATACATCACAACACTAGTGTATGAAGTTTGTATACTGTTTATACATCACAACACTAGTATATGAAGTTTGTATACTGTTTATACATCACAACACCAGTGTATGAAGTTTGTATACTGTTTATACATCACAACACTAGTGTATGAAGTTTGTATACTGTTTATACATCACAACACTAGTGTATGAAGTTTGTATACTGTTTATACATCACAACACTAGTGTATGAAGTTTGTATACTGTTTATACATCACAACACTAGTATATGAAGTTTGTATACTGTTTATACATCACAACACTAGTATATGAAGTTTGTATACTGTTTATACATCACAACACTAGTGTATGAAGTTTGTATACTGTTTATACATCACAACACTAGTGTATGAAGTTTGTATACTGTTTATACATCACAACACTAGTGTATGAAGTTTGTATACTGTTTATACATCACAACACCAGTATATGAAGTTTGTATACTGTTTATACATCACAACACTAGTGTATGAAGTTTGTATACTGTTTATACATCACAACACCAGTATATGAAGTTTGTATACTGTTTATACATCACAACACCAGTATATGAAGTTTGTATACTGTTTATACATCACAACACTAGTGTATGCAGTCCGTCTACTGTTTATACATCACAACACTAGTGTATGAAGTTTGTATACTGTTTATACATCACAACACTAGTGTATGAAGTTTGTATACTGTTTATACATCACAACACCAGTATATGAAGTTTGTATACTGTTTATACATCACAACACCAGTATATGAAGTTTGTATACTGTTTATACATCACAACACTAGTGTATGCAGTCCGTCTACTGTTTATACATCACAACACTAGTGTATGAAGTTTGTATACTGTTTATACATCACAACACTAGTATATGAAGTTTGTATACTGTTTATACATCACAACACCAGTGTATGAAGTTTGTATACTGTTTATACATCACAACACTAGTGTATGAAGTTTGTATACTGTTTATACATCACAACACTAGTGTATGAAGTTTGTATACTGTTTATACATCACAACACTAGTGTATGAAGTTTGTATACTGTTTATACATCACAACACTAGTATATGAAGTTTGTATACTGTTTATACATCACAACACTAGTATATGAAGTTTGTATACTGTTTATACATCACAACACCAGTATATGAAGTTTGTATACTGTTTATACATCACAACACCAGTGTATGAAGTTTGTATACTGTTTATACATCACAACACTAGTGTATGAAGTTTGTATACTGTTTATACATCACAACACCAGTGTATGCAGTCCGTCTACTGTTTATACATCACAACACTAGTGTATGAAGTTTGTATACTGTTTATACATCACAACACTAGTGTATGCAGTCCGTCTACTGTTTATACATCACAACACGAGTGTATGCAGTCCGTCTACTGTTTATACATCACAACACTAGTGTATGCAGTCCGTCTACTCCACGTGAATGCAATTCATCTACTGCTAACTTACAATATTTCATCTATCTATGTAGTTCGTCTATTGTTTATACATTACAATACCTGTGTAACAGTCCGTCCACTGTTTATACGTTATAATACAAGCGTAACAGTCCGTTTACTATTTATACGTTACAATACAAGTGTAAGTAGTCCATCTACTGTTTATACCTCATAATGCGGTTGTATGCAGTTTGTCTACTGTTTATAGATCATAACGTCATTGTATGCAGTTTGTCTACTGTTTATACATCATAACGTCATTGTATGCAGTCCGTTTACTGTTTATACATCATAAGGTCATTGTATGCAGTCCGTTTACTGTTTGGGTACAGTATAATATCAGTATATACAAATGACCACTACATAATTACCTATCAGTTTTACAACGCTAGAACCGGGTTTCAGTGACCATTGTGAGCAGAGTACACACAGCATTTTGTGTAGTTTCGTGCTCAACTACAAACAAACAAAAGTGATTTATAATATTTATTTTTTAAAAAACATTTTAAACACAACCATGAGTTAATTTATGTGAATCACCAGACGACAATAATGAAAGTGGAAATGTTACCTAGAATTAATTCCAAAAATGTTTATTATAACGCCCTCTAGAATATTTCAACAATACAACACTGGCCATGGAGGTCATTAGGATGATTTCCTCTATAACATGTGCTAGAAGATTTAACAATATAACACTAGCTATAAACGTCAGTGGAGTAATTACCCGTAGTCCTTCTCCCGTTGGGTCAGCCGTACATTTCCAAACTTAGCATGCTAAAGCTAGGGGCTCTATTCCCCTCGGAGGACAGAGTATGGACAGACAGCTCATTGTGTAGCTTTGCGTTAAAACACCACCACCAAGTGAACGGTCGACAAACTCTTTGAGGTCCCCAACCCCCATTCCCAACGGGCCAAACTCATGCGTGTGTAGGCCGGTCACGAAACGATTCTTTGGTAACCAAAAGAACTGCTACCCTGAAAAGAAATACGGTGTAAAATATTGACAAAACAAATAACTCTGTACTAATTTTCAAAGGTTGTTTCTACTGGATTTACGAAAGCAAACAAAGAAACTTACAGACACTTATATACTAATCTTATAATAACCACCCTTCTTAAACCTAGTCTCAAAAACAAATCAGCAATACTCAGAGATACGTGGCTATGTCAAATACTATCTTTTGAGAGAAGAAAAAGCTTTACTAAAATTAAGAAGATGTTTAACGGAGAAACAACGGTCAATATTACTAATGTATTAGAATAATACAGAAAAACCGAAGTCTGTAAGACTAATCTGAGTCGTACGGACAAATGTAAATAATACAAAGAAACAATGGTCAGTAAGACTAATGTGAATACTACAGACAAACAGTGGCCAATAAGACTAATGTGAATACTACAGACAAACAGTGGCCAATAAGACTAATGTGAATACTACAGACAAACAGTGGCCAATAAGACTAATGTGAATAATACAGAGAAATGGTGGCCAGTAAGACTAATGTGAATACTACAGACAAATAGTGGCCAATAAGACTAATGTGAATACTACAGACAAACAGTGGCCAATAAGACTAATGTGAATAATACAGAGAAATGGTGATCAGTAAGAATAATGTCAATAGTGCAGAGAAATAGTGGTCAGTAAGACTAATGTGAATGATGGAGAGAAATGGTGTTCAGAAAGATAACGTATTCGAATAATACGGAGAAACAATGGTCACTAAGACTAATGTGAATAGCACAAAGAAATGGTCAATAAAACTAATGTGAATAGTATAGAAAAAATGGTGGTCAGTTAGATAATGTATCGGAATAACACGGGGAAATAATGGTAGGTAAGACTAATGTGAATAGTAGGGAGAAATGGTGGTCAGAAAGATAACGTATTCCAATACTACGGAGAAACAGAGATCAGTGAGACTAATACATTCGAATAGTATAAAGAAACACTGACCAGTAAGACTAATGTGAATAGTCCTTTAGAGACAAGAAAATTTCTCTAGGTTATAAGTATATACTTAAACCATATTAAAATAAATACCCTCAAGTATTTTATGCAGACTCAAAATATATTTGACTGTTACTATAGAACTGCTCACGTACGTGACTTAACGTGGGAAAGGCTGGCCTCGCTGTTCATAATTAAACCTTTATAAACTGAAGACAAGTGTTGTGCCATTAATAGTTAAAGAAAAAAAAAACTTCCCAAATACCTCTGTGGTTGTTATTGCCATTGAAGAAGTTCCTATCACGTGGCAAATTTTACACGCGGCACGTGTCAGTGGTACGTTATAAATACATAAGCACGTGTCTAGATAACCCTACGATCTTTCTTTCATTGATACGGTGTGAAGTATCAACAATGTTAACGGGATTCTCAGTTTAAGAGATAACAGATCCTTCTTTCATGTGAGAAAAAAACACATACAAAGTCTGTAGAGAGTTCCTCAAATTAACAGCTAAATCAACAGTCCAAGATAACACACTTTATCGCTGAGCGTTTTGGGTGCCCGACTGACTTGCAGTGAGAAGATTATTTATAGCAGTCTGGTTCAAAGAACAAATACTGAACGGTCTTTCAAGAGAAACTTGTGTTATAGCTCAAAATATGTACAGGATAGTTTGTGTTGTACTTTAAGATGTATACATTTTTATCATTTTTTAGAATTGAGTACAAAGCTATCTGTTCTTTCCTCTCCACGAGTATCGAAACCTGGATTTTACCTAGGTCGGCAGATATACCTCTGTGCTACTAGGGGTTGAATGTTTATAGAAAACTCTTGTGTTGTAGCTCAAAATGTGTACAGAAAAAAATGTTGTTATAGTTTAAAATGGGTACAGAAAAATCTTGTGTTATAGTTTCAAACGTATACAGAAAATTTTTGTGTTATAGCTTAAAATATGTACATCTTTTCAGTACAGGAAGGAAGACATTTGTTACAATTAGCATAATAAAACGTGATTTGCATAAGTGAAAAACTGCTACTATTACAAGTTAAAAATGAGATATTTATTCCAAGTTTCAAAACTTGTAGTAATAACTCAACATTTGTAATCCAAAGCTTTTATATTATTCATGTAAATTTTATGCAGACGAGATAGTTTTGTGATCTACAGGCATAAGCTATGATATATTTTTGTGTTTTCATGTACATGTTCCATGTATGTATGGTAACTACATCGTTGTATAAATTAGTATTACTTTTACTATTAAACTACATAGATGAACTATATATATATTATTTAATACCTTTGTCATTTCATGACTGTGTACATAGTACCTATACACTTTCGTCATTACACAGCTGTGTATCAGGCAGGTGGCAGCACTGCCTATGTAGGTATTTTAAATAAATTCTCAGCAGGTCATCAGAACTTTACATAACTATATAACGTATTCTTTTACAACAATATATAGGTAATTACCGAGTAAAAAGTTCAGAGAATATGTGTAAATATCATAAAAAGTTTGAATTTCTTGTTATTTTTACTTCTGTTTCTCTTTATTACACGATAACGCAAAAATCGAAACAATGGTGTCAGTCAATTTCACCGAGGTGACAGTTTTGAACGGAGTATCAATTTTTCTAAGTATTATTAATAACTAGAAGTAATTTTTAAAACACCGTAACGATGATGGCTTTCTTATAAACATTGAGCTTTTCTTCAGAAAATCTAGTACAGGATGAAAGAGGAATGACCAGCCAATAATAAACAATAAATAGCAGAGTTGGATTGTTTTGTTTGTTTGTTTTGGAATTTCGCACAAAGCTACTCGAGGGCTATCTGTGCTAGCCGTCCCTAATTTAGCAGTGTAAGACTAGAGGGAAGGCATCTAGTCATCACCACCCACCGCCAACTCTTGGGCTACTCTTACCAACGAATAGTGGGATTGACCGTCACATTATCACGCCCCCACGGCTGAAAGGGCGAGCATGTTTAGCGCGACCGGGATGCGAACCCGCGACCCTCAGATTACGAGTCGCACGCCTTAACACGCTTGGCCATGCCGGGCCAGTACAGTTGGAACTTCGTAATAAATACAGTCTTTCTATGTTCCAAAAAAAGGAAACAAATGTAGGGATGACTAATATCAATCCCTGAAAAATATTGCAAACAAGACAGTAAGGATGACGTGTGTATCATCTTTACATAATGGCACAGCGTAGTAGAATATTAACAGACAAAAATATGGTAGAATAAACACACTCAGTTTTGAATGAATAGTTATATATTTTGCTATTTATTAATTCTCACCTATTTTATTATGTAAAGATGATACAAATGTCATCCTTACTATCTTGTTTGTACTATTTTTGAAGAACTGATATTGGGCATTACTACACTTCCATTTTTGATAAAGTTTTTTCTTTACTTGTAGGAACTATGATGTTTAACACTGTAGCCATCATGCATCGGGTTACATAGGTTATTCAATAATTTCATTATTACTCAACAGTATACAATATCTACATGATTCAACAATAACGTCATTACACAACAGTGTATAGTAGATACGTTACTGATATTGTTGTTATTACACAACAATACATATCTATATCAAGTTGTTCATATAAGTATGTCATTGTTATTCAAGCTGGTGTGCCAATGTGAGAAGAAAATTTTATATATCACCTATATATGTACCGTAAACAGTAACTTGGTACATGTAAAATGAAGAAACGCCTTTGAATATGGAATATGATATATACAATTAAAGTATCAAAATAGCTGTAGTTTTATGGTGAGGATAAAAACAAAGGATGAAACAAAACTACTGTAGTTTTTTTTTATTTATAAATAGTTCGCTCGTTGTGTACAAAATGTTCATGCTTATTGCTTTTCTTCTAAATGAAAAATAAAATACATTGTTTACCTTGAACAATAATGTGATAGATATCGTGTGGTTCACATACCTTCCTTTAATTTTTCTCATAAGTTGTTTGATTTGAATTTTGCGCAAAGCTACACGAGGGCTATCTGCACTAGCCGTTCCTAATTTAGCAGTGTAAGATAAGATGGAATGCATTTAGTCACAGCCAACTCTTGGGCTGCTCTTTTTACTAACGAATAGTGGGATTGAGCGTAACTTTACAACGCCATCACAGCTGTAAAGGCAAGCATGTTTAGTGGAACGAGGATCTGAACCCACGACCTGCAGATTGAGAGTTGAGAATTTTAACTACCCGGCCTTGCTAGGCCTTTCTTATAAATTATTACAAATATGTATCTCTTAAAAAGGCCTAGACATTTCCATTCACCAGCTTTTGATTCTAAAGCTGCATGACGTTTCCAGAAAAAAAAAAAAAAGAACTTTCTAGGAGTTCCAGTCTTTGTCTAGAAATAAAACAGATCCAATATTTCTTTTTCTGTTAATGATAAGAATATAAAAAGGAAAGTTCAGTGTGCATAGTTTGTAAAGTTTTATGTTCAGAAATCTCTCTCGAAGTTACTTTAAAGATAACTTGCACTTCGGCATTGTTTGCCTTTAAAGAAATAAAGTAGATAAAGTAAACAATTCAAATGCAGTAACGCAAACATCTAGTGCAAACTTTGTGAAACACACATTGTCTTCCTTACAATATGACACATCTCAGTGCAGTAAAAACTGCCCTGACCTTTGTTGTACTCCTCTATATATGTTATTCCCCTTTAAAAGTTTAGTTAAACACTAATGATTGTGTCTTGGATTGTTGTAACACACAAGAACACATGAAGTTCATCCTAGAATACTTGAGATAAAAAAAAAACAACAAAAAACCACGTTCGCTTAAATACTAGATGCTATCTCATAAATTGACTTGGTATTGCTCGCATTGTTAATATATTGTAAACCGTAAAATTCAATATACATTTAGTCTAGTTTCTAAATGATCTAAAAATCACGACTGAATTACAAGAAAATGTAATGTGGTAAATTAGGAGTTAAACCGAATGTAAATTGTTTTCTACTGGTCATAAACTTATATTTAGTTTAACTTCTAACTGACATAAGGTAGCATATGCCCTTTAATACCCAGAAATATATCAAAGGAGTAAGCTTCATCGTTTGCAGTATGCGTTATGCACTTTCAACTAAGCAAAGATCCTTAAATTGTCAGTTTTGCGCCTAATTTTCAAATACATTTTTTATCAATATCTGATAATTGACATCACATTGTGATTTTTAACTCATAACTGCGAATCTGTTAAACTATAGACTTCAAATTTGTTAGCTTGTCTGTGCTTTATAGTAAATAGTAAGATTGATAAGAGATTCGGTTTTAACGAAATGATCATTAATTATTCACTGTAGAATATGTCCTACTTAGAACATATTTAGTACCGTAATTTGACCTCAAATCAAGTTTCAGAGTTTTCCTTAGTTCAGACTAATTCTTCACATCCCATCAAAGCCTGGGTCCATTTTCAGAAGGAATTAGTCATCAGGATCATAAAACATATATTTTCTATTTCTTTAATTTTATAATTTTAAAATTAGCCACTATCGTTATGTTACCTGACATGTCCTAAAATATGTGTTCGTACCCATTTCAAAACATTTTCAAACCAAAATAAGTACGAAAGTACGTTTTTTCTGACAAAAAGACCAAATCTAGAGAACACTATGCAAAAGGTATATAGTACCTTAATAATCACCACTGTATTAATTTAACAAAATGTAATATAGCGAGTTTGGAGCTAAGCTGAATGTAAAATAATTATAAGTAACGAAATTCAATGTGAGTATCAGCAAGTTACTTTATTTGTCTGTGTTTATGAGGTGTCACCTATTGTCACCTCACCGCCAACTCTTGGGCTACTCTTTTATCAACGAATAGTGGGATTGACCGTCACATTATAACGCCCCCACGGCTAAAAGGGCGAGCATGTTTGCAGCAACTGCGATTCGAAACCGCGACTTTCGGATTACGAGTCGAACGCCTTAACACGCTTGGCCATGCTGGGCCATACATCAATAAACCTGGCAGGTTTCAAGAGTTTTCTTAATGGAGGCAAGTAGCATATTGCGTCATTCTGCCTCCAAAACGTCGGCGACTAGTTACTTTAAGTCAACCTACCTATAAAAGTCAGTAGTTTGTCGGCACAAGTTTGTGGCTTGTTGCAGTAACCAAAAACCAAAACTTTCTGTACTTTGTTACAACAGTCATATATCAGTTATTTCTACTTTAAAAAAAAGTTTAGATTTTTTTATTCTGACAATGCATTATGTCCTTCTGCCTTTAACGTATTTCCACAATTAGCTATTGCCACTATTGGGTTAAATTTTAGTTTTAATCTAAGTTGATAGTCTATTTTGATCCGAATTTAATATTGAGATCAGAAGGATGTTGCTGTTTGCCGTTGCAATACGTCCTTCTTTCCTAACATCACTGGAGTTCAGTGGTCTGTAAATATTTTATATAACATACCGCTTTCTCTTTTTTGTGGTAGTGGATGACCTTACTCATATCCACACAGCTAAAGATGCCTCTGAAACAAATCCAGTACGTTACTATTATTAAAAATTGTGATGAATAATAGGTCTATAAAATAGGTATGGGTGCAGGTATAACCTAATACAAATCGAGTGTGAGAGTGCTTAACTATCAGTAAAAATGGTGTGCCTGTCTAAAATAGTTGACCAGAATGGAAGTTAATAATGCTGGCTCATACAACAATAGTTACCAGGCCAGAAGCAGAATACGAAGTGACTTGCAATAGATCAGTTTTATTATAAAAAAGTACAGAAGAATCTACCAAACGCGCCTTAAGTGTCACTGCAAGTAAAAAAATTAAATCTATACATTATATCCCCAACACAGCTAATAGAGATGTTAGAGGTAATTGAAAGAAAGCTACCAATACACACATGTAGTTCGTATCGCAAAACACAATGGGCAAATGTTTATGTGCAATATCAGATCGAAGGTTAAAACTATCGCGATAGAATGTCCATTAAACTCAAGGCGACTAATAGGTTGTTTACATTGCATAATGTATACCAGCAACTGTAAGAATGAACAATTTACTAGTTGTGATAATCCAATTAGAGAAAACCTATAGAAATGGTATTAATTGTTTTACAGCATCAGTTCGATCAATGGAATTACAGGTTCGAATATAATCAGTTCATAAGGAAAACTATTAATAGACAGAGTATTTGGTTGTAATATTATCAGGTCATCCCTTAAGTAATGTCCGATTTTAGGTTCAGAAAAAAGAGAAAAAATTTCAAACGCTTTTAATGTTATTTAACCAACAATATATGTTCCATTGTTATTAATTACTTACTGCCAACGATTCACAAGCTTTTGAATGACACTTCTGTGGTTTGGAGGAAAAGACTGTGGAGAGGGTAGTTTTAACATCTTCATGTGTTCCAAGCTCTTTTCCATAAAGATAGTTCTGCAAACTTTGGAATAGATGATAACCAGATGGGACAAGGGTTGGAAAATAAGGAAGATGTGAAAGTTTTTCCCAGTTTAGCTCTTCAATCTTTGCAGATGTTATCCTTGCTGTATGGGACCGTGCATTATCTTGGTGTAACAAAACACTTTTACGATTGATCAAAGCAGGCCTCTTTTTTTTTCAGTGCAACATTCAAACATTCTAACTGTTAACAGTAGAAGTCTGATGTAATCGTTACATTGAGTAGCAGCAATTCAAAGTGGACCACACCAACAATATCCCACCAAACACTTAACAAGGCTTTTCTAGGGTGGAAGTCCATTTTGGATTGTACTTTAGCCAGTTTACCTGCATTGAACCATTGCCTGCCGCGCTTAACGTATTTATAAAGTATCCACTTTTCGTCTCCAGTCACTAACCTGTCCAAAACGTGTGAGTTACATTCACGAGAGTGCAGAGAAGTGCAAATGTCCACTCTTGATTTACGGTTGGCTTCTGTCAAATCATGGGGGACCCATTTTTCAAGTTTGACACCTTTCCGAGCTGTTGCAGATGACAGTGAACAGTTGAATGAGTTGAATTAAGCTTCTGTACTAATTCTTCAACTGTTACAGCACAATCTGCATCAAGTGCAGCCAACAGCAAGTCATTGAACTCAACAGGACGACCTGAACGTGGCGCATCACCTAAGCTGTAATCACTTGATCTGAACTCCTGAAACCACCTTCGACATTTTCTTTCATTAATAGACTCCGCATCATAAACACCTTGAATGTTTCGTGTAGTTTCTACTGCACTATTGCCATTTTCAAACTCATAAAGCATTATATGTCTAATGTGCTCCTCAGAATTTTACACCACTAACATCAGAGGCTTAGTTCTCGGCGGTGGAAATAGTGCATTGTTTATCTATGCATTAAGAAAACAATATATTTTACCTTGATTACAATGAGAAAAAGGTAACTCATTAAACAGGTATCTTTAAATAGGGTCTAATTGTTATATAATTTAATTTAATAATGAAAATCAGTCACATTTCAACAACTAGTTCTTTTATTTTTTGATTTTACCTTATTGTTTTCTAAGATACCGCTGATATACTTGTGTACTACAGTTTTCTTTAAATCTGTTTTTGATGCATGCAAGAACTTGTACCTAACTTGTTGAAACGTTCAGTCTCTGTCTTAGTCTACTTCTGTGGTTCTAATTACCTTGTGTATGTGTTTTTCTTACAGTAAAGCCAGATCGGGTAATATTCTCAGTTCACCTAGGGAAATCGAACCCCTGATTTTAACGTTGTAAATCCGTAGACTTATCGCTGTGCCAGCAGGGAACCTTACTGGCTTGATGTCCTTCATACAACAATAGCTGAACAGAAAGAGTGGACACCGAAGTATACTTTTTTGTGCTTCAATTAATTAGAGTCCAGACTTATTATTTTTGATGGAAATGGATACTTGAATTCTGTTGAATTAACTATCCATACCTTATAGGATTAACTATTGAAGACTGTCAACATTAACTGTCAAATTATTTCCACAATAGGGGACTGTAAGCCGCCTACAGGAGTCATCTGTTTTAACCATTCACACCACAGTAGTTTGTCCATCAGCTAGTATAAAACGACATCACTCTTAAGGTTGCAGTTTTTTTTATTGTCACAACGTCAGTAACACGTGCGCATGTCATGAATCACGAGAAGAGTTATTCACTCCGTAGACTACAACACAGCACGATATATGAGAGTCAAGAGCAAGAAATAAAACTATTTGTTACTCTTAATTTTGGTTTTATTTACTCTGAAACAGAACACTTTCGGGAACCTTGAAGTACATCTAGTCTTACTTATAACTCTCAACCGTCTTTCCAAATTAAAGCTTTTAGAAAAGTCAAATACCCCTGGTGTTAAACCTAACTGATGAGGATAACATTTAGTCCTAGTTAAAGTGTTAAATTTTCTTGATTTCTGTGTCAGGAAGGTGACCTAAAGTATTAATAACTTTGGCTTCTACTGTTAAATGTGTCTAATTAAAACCGGTATAGCTGTAAAAACGAAAGAAATTGCGACAGGAAAACGTAAAATCAAAGATTGTGGCCAAAATGAGGAAATACTGATGACTAAAATTCTATGCAAACTACTGTGACTAAGCATTCAAAATTTGTATAATATATATATATATGTATTACAAAAAATCACGTGGGCTGCTGTTACACACCAACATAAAATTGAGGCTCATGTAATTTCTTACAAATAAATAGTGGTAGCCAGTATTTTGACGTCTGTAATATATAGGAATTATAACGCTAAAAATATCAAATATCGATACCTACGATGAACAAACTACAGATAGTCGAATGTGTAGCTTCGAGTTTAACAACAAACAAACATAAGAATTATAAAACGTAGGTCGGTACTTGATAACGTGGCTGATGTCAGAGTCTACAGAAGGATTGGTTCAGAAAAGTTTCCTTGCATTGTCTTGAGTTGGTGCAACGCATAGGGTAGGAAAATATGAAAATCTATATTTTTGATGACTGTGTATTTATAAAACGTATTTCTATTGAGTATTTTGTAATTCTATCTGTTTAACTTTTTTTTCTTAATTTACTCCTATCACATCTTTATTTTATTTTATCAACACTTAACGTAGTTTTCATTGAATCTTTGTTCTTTGTGCTAAGTAAACATTTTCTAATCCCTTTATATAGTTTCGTCACATCGCATAACCAAAAAGCATTACACTTGCGACAGTCCTTTGTAAACTAATCCAAACATTTTTGGTTTGTCGTGGTGGTTTACTATGACGTCACTGCACCCTACTCACTCTCCACTTCACTAGTTTGACACTTAGGGAAAACGATTCACATTTAGAAAAATAACAGTTTGTTATTTTGACTTTATTTGTAGGATAATATATTGAATAGTTATATATGTGTAAACCATGAAGTCAGATTTATATATATATGTAAACCATGAAGTCAGATTTATATATATATGTAAACCATGAAGTCACATTGTAATCTATTATCCTTAATTAGTGTGATGTATACAATACAGATCTGGATTTTAAAAGTTTTATGTTACTAGGTTGTAAGTTAAACAAATGTACAGTTATTATAAGCGTAAACCATAAGCTAAGCTATCCATTTAGTGAAAATGTTAAATATGAAATATCAATTTCGTATTCATATGTTTTTTTGTTATTAAAATAACTGGCTTCTGAAGACAAATTATATAGTTAAGATTTTGGTCGTAATAACTAATAACGCATTAGAAATGTTTGTAGTCGTGGTCAAGGCTCAATATTACCTATGTATAGACTGGAATGTGTCAGCATGTGTCCAATGAAGCATCTGGGTAACAACATCGAGGCATTGTGTGCCCTCTGATGGTACTTCATGGAACTATCTATTCCTTTGGTAGCACTTCTGTGAAACTACTCTCTCCCTGGTGACTCTCCATGGTACTACTCACTGGTGGCGGCAGGCTGTATAACTAACGTCTATGATGTCACTGATCACTTGACGTTACAGCCTCAAAACATATCTCCTACTGGGCGGAAGGCTTTGATCTCCCCATCTATTTATGCCCTCAGGCGCTAGCATCATTTACATATCCTAGTGAGGCGTAAGTATACTACTAAAAAGGCTATGAATCATACTTTTTTTCCCTGTGTAATAAAAGTTATATTATATAGCGATTTTTCAGTAAATTTCTTCTGTACACATTTTCTCTAAGTACACGTACTGTAACGGCTCTTCCTTCGTGGTGTCTTTATTAAATCAAATATAAAATAAATTGAATGAAACTAAAATTTGTTTTACACAGAACGAATCTAAAATGTGCCCTTATCGTATTATAAGGTGATGAATCAAACATAAAGTAGGACATTCTTTAGAAGCTTTTTATTTTATTTTTAAGAATAATTTCTAATATTTTCGAATTTTGAAATGTTTGTTTTTAATTTTGCGCAAAGCAACTCCAGGTCTATCTGCGCTACACGTTCCTAATTTAGCAGTGTAAGTCTTGAGGAAAGGCAGCTAGTCCTCACCACCCACCGCCAACTTTTGGGCTACTCTTTTACCAATAAATAGGGGGATTGACCGTCACATTATAACGCTACCACGGTTAAAAGGATTACGAGTCAAACGCCTTAACACGCTTGGCTATCCCGGACCTCGAATTTTGAAATATTAAATCAATAGTGTCAATGTTTTCTAAAGTGAAATTTTAATAAAAACCTGTTTATCAACCTTTAAATACTTTGTAATCAGACACAATTCTATTGTGTACTCACTATAAACCAAGGTTACAAATAAATGAAATGAAAAGCAAGTTTCATTACTAAAAGAGTCAACTTTACTTATTTAGTTCTTTTTGGCGGGATAACAACGTCTTTATTACATAAGTTTACAAAGTCGATGGAAAATTATGAATTTTTTAAGTGCGTAGACAAAACGAATCATATTACTACGCTTCCTATTTTTCACACCGTTACTTTATTTATTTAGTTCTTTTTGGCGGGATAACAACGTCCTCATTACGTCTTTAAGTTTTGAAGATTTTCTTTTGAAGTTACACCACTAAAAATATAATTAAAGTTGAAAATAAAACACAAAAACACGGCAAGTGGAATAACCTGAACCATACATTTCCACAAAAAACCTCGCAGACCATAATTGCTTAAGTGGAATATAAAATGCAAACATTTTTGCCATAATTATTTTCTCACCTGTAATTAAAATATCGCTAAAGACGAACAATAAACTTGTAAGTTTACAAAGTCGATGGAAAATTATGAAATTTTTTTAAATGCGTAGACAAAAAGAATCATATTACTACGCTTCTTATCTTTCACATGGCTTAAGAGTTTGTAAGAAAAATATGCAACCTTTCCAGGTCAATCTTTAACATGACGCTTTAATTATCCTTCTAAAATACGGCGCACATATCGTTTTTAAGTCAGTTTTATTGTTAAGATGTTCGTTATGTTTCCCTTTTTTTTGTTTCTTAGTAATTAAACATAAAACTACACAATAGATAATCTGTGATGTGTCTACTATACGTATTTAACCTGTTCAGCGCCGTAGACAAGATAACTCGTAACACAGTGCCACGGACGAGTTTAGTCGTTCTCAATAATACCTAACTTCAACGTTAAATGTCAGGTCCATACATGCATTTGACCTACTTAAAAAATGTTTCACTTGCGATCCAAAATGGCGTCACGAAAAAGTTACAAAATGAAGGAGTATTAAAGTTGTATTTTGAACTTCATTCGGAGTTCCTGTAGCAGCTGAAATACTTAGCAGTCAACAGGTTAAACCCGATTTTTAGCGTAAGAAAGCTTTTTGACTCACAGCTGTGCTACTAAGTAGGCGTTTTGTTTCTGGATACATTATGCACTTTATCAGAATTTAAACACAAGTTGAATTCAAGAAAATTCGAAAATAATTGAATATTTTAAGTCTTCTTAAAACTTTAATGCAGTTCGTTGGTATTAAGTTATTAAATAATATTTTTCGTTTTTTATTTTTTTTTACAAAATGTGAAAGGTCAAGTTTGTTCATTAATGTTAATAATTTTTGGTTTTAGGAAATCGTAATTTCGTATATAAAAGAAAACAGCAGCGAGGGAGATAACTAAATAAAAGTAATAGCAATGAACAAAAGTAGAATAAATTATCATTTCTTGTAACACAAAGAATAAAATCAACAAGGAAGCCCCGACATGGCCAGGTGGTTAAAGCACTCGACTCGTAATCCGAGGGTCGCGGGTTTCGAATCCCCGTCACACCAAACATGCTTGTTCTTTCAGCCGTAAGGGCGTTATAATGTAAGAGTCAATCCCATTATTCGTTGGTAAAAGAGTAGCCCAAGAGTTGGAGATGGTTGTGGGTGGTGATGACCAGCTACCTTCCCTGTAGTCTTATACTACTAAATTAGGAACGGCTAGCGCAAATCGCTCTCGTGTAGCTTTGCGCGAAATTTAAAACAAACCAATCAACAGGAAAATAGTAAAATATATGAATTTTGGGAAACAAGGTTAACACTAATTAAATGGCAGTTTCAGGTATTGGATAAATAGTTTTTAAAATTATTGGTGAACATTTATCAACTACAATTCTAATGACACTTAATTATCTATTCAATATTACTAGGCCCCCCAGTTGCACAGCCATATACCTTTGGCTTACAACACTAGAAACCGGGTTTTGATACCCGTGATGTAGCTTTGTGCTTAATTACAAACAAACCTTATCACCACAATCTAACGCAGAGTGTAATAACATGTCTAATGCAACACGTCACGCGTTGTTTTATGGATAGCCTTGCAAAAAGACACGAGTCAACGTGATATATTGTGGTAAATATGCATACTGTACAATTTTATTTTAAAATTTTGAATTCTTAGTTTAAATACCTCACATAAACTTTTACTCATCAATATTTTCTCATTTTGGCCACAAACTTTGATTACACATCTTTCTGTCACAACTTTATTTTCTTTGCTGCGCCTTTTTAGACAATTACGCTCAGTTTGATTAAATATTACCCGTCTATCGTAGTACATGAGGTAAATATAGCCACAATAGACATATACTTGATACTAAATATATAGTTTGGAATAATTAGATTTAAACGCTATCAAATTTGGAGACATCAAATTATACGTGAGTTTCTCCAATAATTTTGAGTTCATGTCTTTCAGTTGCTTTATTTTTGTCCCCACCTTTTTCCTTGTATAGTTTTATATAGTTGATAAAGGGATATTGTTAAATATGCCAGAAACGAAGATAATTACATACCGGAAAGTGTTTTTATTAGTTTGAAGTGTGGTTAAAAGTATTACCAGCTATGCACTACATTTGAAAGAAATCAATTAGAGGGAAGTTGTTTTTTTTTTTCATTGATGCGAAGATGAAGGACAAACAAAGTTCCGTCTATATTTGGCCTGTTCTAAAATAATGATAGTTAAAGTAATTTCCTCGAAATTTGGTTTTAAGGTAAGAAGACCTGGAAGACCAACTGTACAAACAGAATAGAAGAATTTTGATTAACAAAACAGTTTTACTGATTGTTAAGATCTCAAATTTTTCATTTCTATTAATAACACACTGGTTGTCGTGCAGTTTAGTTTTGTGTTGTTGTATTTTTTGGCCGTACAACCCGCTACTACGTGTCTTAATAACATAGTTTACCGTGACGATTGTTTTAGTCATGTTATAACCACAGCCGAAACCAACGTGTCATTCATAGTGTTTTAAGCTAACTACAACTGAGAAAAGGATTTTGGACAGAACTCACAATATTTTTGTGCTCCTAAAAATATAATAATTTTTCCAATATTTTCCCTCTTTTTGAATTACCGTTACAAAGCTGAAACTTTTTCAAAGGAACTTTGTGCAGAAGTTTCAGGTCTCGCTTTGTGTAGTTATTATGCCATAATTTTGTTTCTGTTGTTGTTGTTTTGAATTAAGCACAAAGTTACACAATGGGCTATCTGTGCTCTGTCCACCACGGGTATCAAAAGCTGGATTTTAGCGTTGTAAGTCTGCAGACATATCGCTAAGCCACTGGGGGGGGCAATTTTGTTTCTAGCAACTTAACTGGAAAAGAGAAAGTAGCGCTTAAAATATTGGGAAAAGAAAACATGGAGGAAAAATTGTTTCTAGCATTGGAACTATATCCTCCTCAAATGGCTAGTTTTTAAGTTCCTTTAATTGGACATTCAGTTTACATCCAGTATAAATAAATCATAGTTTTGAGTAATTTTGAGGGAAATACCAAACAACAGGTCAAGGATGACAAACTGAAAAAAAAGTAAAATTAAAATGACTAATGCCTTGTCAAGAGACGTTTAACATGGAAGAACATGAGACCTATTGGTCCATCTTTTAAACTAAACTAAAACTATCAATAAATATTTTCCTAAGAACCTTAAAACTAGTCCTTATTATTCATATACTTATCAAGCTTTCTTTTAACCCACTCAAATTTACTGTTTCTACAATATCGCAAGGCAATTCATTCTAAAGGAAATATTCTCTGCGAAAATTTATATTTATGCCTCTAGTTCTAGGGAAATCAAGCAATGAGTACAACAATTAACAAAATGTGGCATCACCTGAATATAATACTTCAAACTTTTACTTGCTATCTCGAAGTTTCTGGAATCGAATTCCACAAGTCTTTCCGAGGACTATACATTTGACACAACAGGTTTATGTATGTTTGTATGTTTTTCTTTTAGCAAAGCCACCTCGGGCTATCTGCTGAGCCCACCGAGGGGAATCGAACCCCTGATTATAGCGTTGTAAATCCGTAGACTTACCGCTGTACTAGCGGGGGACGACAGGTTTAGAAACCGAAACGCAGTGCGAAATAGTTTTAAAACGTTAAGGTTAGTGTGATTATGATTAATTATAGATGCTGTATGTAAGGTATCTTGTAAACATGCTTATACGTGACTTGATCAAATGATAATATGATGAGAAATAAATTATATCATTATATAACAAGAAGGATGGAGCCTTTAGTAAGAGTATTAGTAAACTGTGGCGATATGGGGAGAAGTAGTTTCGAAAGTTGCTAACGGAAGGAATGTTTAACTACGTTATTGTTAGGGTTAGTCAATAAGAGGGAGGAATAGAAATGGAGAGGTTGGATGGTGAATTTCTTTCTCAGACATAAAAAATTTCCCTAAAAGAAGGGAAACAAATTTGTTAATATTGAGGATTTTAATATATTTAAATGCTTCATGAAAATTTAAATAAAAGAAGAAGAAAAGTTCACAAACCAAGAGGTCTTTGGGGTCGATGGATAACGTGAGAGAGAATATCTAAGCTGAGAAAATGTCAAGAACTAATCGTCATTGGATGCTCAAGAAAAATAAAGTTTAGATGAGATAAAACCAGAAAAGCTGTGAGAACGCTATATAAAACTCAGTAATGAACACTAGATCACCAGTGGTGCTGAGGACTTGTCTTCACCACATGAAAGCCTTCCCTTTTATCTCAACACCCAGTGTCCCGTGCTGACAGGAACTATTTTCTTTATCGTCTGAATATTTGACATACTTTTAAACCTTCACGTCTGTTGTTTTTTAGCTCCCAGTAAAACAGCGGTATGCCTGTGAATTTACAACGCTAGAATTCGGGTTTCGACATTCTTGGTGGGCAAAGCACAGGTAGCCCATTGTGTAGCTTCGTGTTTAACTTCAAATCAACCAAATAAAATATTTTGTTTTCTGTTTAATAAAATCAAAAGTGGTGAGAGTGGAACGTTTCAATACCGTAATTAGAATGATATTGATAAATATATTCAAATATTCATGTTATCATTTCGAGGATGAACTTTAGCCATTGAACAAGTATCAAGTCTGAGAGTAATGAAAAGAAAACTGTCCCATTAATTTTGTTCTTCTCTACTCAGGGACGAATCCTGTAAACGTAGATTGTGGCGCTGAATAGCTTTATTATAATAGAATATTTTCCACCATTTTTTACAGTTAGTGCAAGAGGGGGTTGAAATACAATGCATCTTTAAAGTAGGTTTAATCTTACATATTGGCCACGAATACGTTAACAAAACATTTCGCGGATACGTATTGAAATATAGTGTTAAATTTAAAATAATTCTGACTTAAAAGTACTAGCTTTCGAGAAACAAAGCGTACTTGAAACTCATATTATAGAACAATTATTAATTGTTTTTTTTAATGATAAGAAATTATTATTTGAATTGCTTCCCTCTTCGAGGAAGTTCAGAGTTAAGTTTCGATACCCACAGAGGCCAGAGCACAGATTGCTCTTTTCTAAGCTTTGTGCTTAGCAACTACATCATATATTTGAATAAAAAGTAATAAAAATAGCTTTACAACACCTGACAAAGATCACTAACTTGAAAATTTATCCTTTAGAAATAAATAGATAAAATATTTGTCGCGACTAGTAGCCAATTAATTTATTTCTTTGAATAAGCACATTTAAGTGCAGGGGGATATTACAAGGATCGCTGAATTGTGTCTGGAACGGATGTGACTTGTAGTTACTTCGTTTCGAAGCAGTCTAGAATGAGAATGAAGAAAATCATCGTGGACACCTTTTATATCTGTTTTTGATGAAGAAGGAAGTTTGTGGAGGAACACGAACAAGTGTCTGGTATTACAACAACAGCAAGTTTCCCTTTAGTGAATAACTAACGGAGATATTCATCTAAGCTAAGTGTGTTGGGACTTCCGGTTGCTTTAGCTGAAGATATGCAATTTTTGGCGAAAATTGAAAGGTAATAATGACATGTATAGGTAATAATGTCTTTATTGGCATGCCAGAGACGCGGTTCTATGGGCGCTTTTGTACATATTAGTCCTGGAGCAAAATATTAAACTCAAAATATAAAATACTACTTCTACATCTAGGGGCGGGAGAGGCAGCACACTTTAGTTTGAGTTTATTCCGCGCGCGCAATGTGAACACATAACTGTTATCAGCGTCTTTTGTCCTCACTTGACTACCTACTGGGAGCACCGCGGACTTCACAATAGATTTCACAAGCAACTCAGTAGTATGGGTCATATGACCCCAACTACGGACCCCACGGAACAAAAACATTTCATCTATAGGATGATGGAGAGAGGGGTTATAAAGAAACGGGGTTCTAGTTTAGTACAAACTTGTGCTTTCGTTTGCTGCTAAATCAAATTACATTATCTTTTTGAGCGTTTATGAAAAGAAGTCTACAGGTCGGTTGTGACGCCATAAACATGGTAGAGGGCTTTTGACTGTTAGCTTACGGGTATAGAGAAACACTGAACTAAATGCTTCAAAGTGTTGTATAACTTTATAAGGCACGCATCTCTCAACGTTTAGATGTTTTATGCTAATTAGAGGATTTGAAAAGGTGAATGATAGTATAACATAGTGTATTTTTATTATTATTTATTATTACTCTGTTTGTGTCAGTCAATCGAAGCATGTTTGCATAATGTAACAAGCTCGTTTAAGTGTATGTATGTTTAAGTGTTTATGTATATTAAGGCTTAAGTCTTCGGATGTTCCTTATACATCTAGATTACGCAAGAACTAACTTAATAGGCTATACGTACGTTATTCAACGGTTAATTCTAGAAGCCACACCTAGATTATGTAACACTTACTCGTAAGCATTATTAAGTACGGTTGATTTTGTAAATTTCAAGCAGATTTAGTACACGACGATTTCTTTCCACGTGACACTTAAGTTACGTAACATTTAATTCTGCAAGAAATACGTAGGTTATTTGCTAGTTAGCTTTACAGATTACACGAAGAGAAAGTATAGATTAACTCCAGAGGTTACATATTAATTGTTTAGTGGTTAACCGTCTTGGCTACAGGTAGATTACGTAACATTTTCATTTCGAGTTACACGAACATTATTTACCTAACGGTTAAAAGGAGATTACATAATGGTTGCTTTCAGGTAAAACACAGATTACGTAAAGATTAACTTTACAAGTTACACGTAAATTATGTGATAGTTAAATCTACAGGTTCAATAAAGATTATACAGCAATTAACTCCGAAGGCTATACGTATAGCACATCATTAATTCTACAGGTAACATGTAGATAGTTTAATAACTAACTCTTAAGATAGATTGCGTAACAGTTACTATTCAGGCTTTACATAGACTAAGCAACATGTAACTCTACAGGTTACACATGTTTGTTTGTAGTTAAGCACAAAGCTACACAAGGGGCTATCTGTCCTCTGCCAATCAGGGGTATTGAAACGCGGTTTCTTGCATTTAACTCCACAGACATTCCACTGTGCTACCGGGAGGCGGTTACACATATATTAAGTAAAGTTTAGTTATACATGTTAAATAAAATGTGCGTTGTGTAAAAGCTTTTTAAAATATTGTGAACTGTGCATTTTATTCTGTGTTTACAAATCGCACCATATATCGACTTATATATAACAAGTCAATTTTACCTCTACTAAATGCATTTTCTATAAAACAGACATTCTATAATAGAAACCCCTACTGGTTAGCTCAGGTACTACATTTTTAGTTGTTCTTCGTCTCTCACGAAATAGGAAGTTCACACAAAAGCCTTTGGGTTCCAGATGGTTGCATATACCAACCCCAAGTTTGAAAAGAAGTTTGGTACAGTAGTCTTTTTGCTTTGTTGGTTAGTATGTAACAGCGTTATCATATTTCACTACAGCCATTTAGTCTTCCCTATCAAAGTGTCAGGAACTGCCTGAGGTGGGATCAGTCAATCAAATCTCCAGAGAGCGTGTTTGCTGGACTTTCAGTTATCTTGTGATACTAGAACACAAATATATCCGTTTTATAAGTAAACAAGCATTTTAACACAATAAGTTTGCTAAATGAATAAAAATATGTATAGTTGTTCTTAGATGGTTTTCTTGTAAGTAATAAATTGTTAGAACAATGTGATCAACTATATAACCCTCCCCAAATTTCGTAACCCAGGAAATATTTGTTTAAAAAAGGAAAACTTTGGTTTCAAATATCACCAAAGCATACAATGCTATTAGTGCAAAGTTAAAAGAATGTTAATATTTACCTTATGGTTAAATGACTGAAACTGCAACTGAAAGGTATTGTCGAAGCTTACTACCCATATAAACTATGACAATGAGCGGACTCCTAATGCATCAATAAGCTTTGATGTTGGTGAGTAAAAAGATAGGTTTAGTTTGTTTTAAATTTCGCGCAAAGCTACACGCGGGCTATCTGCGCTAGCCGTCCCTAAGTGAGCAATATAAGACTACAGGGAAGGCAGCTAGTCATTACCACTCACCACCAGCTCTTCGGCTACTCTTTACCAACGAATAGGGGGATTTAGCGTCACATTATAACGCTCCCACGGCTGAAAGGGCGATCATGTTTGGTGCGATGGGGATTCGAACCCGCGATCCTCGGATTAGGAGCCGAGTGGCTTAACCATCTGACCATGCCGGGCTCAAAGAGGTAGAATATGGATATATACTAGAGGGACTTAGACAATAAAAATTGATTTTACATCATGAAAAGTAAAAAGTATTAAAACGGAAAATATGAGTAGGTTGGGAAGATGGTACTCTAAAAAATTGATCGAACTGATTAATTATGATAGGATGAAAGACAAGGACATCGTGTCAGGTAAATATTGGTTCACAAACAAATCATTATATAAGTTGAAATGTACTCTGTTAATAAACGTCAGTACACAGAACCGTTCGACAAAATGTTTTTAAAAATGTCAGCGTTAAGTTAATTATAATTATATTTTATTACCAAAAATTGTGGAAACTAATATACAAAACACTGACACAGAAAATATGTTAAAAAAAAAAAAGAAAATGAAATAATAAATTCTGTAATTTTGCACCATTCTACCAATTAGCCGTAGAAAATAACATTACACCTGAACATGATCTCAGGACGTTTTGAGAAATTTGCAGTCTTGAAAGTCAGTAAAGAACAATATTAAGCACATGAATCATCGACTGGTTGCCGAGGACGTTAGTATCATACAATGCACAGGTCATCATCCAGGTCATCATAAGTCTATTTGAATCTCCTTATTTCATTAAAAATTAAACAAAACTAATGGTGGTTCCACGTTTCCCTTTTCTGACTTTTTTTTTAACTTATTGTTCTGAAATTTAAAAAGAAATTGATATTGAGAAACAGTACAATAAAATGGCCAACTTAATGGAGAGTAAAAGGCTCAACAATTTATATATTGTAGTATTGACAAGAACATATCGTGTACTCGTAAAAACGTTTAACTGGTACACTAGGACAAACAGAAGAGCCAAATACTAATGATATTAAACAGAAAATATTACATTTTGACTCTGTATGTTTAGAGTAAATCCACTTGACCTTCAGTTTTAATATTTTTTATCGTGGAATCATTGAATACTGGGGATAGGTTAAAGATACGGAAATGTTATAAAGTATCATCATTGGTAAGTTTATGGATTTATAACGCTTCATCAGAGGTCCAATTCTTCTCGAGGACACAGCAGATAGCCCAGTGTGGCTCTGCTAAAGAAACAAACAAAATACCATTGTTACGCAGTGATATTAAATGAACTGGTTTTACTAAATAAAAACAATGCACTTTAAATAATGATAATTAATCATTATAACGAAAAAAACTAAGCTAACAGCAAATTCGAAGCCCCCCTATAAACTGGTGTGCATGTGAAATTATGTGTGCGTTTCCACAATATGTTTTAAAAAAACATAAAGTTATTCAGAAATATAGAAACATATACGTACGCAATGACACTAAATGAATCTACTTATCATGATAGTTAAGCAAAATAACATATTTCAAAATCGGCTAGGTGGTTAAGGCGCTAAACTTGTGTTCTGAGGGGCGTGTGTTCGAATCCCCGTCCCACCGAACAGGCTCGTTTTTTCAGCAGCGGGGGCGTTATAATGTAGTGGTCAATTCCACTATTCGTTGATAAAAGAGTTGTCCAAGAGTTAGCTATGGGTAACGATGAACGGCTAGCGCAGAAATCCCTCAAGTACCTTTGTGCGAAATTAAAAAACAAACAAAATTAGTTTTTGTGAACTATTTGTCTTACAGACTGAGTTAGCTTAGCTATCTAAAATAGTTTTGTAAACAAAACCTCATGTGGCTGAAAACCTGTATATTTATTGTCATCTATGATTATCTCAAAATTCTGAAGAACAAAATATAAAAAGTATATTATTGTTGATAATCACAAACCAATACTCTTAAAAATTTTATTTTGATAAAAACTAAGAAAGAAACGAAAGAGAGGTCGGTTTGTTTTGAATTTTGCACAAAACTGCTCGAGGAGCTATCTGCGTTAGCCATCCCTAATTTAGCAGTGTGAGACTAGAGGGAAGGAAGATAGTCATCACCACTCACCGCCAACTCTTGGGCTGCTCTTTTACCAACGAATAGTGAGATTGACCGTGAGATTATAACGCCATCACGGCTGAAAGAGTGACTATGTTTGGTATGACGTGGATTCGAGCCCGCGACCCTCAGATTACGAGTCGAGTGCCTTAACCACCTGGCTATGCCAAACCTACGAAAGAGAGCTTTTATAGAACCAGTTTGGTGATGAAACCTTGTGCATATTCTACTTTTGTATAAACGCTAATATCTCTAATGAGTATAAGTAATGTGACCTGAGTATTTTTAATAATTGAAACAGTGAGACTAGATATGAATGCATTCCGTTGACCCACATTACTAAAATAAATATTATACTACATTTACCAATTGGTTTATCAAAACTTTGATATTTGCATTTTCATGTTTTCACAAATTCCTCAGTTCTTTTGCAGCTTAACAAGATCAGTGTTAACTTCCTGATAATATTTTGTTAGTTACTAAGAAAAACGCTTGTAGCTTTAGTAACATGCCTAAAAGGTATCTTACCTTTGTAAATGTCCTCGAGTTTCAGCTGGTGGAACAGAATGCTACACTGTAATAACATCAACTGTCGTAACAGTTACCGTTACAGCTTCAGTTAAAATGATTTTAGACTTCTGCAAATGAAAACTGATATTTCAAGCTGTTTAAAGCAATATAACCTATAAGATAAATTCATATACACACATGACTATATGAAAA
This sequence comes from Tachypleus tridentatus, assembly GCF_004210375.1. NCBI lineage: Eukaryota > Metazoa > Arthropoda > Merostomata > Xiphosura > Limulidae > Tachypleus > Tachypleus tridentatus. Next base: position 71,615,141 of record NC_134834.1, on the reverse strand, counting down.
ACTGTGTGAGTTTTAATTTTTTAGTAGCTACAACATTTTCTTTCCCTCCCACAAACACACAGTTGAAGCGGATTTGTTGCATACTTATTACAATATTAGCATAAATGACCCCGTTAAATTTAAGTTATAATTGGGGTGATTATAAGGATTTGATATCAATACAATACAATATGAATATCGTTGTTTTTAATTATGTTAATTAAAGAGGTATTACTCACTTATAATCAAAGCACGTGGTGTGGTGGGTAAAAATGGATGTTTATTTCTGAATCACATGTTATTTTATATATGAAAAAACACTTTAACTATGATCTGCTAAAATCATGTAAAGATTGAAATATCGTTAGCAAACTTATATAGAATAATGAAGTAGTTTACCACATTAATGTCGCCAGTGTCGAATTTTTAACTGTGTGAATGTCTTACAACCTAGCAATTGAATTTTAAACTCAAATGAAAGTCTTTACAGAAATGAGTTAAAAACTCAATAAAGCATCAATTACATGTTCTTACATATACACAAAAACGATCATACTGGTATAGTCATCGAAATGAGTTATAAACAGAAACATTTCATAATAAACATAGTTTTCTTTGTTCTCACATATAGTAATATATTTATTCTAGTATACATTCTAAACAATGTCTTTCGCATTTATCTTCCCATCATGTACACACCAGGTAACGTTCTAAGTACTATGTTTCTTATAATATAAGTTTTGCACTACCAACCTTTTAACTCCATCAAATAGCTTTTATAATGCTATGTTTTCTCTAGTGCCATGTTTCTCAACTTGAGGTTCGTGTGCATTCTGAAGGTGGTCCGTCATCGTAACACTAAAGTTCGACTTTGCATATTACAGATTTTTAAAGAAAAAACGTTAGAAACGATACTACCTTCCACTCAATAAAAATAGTTTTATTTGTAAATTTCTTTAATTTGCATAATTATTCATCTCAGTATCGTATTTATACAATGTAAGACCAAGTTCCACAGATAGGCTTAACTTAATATGGGAGGTGAGTGATAATATCATTGGTTCAAAAAAAAAGGTTCATGTGTTCAGGAAAAGAATGAGTGCCAGTGTTTTATATAACTTATGTAGTGCCATATCTCACTTGTGTTTATATTACACATTACACATCGTGTGTATCTCTATCTTATCACTACTGTACACCCTTCTGATTACCTCTCAAGACATTCTTCCCCATGTGAACACTCTGTATACCATGTGATGTATTATATTCACTTTAGTGTTTATTTTACTACCTTCCACCTTCAGGAGTTTATTTTTCGTGCCAACTCCAGTGTGAGAATAACCTGTACGTAGTGTTTGTAAGCCATACAGTGATGTAGAAAACAAATAACCTACTTGTAGCTCACCTCGGTACACTTAGAACTGCTTTATAATTATTAAACGGACGTGTCAGAGGGTTCAAAATTAACAAGTAGAAGAAAGTATGATCAGCCAGTTTAACCTCATTTCCTCTTCACAATTTCCATCTGATGAAGATATTTAACACTTATAGGAAGTTTTCTTTAAAACAGTTATAAGCATGGCAAGTAGACAATCGTTCAGAAAAACTCTTATCTCGATATTTAACATTATGCAAAATTTAAGCTTAAAGAGTGTCAAAGGTGAAGCACATAAAATGTTAACGAACATGTTAATGAAAGAAGAATTTCCCAACACACGTTACAAACAGTCACGTCTCTAGTTAAAAGCTTTCTTCTTTAGTGGTAGTAAAACAAACGTTCTATTAAAATTATGTATGTCAGAAAAACATTAAAAGGCTTGCTGTTGTAGTGAACAGTTACTTAAGTTATCCAATCGACTTTTTTAATGAAAAGTTAGTTTATCAATAGTTAGTCTAAAACTTATCTGAAAACATCGCAACAGAAGAGTAAAAACGTTTAACATTTCAGTTCTTTACTAATCAAATGTAATTACTTCGGCATATCTTGAGTCAGTAACAAGTTGACAGTAATATAAAATCTGTTCATCATAACCCACTTGGACTTACTTGTGTCAGACAATAATTTTAACTAAATCTCGTAAGCAACTTTTTTTCTGTAGCCATAAAACAATACCGTAACTAAAATAAGTGAAAACTAGTTAAGCATAGTTAGTTGAAGATTATATAGGAAAATATAAACAATCGAGCAGACGTGAGTAACAATGATCCTAAAAAAATGTTCTTTTTAACAAGGTATGTGTTGAACAGAATTTTTCACGAATGTTTAGGTCCAAAAGTCTGTCAAGTCATAACTCAAACATTTCGTACTGTAAAAAACATTCTCGGTTATAAATTGACGTACAAACTTTGGAAACCCACCAGTGTTTAGTAGGAAATCAACTAGATGGTAAAGCAGATCCTCCTCAGCAGGGGTCAGAGCTAGGGCTAGCCATTTTCAGCCACATTACAATAGAGATCCAGGACGACTGCCTTTCATGTGGTCAACACAGGTTTACTTTCCCTGTCTATTTTGTTTTCTCCTGCTTTACTTATAAAAAGGAACTGAATTTTCCTTATGCTCTTTCTTACAGTTAAGCCGAGTCGCACAAGAAACCGACATGTTCACATTACAACCTAGTCATCCAATAATAACTAGCCTTACAGTCGTTAGTTAGATTTTTATCACTTTACGACCAATAGCTGACATTCTTACAACAGTTACTGAGATTTAGATCATTTTGTGGTTGATTCGCTTGAAGTACTTTTAACGTTAAATTTGTCAGGTGTTTGCTGAACCGGATAACTACAGACGTGTAAGCCTGCACACGATACCCTCACAAACATATTGCACATGGTCTATACAACATAGGGTTAATAAAATCTATGTAGATTTTTAAAATTAATGCCAATTCCCCTTGCCAAGAGTTTGACGCTACTCAACATGTCATTTTTTTAGCATTTCGAACAAAAAGACAGTTAAGTAGAAAATGTGATCACCAGCCACTAGGTCATTTATATCTTTTCAATAAACCAGACTAGTCATCCAATAACACATCTAAACAGGTTTATTAACGACATATCTAAACACGTGACACAATTACCTATCCAAAACGTGGCATAATAACCTACCTAAACAAGTAGCATAATGATCTATCTAAATAAGTAACATAATGACTTACCTAGACATATTACATAATAACATCTCTAAACAAGTAAAAGAATGACTTATCTAAAAACGTAATATCATAACTTATGCAAACAAGTGTCATAATGCTTATCTAAACAATGAAACACTTACCTACCTAAACAAATGACATAATATTCGTTTGCTATTTGATTTCACGCAAAGCTACTCGAGGGCTGTCTACGCTAGCCGTCCCTAATTTAGCAGTGTCAGATAAGAGGGAAATCAATTAGTCATCACCACCCACCGCCAACACTTGGACTACTCTTTTACCAAAGAATAGTGAGAGTGAGCGTTAATTTATAAAGCCCCATGTCTAAAAGAGCGGGCATGTTTAGTGTTCCTCAGATTAGGAGTTGAGTGGCGTAACCACTTGGGTATGCCTAGTCCAGTGGCATCATCTCATATCTAAACAAATGACACAATGGCCTAGCTGAACAAGCGACGCAATGACCTAGCTGAACAAGTGACACAATGACCTAGCTGAACAAGTGACACAATGGCCTAGCTGAACAAGTGACACAATGACCTAGCTGAACAAGTGACACAATGACATAGCTGAACAAGTACACAATGCTGCTGAACAAGTGACACAATGACTGAACAAATGACACAATGACCTAGCTGAACAAGTGACACAATGCCTAGCTAAACAAGTGACACAATGACCTAGCTGAACAAGTGACACAATGGCCTAGCTGAACAAGTGACACAATGACCTAGCTGAACAAGTGACACAATGGCCTAGCTGAACAAGTGACACAATGACCAAGCTGAACAAGTGACACAATGGCCTAGCTGAACAAGTGACACAATGACCTAGTTGAACAAGTGACACAATGACCTAGCTGAACATGTGACACAATGACCTAGCTGAACAAGTGACACAATGACCTAGCTGAACAAGTGACACAATGGCATATCTAAACCCATAATACCCTTATCACTCTCCTGTTTTATATTTTTAGACGTTTTGGAAAAATAGTCGTAATATCATAATTATATTCGTATTTTTACGACATTTACATATACACACGTTTATATATATATATATATATTCAAGTACTTCTATTTATTTCCTACCCTTATTAAGGATAAAGTAAGTAAAGAAAAATGAATGTATGTATGTTGATTTATATTTTGAATGTTGAACATAGAGCAACATTTACTGGCTAAACACGAGTCAGTTCTTTTGTTCGATTCAGCTTCAGGTCATAAAATTCTAACTTGTAATCATAATAAAGATACAAGTTTAGCTGGCTAATCTTTCGCTCACAGATAGCGAAGTGGTTGTACCTTGCACACACAGAGGGAGCTGTGCTCTACGTTCTCATCTCAATAAGTTTTTTATTCTACTCATCTTGAGGTGGAACACTGAAAACCATTTTAAAAGTGTGTCGTAAATTTCACGGTTGCCGAAGGAGGTATAAAGCCTTTCAGACTGTGCTAAAAGAAATAACAAAAAAACAAATATCTCAAGGGAACAAGACCGAGAGGGGAGAAGAAGGAAGATTGAAGTTAAATAACTTTTAAAGAATTTTGAGGTACACGTAGGTTTGACACCCATAGTAACGCCAGTCGTCCGTCTCCCCAATATGTTAAAAAAGTTTTATTAAAGAAAAGAACCCTGCTTGGAGTTATGGGCTGACACGACGTATCCAATGTTGTATTGGCTTCTGTCGTAACGGAACTTGAAAGAGCAATGAGTTGACGGGCTATATAAAATGTAAATTATTTGTAGCACTTTTGAACTAAGAAAGACAGAAGGGAGGGAATTGTGACAGTTTGAATATAGGACGCAATAAATTACTTTATAAATGCTCACGTCAGTTTCAGATCAGTTATCAAATGTTATAAATTTCATTTCTTTTTCTTTCCTTCTACATAGTACAATATTTTAACGTTATGATGATTTGTTTGTATTTCGCGCAAAGCTACTCAAGGACTATCTGTGCTAGCCGTTCCTAATTTAACAGTGTAAGACTAGAGGAAAGGCAGCTAGTCATCATCACCCACCTCCAAATTTTGGGATACACTTTTACCAACGAATAGCGGGATTGACCGTCACATTATAACACTCCCACGGATGAAAGGGCGAGCAGGTTTGGTATGACGGGGATTCGAACCCGCGATTCTCGGATAACGAGTCGAACGCCTTAATCAACCTGGCTCTACAGGACCCGTTATGATGATAAGAATTATTTTAAAGTATATACTAAAGATATGATTATCACAGTTTTCTTACTAAAGTACAATATTTTTATTTTAAGCTATCAGAAAAAAACGTAATTTGTTCACAAATTGGCATTTCTGAAGACATTTCACAATAGGGGTACTGTGACTCTGAATTTACATTTTATTCAGTTTAATCGATTTCCTGATATTAGAGCAAAGCCACTATTTGCTGTTTGGGGGAGTTCACCAGGGAAAATCGGTTCCCTAATTTGAAATTGTAAGTCCATAATAAACTTACTGCTGTCCCACCGACATGCAAACATATCCATAATATATATATATATATATACTTGTTGTCTTTTGTGTACCATAAATATTGTTACACATTGTTTAAGAAATCCACGTTATGTACGTTCTGAGTACTCTTCTTGTTATGTTCTATTCTATCGCGTAAATTAAATGTATTTTAATTATAATCCTTTTGGAATAACATTCAAGAAGAAAACGTGGGGCAAAATATTGTGTTATAGCAAAAATGATATCATGATAAAAGGTATTGTACTGTTTTAATTTTAGAAATAATTCTTAGTGGAATTTGTAAAGCGTGTGAAAAAATCATTATTCTTGTGGTAAAATATTAGTATTAGGCCTACTACATTTTTAAACATTACGTTCTTTACTTTGTCCCTTAGGGTTTTCAAAAATTAGGAAAGTGTATAATAATAACATTCCAATCTCACTATGTTCATTACATCCATTGCCGACTTCGAGTTTTGCTCAATCCAGGGCTCTTGGTCCCGGCATGGCCAGGTGGGTAAGGCACTCAGCTCGTAATTTTAGGGTCGCAGGTTCGAATCCCATTCACATCAAACATGCTTGCCCTTTCAGCCGTGGGGCGTTATAATGTGACGTCCAATCCAACTATTCGTTGATAAAAGAGTAGCTCAAGAGTTGATGGTTGGTTGTGATGACTAGTCGCCTTCCCTCTAGTCTTACACTGTTAAATTAGGGACGGCTATCGCAGATATCCCTCGAGTAGCTTTGCGCGAAATTCCAACCAAACCAGAAAACTAGAAATCTAAAGCTCTTCATGCCGGATGTGGTACAACAAACACAGCTTTGGCTGGAAAAGTACTTTAAAAGCCATAGTTACAGCAACTAGCATTCGAAGAAAACGTAATAAATACAGAGACAATATTATTCTAATATTTTTGAAATAAGTAGTTTCTATGAATAGTGCTCCGACCATCACTAAGATTTATGTGTTTCTAATTAAGCATAAAGTTACATAATGGGTTATCTGAGCTCTGTCCATCATGGATATCAAAGCCAGGTTGCTAGCATTGTAAGTCGCAGACGTACAGTTGTGCCGCTGGGGTGCACATCAGTAATAGTCCAGATAGGCCTAACAATAACATCTTATGAGAAGTATAATAATGATTAAAATTATCCATTAAGTGATTACATTTAAATTGTTATTTGTTAAACCAACAAGCCTAAGGCTAAAATAAAATTTCAATTATTTATTATTAACGAAATACATTTTTATTTTTATTATTAAATGGCTGAGGCTTTAAAGATCAAATTACTCGAATCTTTAATTAATAGACACCCAGACATGTCACTTTTCATATTTTCATTTCCTTCTTGCTAAAACGAACACTGTTTCCTTCTTTAATTTCTGTAATGCATACTGGAGTATAAAGAATATTTTAATATTAGTATTAAATGACCTTATAACAATAAATTTGTTATTTTTCTTTCTTTAATTGAACTTTCAACGTTTCTTTTCACAGCTTCATTTGGAACATTCCGCTAGAATATAAACTAACTTTTGTCGTAACGAACTAGGTTACGGTTTGTGTTTTAGGGAAAAGTTCTTGAAGAAGCTATAAAGCAAAACGGTGAGTATCCAATTAGAAGACAAGATGGAATCATCAATAGCCATAACTGTGATCAGATCTCAAATCAGTCAAGAAATGAAGCTGTGAGCTTAAAGTTTCTGCTTGAAAAAAAAAAAAAAATCTTCAACATCAGCGATACTTGAAATTCTTTTGGGCAGGATTAAAGTAAATTAATCTATGAGAATTTTTCACACCAATTTTATTAATCATATTTTTGTGCGCCAGAAATTCGAAGCGTAGGGCGCTCGTATCCTGATAATTTTTTTTATTAATCATCATGGATCTCTCAAATTGAAACTTTTTTAGGCAAGATTAGAGTAAATTAATCTATTAAAACTTGGATGTAGTCCAATACATCAACCAAAATGGTTTGACCTTCTGAGTCCATAAGTATAATTAGATCTCAGATCGGTTAAGAGATGACCGAGGTGTTTGGTTTTTTTTAATTAAGCGCAAAGCTACACAATGGGCTATCTGTGCTCTACCCACCACGGGTATCGAAACCCGGTTTTTAGCGTTGTAAGTCCGCAGACATACCGTTGAGCCACTGGGGGGCAAAATTATAATTGTTTGTTTCAAATTAAACACAAAGCTACACAGTGAGTTATCTGTGCTCTAGACCGAGGTGTAAGCTAAAAGTTTGTACTTGAAAAAACAACAACAAATTCAGAGTCATTCTACGAGCCGCTATGCCGCGGCTGAAAAATATTTATTTTCTTTTCACCACTGCAAGCTGTTGTTTAAAGTGAATATTAAGTTTTAAATAGTATAAATCACTGGATTATTTGTTACATTTCTATATAGAAATATAGAAATATATTCTATATATATTATATATATTATATATATAAGAAAGAGTAACACAATTTTCATATTATTGTAGTTTATTGTGAAAACGCTTTTGACATACACTTATACATGAACATTTTAAAAATTATTTATAAAAATAAAAATTCTGTATTTACACATTATTACAATGCTTACGTAGTTTAAAAACAAAATCACACCATAAAACTGCATACTGAATCAGCTGGTAAAGATCTTTTATAATGTTTTTGGCTTTACTAATTCCATCATGTACTTGGAACACAAGTACAGACAAGTGATCACCAACAAACGAACTACAAACTAGGTAGATTTTCAGCACCTTTTCTTAAGGACAGAGTAAGTTCTAATGACCATAGGAAGAAGACATTTTTAGGGAACAAGACCAGACTATATTTCCCACAAACTCTACCGGCAACACTTCGACATTAAGTACTCACCAGCCCCATTATTGTGAAAACGGAAGTTGGGGTTGTCAAGCTGGAAGGAAGGGGAGGAAATGTATGGTTAAAAATTATCTAGTTAACGTTTTTATCGCATGTTCAGTTGACTCAAAACGAAAACACTAGGTGTGTGGGTTGTTAAAAACCGATAGATTATACATTATCACACCTAAGAGGAACTATCACATTGTCTTCTCCGCGCCATGATATTAAAAACTAACATGCTATAAATAAACCCTGTTGATTTGACGTAGAAAATAAAAATAACTTTGTCTCTTTTTTTTTGGGGGGGGGAGAGGGTTCTATTTACTAGATAATGCGATACGTTTACATGTTCTACCAGCTTTATTTTAGAATTTTTTATATAAATATTTATAAGTGCATAATTATGAAACCTGCTTGTAGAATAGAAAACGTTTAATTTACATAGAAATCTGGGGTGTTACAAGTCTTCTTGGTCATTGAGTATAAATCACACCAGTGTTTTACTTCCAAGATTACAGTTACAGTTTCTCAACTCTCTACAAACTTTCATAAGGACAACTGCTGTCGGTGCCCGAGCTGCTACAATCTGACAAGTCCGTGGAGCCGTAAGCCATCAATCCGGAAAAATAACAGTCACCTAGAGAAGAAATCCAGGCTGATGTGGTGGGCACAGTAGCCGGAGAGTTACAACATGTGGCCGGGGAAGACACTGAAGCAGAAGGGAGGTAAAACGCTGCCTGAGTGTCCGAAGTAGGCGATGATTTATCTGGGGTGTCACGTTCGCTATTGTCCAACATTTTTACTGTCTCCGAAAGTGCCCAAATATAGTTATGAGCAAAGCGAAGGGTTTCTATCTTAGTCAATTTCGTGTCGTCTGGAAAAGTAGGTAGAACTCGCCGCAGTCTGTCTAGAGCGTGGTTCAGATTGTGCATGCGGTTTCTCTCCCTGTCATTGGCTTTCACTCGTCGTGTTCTCTTGATCATCTGTATTCGCTCGGGACTCCGTGCGCGAACTCTAGTCTTGCTGTAACGTTTCCTTTTAGTTGGTGGTTTGGAAGACGAGTCTCGCGGAAGTTTGTCACTTTCACCTTTTTCGTCAGCTTGCTCGTCTACAATCGTTTTACTTTTCTTGTTTCTTTGACGAGTGAGATGATCACTACAGAAGTTACTCTCAACACCAGGATCAGGACCAGACGTCCAAGTGAGGTCGAAGACATTTCTTTGACCAGAGTCTAAAGAAGAACCAGTCGATAACACACTGGATACATCGGGTGTAGCTACCATAGGAAGCATGCAGCTGAAACCACTTACCGAGTGAAATGTAGGTGTTGACATAATACCCAAAACTCTGTACTCATCCAAGTTTCTCTGTTTTTGCGTGTATTTACCACATAACACTAGAAAAAGAAAGAATGAAACTCAATGAAAATCCGCCTATGAAAATAGTTCCATAACATTTATTGTTATATAATGATATTTCAAACACTTAAAAATAATGGAAATATAATCAGCCTCTATTTAAAAAGTGTCAATTGACCGACATATATTCAGTATCTATTGGTTACTAGTGAGTTATACAAGTTTCCAGTGATTTCCTTTCAACATATCAAAACCAATGCACACATTAAAATAATAATATCGTTTTAATAGAAAAATCAACCATGTTTATTAACACTATTATGACAAAACTATTGCGACAAACTTGTTCTACTTTAAAATTGTAAGGCCGTCGAGACTGTTTTAGCACATTGTTTTTCATCATAATTCAACTGTCTAATCCATACTAACTTTCAGAGGTTTGAGTACGTAAGTTTCACGCTATCAAATGAAAATCATAGAACATTTGAATTTTCTTTAATTTATACAGAACAGATCCAGAATTCACTTTTTTTTTCCTTTTAATTCACCACACAGTAACCTAGGTTAATTTAGATGTGTAGATAATATTATGGCAATCGTCTAATTTATTATTTGATATTATACAGTGGAGCAAACGTATAATTATTATACATACATATGTATATATGTGTGTGTGTGTGTTAAATTTTGTTTTGTTTCTCACCAGAGGTAAAATCGAAAATATCGTATGAAACGTAGGCTTACACTTTCCTTGATCGACCATACCTTCTGCTGCGAACTGCAGTTTCGTCTATCCAAGGTTTATCTTATCAACACAATTTGAATCAGCAAACGAATGTAATAAAGTTAGGCCTCTTAAAATTGAGATGTGTATGTACGAGGTGGTTTTTATTTGTTTTTTACCATTATAGGACAATTATCTGTATTTCTTTGGTTTGTTGACCCAAGCTTTGCTAAAGAACTTTGAACAGACGAAAATACAGTCCATAGAAGGGAGTCCTGCCAGTCAAAGAACATGTTAAACCTTTCAGTCACAGCTTACATTTCTAATTTTGCCTTTGGTGAGGAAGAAAATAAATTTGCAGCATATATATATATATATTCGTAATTGGTTCAATATCTGTATTATTGTCATTGCAACTGGATACAATTTTTAATTGATTGTTGCTTTGATTCGTCTCTGTATTGCTCTGAATACTATTCTATAATCCAATCTCTACAGAACAATTGATGCTTCAATTAATGTCTTTATGTTTGTTTATACTCTTAAAACACATACATAACTAATAGGTGTTTAGTTGATTCTACCTTATTTATTGCTCGAATATGTTAAACACTACACAAATAACTTTAAAAAACCATCGGTTTTTGGGGTTCAAATGTAACAGCATTAATTAAACGCTTTAGTAGAATCAAATGATTACATAATGAATGATTTCTTTGCAATTTCTTATGTAGCAATGTTAAATAACCGACCTCGCACGATGTCTATCTGTGTTGAATTTGGCGCAAAGTCACACAAAGGCAATTTGCGTTAGCCGTTCCTGATTTAGTAGTGTAAGGCTAGAGGGAAGGCAGCTAGTCAGCACCACCCACCGCCAACTCTTGAGCTACTCTTTTAACAACGAATAGTGGGATTCACCGTAAAATTACAACGCCCTCATGGCTGAAAGGGCGAGCATATTTGGTGTAACGTGGATTCGAACCCGTAACCCTCAAATTGCGAATCGAACGCTCTAATCACCCTAACGTATAATTTATAGCTATTTTCCAAATTCCTAATGTATGAATATTACTTATCGTCTTCAGAGGATCAAGTGATTGCATGGTTTGGGAGTTTTTTAACACATCTCTGACGTAACAATGTTAAACACAGTCACACAATAAATTAAATGTATAATTCATGAGTTATTTCATGCACTTCCTCAATCTGTTAGATATGTTACTAAACCACACTGACCTTTGAATATTAAGATAAAGTGTTTGTGTTAAACTTTATTCTTAATCATTGATAAATTATCTTAATAACAGTTGAAATGAATATTGTTAAAAACACGTCCAAATACACAGATAATAGTTTGATTTATTAATTATATAAGAACTCTACACACTTTCTTTGAAACAGAGGATCATTTTCAACATCTTTACACAGAGTGGTAAATATTTACTTCCCCCCATAAACTTCCCTTTTTCTAGCACAGGATTTGTGTAGAGAGAACCACAGAGCAGATGTAGGGTAGCCAAGATTGTACTGAAAACCCCCTGGTGTCTATCGCTCTTCATTGAAAGCCTGTCTGCTCTATGTCCACGCTTGGGAGCTTCCTTAAAAACTCGAATTCCCCCCACCCTCCTTACGGACTTAACCAAGTCTCACGGAAAACGTTATCCGGAATCGGACACCAGGATATGGGAAAGGCTACGACCCAGCAAAATACCAGAGCTGAAAGACCAATGACAGCTTCCGTTTAACTGAGGAAAAGGGAGCCTCAATGCGAAATAAATTTTGTGCTTTTCTCTTCGTCTTCGAGTAGCAAACCTTAGGAATCTGGTAGAGCAAATGGGTGGCACTGCCCTTGTATGATTATTTGTACGTGTCGAGTTTCGTAGAAATTATAGCAATTACCAAATGCATTTACTTTTGGAATAGATAAAAGTCGTAGAAAAAGCGTGTGAAATTCTTATATTTCAACCTATTCTTGATAAAACAAATTAAACGTCGCTCAGAGATAAGTGAAAGGTTGAACTACCTGATGAATCCGAAGTAATACGCTAATATAAACTGACTTAGAAGTGTCGTCGTTGTAGCGTGACCTGAGTGAAATAAGAAAGCTTAACAATATGATCTCACTGTGACAGTGTGAAATGATCAAGGACATATATCTCATAACAACGTAACAATATGAACTGGCAAAGAATAGATATTGTGCGAACTAATCACAGACAGAGATCTTAACACCAAAACTAACAAGAACAGATATTGTCACAGTACGAACTAACCGAGGACAAACATTGTGAAAGCGCGAACTGGCTGAGAACAATTACTGTAGCAGTGTTAACTGATCAAAGGAAGATTTGCCAGTTTCCTCTGGATTAATAAAACAACATGGTATAGTTACTGTGTAGCGTGGTTTTGGAAACTGAATTGTAACAACTTGACAGTATAAGATTCTAAAATTTTTTGTCAACTAAAATAGACATTGTGAGTTAAATAAGTATGCTAGTATTTCTTAGTTTAAGTGTCACAAAATTACACTCTAATTAATAAAAACGCAACAACAACCTTATTTTGGGAACAAAATAAATAATATGGTATTGTCAACTAAACAAAATGAAACAATGTCATCATGTAGACATTGAGATGTAGTAACATCTTAAGTGTATTATAGTAAGAATACAATTAACAAAACAAAACAAATCAATCAACTAAACGAAATACATATTGTATAACCTGAGATAAAAAAAACATGCACTAAATATAATAACATGATACTGTATACTTAACAATATGACAGTGTGAGTTAATTTAAATATAACAACATGATACTGTATACTTAACAATATGACAGTGCGAGTTAACCTAAATATAATAACATGATACTGTATACTTAACAATATGACAGTGCGAGTTAATCTAAATATAACAACATGATACTGTATAGTGAACAATATGACAGTGCGAGTTAACCTAAATATAACGACATGGTACTGTATACTTAACAATATGATAGTGCGAGTTAACCTAAATATAACAACATGATACTGTATACTTAACGATATGACAGTGCGAGTTAACCTAAATAAAACGACTTGACAATATGAACTATCCTAAATGTAACGATAGGACAGTGTAATATATTCTAAATATAATCACTTGACAGTTTGAATTATCCTGAATGTAACCACATGAAAGTGTGAAATATTCTAAGTGTAACTATATGGATTAAGTGTACAATGAAATTACAAACTTATGTGATTTATCAGAAATATCACCATGTGAATTATTTAAACTATAGCAACGTGATAGTACAGGGTGTTCGGAAAGTCACTGTGCACTTATATATTTATTAACAGACATGTTTCAATATAGAATACAGGAGGTAAATATGAATGACAATTATAAACAATGTTGAAAGTGACCCCCGTTGGCATCAATACAAGCCTGGATCCTTCTTATTTTGTTTCTAAACACTGCTATCAGTTGCTGGCTTGAAATAGAGTGAATAAAATATGATTACAAAACTGCACAGTGACTTTCTGAGCACCCTGTATAAACCAATCTAGATTTAAAAATATCATAATGTAAGTGATCAGTATACAGTAAACTGATCCACAGGTAACAATTTATACAAGAAACTAGCCGAAATATGAAACATCTAGTGTGATGTAACCGAAACGTAACAATATGACATAACCAAAGTGACTGCTCTTCAGATATTTATTAG